>NW_024412417.1:4946086-5034098 GCF_014898765.1 Herpailurus yagouaroundi
TTTACAGTTAATCTGTCCCTACCCTCAGCCCTAGGCTACTGTTAATTTATTTCCGTCTCTATAGGTTTGTCTTTTCTGGACATTTCACATAAATGGAATCATACAATATGAGGTCTTTTGTGTCTGGCTTCTTTCACTTAGCATAATGTTTGGAGGTTCATCTGTGTTGTTACCTCATGCTTTTTATAATGCATTTGTCTACTCTTCACTCTGCTCACTGCTTCTGCTCTATTTTGAGCTGTTTCTATTTTGATCTCACTTAGGATGAGAAGCAAAGAGAAGCAGTGTAGTACAGGAGAAAGAACTAGCCCTGAGAGGAAGATCTGGATTTGGGGCCTATGACCAAGGCAATCTGATCTCTCAACTACCTCACCTGTAAATTCTGCTTACTCAGAAGACCAAATGAGATAAATCCGTAACAGTGCAGGTAAAACCATATAAAATGGTAATTTGTTATGACTGTGTTTATTACAGCATGAGGTAAACGACTCGAGTTTTCAAGGTGCCATAACTTCTCTACACTGAAGGAATTCTGGATCTGGGGTGAGAAAGGCTGATTAACATAATCTCAACAGTGGTAAGGACATCTAAGATCCTTCAGTTCAGGTCACGTCGCCGTTTCCTGATTATAAAGCTGATCTAAACTCAAGTTTAAACGCGCCTGCCCCCAGGGGTAGGCTTGAATTTTTCAAAGCTTGTAAACTATTTCTAAATTCTATTCACCCATAGTGGTGGCCATCAGTCCCAAATTGTGGGAACCGTATGCAAATCATCCATGGGGTCGTTTAAAAATGCAGATTCCTGGATTTACTAGAATTGGAGCGTAAACTTTTTCATCTAAAGAAAAACTCTTGAAGATGATTCGTTTGTATCCTAACATTCCCGAACCAAACTTGAGTGAAAACTGTTGCATGTGTTACCCAGAGCACGGTCAACCTAACAATATTATACCACCCTAGAATCATCACAGACTCTTATTATGCAGAGGTTGCCGTTGGCCTCCAATATCCATTTTCCCTTCTCTCTTTCAATACGCTCATCCCAGAATTTTAACTGAGTACTCGGTCGCCCAACCTTCCTTGCTACAAGGTGTGGGCACATGACTCCTTTCTGGTCAATGATACATGAACAAAAGTGACGTATGCTATTTCTGGGTTATGTCCTTAAAAGAGAGGGATTTGGTTGCCATTTCTCTCTTCCTCTTTGTCACTAGCCAGTCTGTGGACAGCATAGTGGTGAGCCCTCTGTGACCACGTGGAAAAGGGCAACATTAGTGAATGGCGAAGTGGAAGGATAGAGGAATTCAGGTATCGAATAATCTCGCCCACTTCCTACAAACTCAGGCTCTTAAACTAGAGAAAGAAACTGTTATTTTGTTTAAATTATTATTATTTTGTTTTTTGCTAAACACCTAAACCAACGTCTAGAGCTGCTAAAAGATATTGGATATTCAGAAAAGTCGGGCCAGTCGCTTTTTAATGTCTCAATTTCTAAGGCTGTTCCTTTTCTCAGCACAGTCACTTCATGTAGTTTAAGATAGGAGTCTCTCTGCTGTTCTGTGCAATAAGGTGTTCCATTGGAAGAGCCTGAAGTTGTGGTCAAAGGAACACTCCGACATGAAAGTGTATGGAGGAGGTGGCATAGAGAATCTAGTTTCTATGCTGAGGTTTACATTTGGTCCGACATTTTCAGGCTGGGTAATTTTGAGATCGCTGGGAGAAATGGAGGCCAGGTGACCAGTCTTAATAATCTTTGGTTTCTCCTGCGAACTTGACACACAATAAGCACTCAAAACTATCTGCTGATTTACCCTCAGCAAAAGACTCCAGTGCAGCATGAGTTGCTGATATAATGAAGTTCGTAGGGTTATGCATAGGGAATGCAAACTGACGCTGGGGCTATTTCTTTAAAAGGGAGACAGGTACAATATGAAGCAGGTGGAATTGGCAATTGTTGGGTTCCTTTCAGCTCTCACACTTCATGGCTCTCTCTCCCTTTCCTAAAATTTGTTGCTGATTCGCTACTACCTTAAGGATAAACTGGGCACACAAAGATTCCACACCCTCCCTAAATGCACCTCTCTTGGATCTCTTCTCAGCTTTCTCTCTCTACACTTGCCCTCAATTCTCCCTGCATTCTCCTGACCTTACATCCTACTCCACCTGTTCCCTCTGCTCGGGGACATATCTACCTATCAAATTCCCATCCACTCTGCATGAGTGAATGCCCTTCAGTGTTATGTGAATACACATATCCCCTGATGGCAGGGGAGGTAAACAGCTCTGACAGCTCCTGGACGTCATTCTAATAGATTTTGAATGATGATCTCTCACTGAAGAGACTCCATGCAGCACGACTCCAAGGCAGGAACCAGAGCATGGAAGACGCTTGCTGGAAGAAGGGGTCATCCCCACATTCTGACCTCTAACGTCTGCTCTGGGTGGACTAGATCGGCTGATTCCCCAGCATAGTCATTTCCTGAAGGCCGCTTCCATTTGGGAAGTCTTATGGGCACAGTCTCACCAAAATACCTTCTAAGTGCTTCTCATCATCACCACCTCATCTGGGTACCACTCATGCCTTCCCGACCATTACTCTCTTAGTCCGAGTCTCCATCAGCTCCCATCTGAACTTATCTGAACTACAGCAGCAACTTTCCCATGATTCCTCTTCTTCCACTGAAATCTCCCCACCCCAGTTAATTCTACACAAAAGAAGCACAGTGATTTAAAATCCACCAATGGCATCCCATTGCACTGATTATGAATCTCATAGCATCTCTACTGATGTAGCTTCTGCCAGCCTCTCTGACTTCATCTTGTACTATCCTGCCTGACCACTCTACTCAGCTACGCTGGCCTGGTCCTCAGCATCCCAAGCCCTCCTTGTTTCACAGCCTTTGTACTTGCGGTGTCTTCTGCTGGGGACACATCACCCTTTCACCCTTTCAGCTGGTCACTTCTCAGCCAACGGGGCTCAACTCAAAAGTGAACTTGTGGAGTGAACTTTCTTGGCCCCCTCTAGTTGGTGTTCCTCTCTCTCACCATATCAAACCATTTTCTTCAGATCACTTCACATTATTCGAAGTTATTTTAATTGAGCACATCATTAGATATCATTAACTTGTTGTTAAATGAATGAGTTTAGCATCGTGATTAAAAACTCAACCGGGAGCCAGTCCTCCTGAGCAAGTCTTGGTCCTGACCTTTGACATCTGTGGGTCTGTGGGCCAATTACTTATCGTCTTTGTGACAGTTTTCTTTGTTTCTCTGTCTATAAAATGAGTATACTAATAGCACCTACTTTTAGGGTGAAGACTCGATAAATTGATACATGCAATTAAAAATTTTTTTAATGTTTATTTATTTTTGAGAGAGACAGAGACAGAATGAGAGTGGGTTAGGGGCAGAGAGAGAGGGAGACACAGAAGCAGAAGCAGGCTCCAGGCCCTGAGCTGTCAGCACAGAGCCTGACGCGGGGCTTGAGCTCACAGAACGCCAGATCGTGACCTGAGCTGAAGTCGGACGCTCGACCGACTGAGCCACCCAGGCGCCCCGATACACGCAATTCGAGAGGAACAGTGCTTATGTGGAACATCATATGCACTCAGAAAAGGCAGTTTACAACCTAAAGAATTACATTTAAATTTCTAACTAGGATTAAAGCAGGAAAGCATTATGGTAACTACGTAGGTTTAACAAATGCTTAAGGTTTTAGGTGGAACCAGAACACTTAGTAATCATTTGATGCCAAATTTTCAGGGCCCTGAATTGTTGAGGCAAACTGTTTCAGGGTCTAAGTTTTTCTTTATCAATGCACTCATTTATCAATAAGATTTTACCGAATTATTATATGTAATGGTCTCCACTAGGTTATAAAATGGACGGATTGCCCATAAACTTGAGAACAGATGTAAACAAGCCTTTACGGTATGGGGAACATCAAAAGCTCTGTATTCAGAACTATGGGAGCACCGAGCAGGGAACATGGAGGAGGAGGAATCTACCCCAAGTCTTCTTGCGGGTGGGGATAGGTGGCCAGGAAAGGTCTGTGGTCCTTGCACCGCAAGCTCCAGCCTATTTTGTGAGCACCTGTGGACTCCCCATCGTGGGCTTGAACAGCATGCGGGGAACGTGCAGTCACTTCTTGACTGCATAACCAGGAAAGAATGCAGAGTCATTTGCTCTACCCAGCAGCATGTGAATAAATATGCCACACATATGTATTTACACGAATGCAGAATTATAGGCTTGCTCCAGAGGGGGGAAGGAGAAGAGTGTTGAAACCTGATGGCATATCAAGCATTTCCTGAGGGATGTTGTCTGTCAGTCTGTTTGTGCTGGCTGATTGAAAATCACATGTGGCTTTCAGATGTAGAAAAGGAAAAGTATTTGCATACAAAAATGGGAACATTTTTAGCAAAGTGCTTGACAAAAGCCACTTGAGCAATTATACAATATTTCTGGGCAAATCCTTGGGCGCAAGTTTCTGGAAAAGCTTCTGAAGACCGTCTTCTTGGTTTTCCCCTTTCGTCTCTGGCCCCGGTTCTCCTTCAGGTAGGGGGTTTGTTCTCGCTGAGACCTTCAGCACCCACCATCCCTGCCCTCCCCACCCCAATTCTTTATTGCAGGGAGATGATAAAGGTGTGGACCTTTATTTTCACTGTTTTCCCTTCAATCAGTATCAAATCTTACTACAGGCAAGGTGAATGGGAACCAAAATTCTGATAAGGCTCATGCCATGAATAAAAAGTTCTGAAGTTGACATTTTAAATGGGGGAGGGGGGAGGTCTATGAAAAGGGCACTAAAGAAGTATAAGGTGACAAGTGTAAGGTGATCTGTCCTAATCAAAAAAAGTAAATAAAGCTTCAGAATACGAAATGATATAGCACTTTAGCTGAGACCTATAGATAAGAAAGCTGGCTACTCACTAATTGTTTTACCTTAGCGAAAGAGCCTGCCGGGACTTCTCAATATCCATCTTGTCCTTTTCCTAGACACATGGCCAGATTACATTTCCCAGTCTCCTTTGCACTATGTGTGGTCACACGATTAGATCCTGGCCAATGATCACCTCTACCCTCATCCATGGCCAAACTAAATTAGAATGTCACATGAGATAAAAGGGAAGTTTTCATGGATTAGGCAGCAGAAATGTTGAGGTTGCTATAGCCGCTGGTTTACTCTTATACACTTGAACAAGATTCCTAAACTTTGTTTTAGCTTCATAGGTAGAGGGGGGGGGCTAACATACTTCCCTTGTGTGGTTGTTACCAGGATCCTCAGGGGGTGCCTTTCTTTTTTAATTCCTCCAGTTCCTTTCCTTTTTTTTTTTTTTTCATGTGTTTATATTTTTCCTCATCACAGCAAAAAAAAAAGTTTCTAGTTCTCATTTCTCTGATGTCCACTCTGCTCGCCAGGTCGATAAAAATTATAGGAAAAGTAAAGCAACCTAAGAAATGAGTCATTGCTAGGAAGGAGTGACAAAGTGCTACATGTCCTTAATTCAGTGTAAGAGAATTACACTGTGGGGCTGGGGTCTGAGCAGAAGCATATTAAACAAAAACACAAAGCTCACTCTAAACTTTGAAGGTGAATATGGACTGTAACTAATTTTCTCAAAGGGAATGACATAAGCATCTTACACATCTTTCTCAGAGTTTCTGAGCAATGCTTTCTAGACAACAGACGCTCAGGATATCTCATATCTCATGATAACTACTGAAACCGTCTTCCACGCTCTCACCTACTTGGTTCCCTTTCCATCTCAGTCATCATTGCCTTCGCTCTTTCCTCCCCTCCACTGCTACCTACTTGCTGGAGGAAAGGGATGGCATGTCTGGCCCAACCCACTGGCCAAATACTTTGCCATGAGCCTGAGGTCCCGTCTCCTACTTCATGCAGAAAGGTATACCTGGGAGGTGTGGATTTAATTTCCTCCAACAGCTTATCTTGTAAATCAGCCTCATGGAACATTTTCGGAAATTCTCCGTGCTATTATATGATTTGATCTAATGACTCATATGACCTGAGAAAAGAGAAATCAGAATGGGGCCATTCATGTATTTATTCTGACAATAAGCACTCATGAAGAGGTCTCTACAGTCAAGGCAAAGCTAAGAACTCATTCCAGGGCATGGAAGGATGAATGGGGCTGGCCTGAGAGGCCTGGATGAACAGTGTTAATCCTTGACCTCTCTGAAGGGGTGGGCAGGGCTGGCCAGATGGGAAGGAACAGTACACTCCAGATATGCTCCGATTTAATTCACACAGGGGGAAGCCTCTCTTGTTAATAACAGCTATTACTTCTGGCTTCGCATGGTACCTGAAACAGCTACATCTCTAATACACAAGGTTAAGACACTATGAAAATACTACTACTTTTATCTGTGAGAGGAAAAGAAAATAACAATTGGTATTACTTCAGACTAACCTTCAGGCATATTTATTCAGTCACTGGGGGATGGGGACCCTAGGTGATTAACCTTAGGTGAAAGGGGATGAGCGAACAATATGGGGTCCCAATGGAGTAGGCAGCCAAAAGCAACCCAACGTCCTGTGATCTTTCATTCTGCTGGACTTGTGGTTGTTAAGAATTGTGAAGGGTCTGAGATTCTACCCTACTTGCAAGCTGTCATGAGACTCATGATTCCTGACCGAGAGGCGAACGACTTTATTACTTATGGAAGAGCAGGCAGCTTAAGTGTTATGTTGCACTGCTACCCCTTGTCCCCAGGTCCCATGGGGCAATGCGCAGGCAGTGGGTCTGAGTTACATCTGCAGAACCCTGAGCTTAGAAAATTCGAATCTTCTCTCATGGGTTGTGAGCAAACCTGTCCAAATTTGGCCATGGAGGAAGATATTATCTTTATTATACTGGGCAGCAAACAAATGTGTCTTCTTCTCTGCAGAGAGAAACCAGTTCTACTCTGTAGGGGTGTTCACTCTAGACACATTCTTAAAAAGATTGTTGAGAACAAAAGGTGGGTGGTGTCTCTGCTCACCAGATGTGTAGAATTAGGGGAATTCTCTTCCAACAATGTGGCTGTGTGAACAGGAAGCAAGGCATATTGGGAGGAGGTGAATCTCCCGGAGTCCAGATCCGGCTCCACCTTTATTATCTAGCAGCTTTCAGGAAGTTGCTTAAACTCTCTGGAGTTCAGTTTCCTCATCTGTGAAATAGGGAGGATATTACTTATCATATGGAGATTCTATACAAAATTAATAAGACAGTCTAAAATGAAAACTGTGATAATATATGTCTATTACACAGGTAATATGTAACATGATATCCCAAACTTCACAATATAATGATATATATTATTTTATTTTGCACTTCTTATTAACATAGGTCATATTTCTGTTGTGGCTAACAAATCTAGTTAGCTTTGAGTTGATATTTACCTTTGTTTATACTGAGAACCATAAATAGCCCTGGACAAGAAGACAGGGTACCTTGGTTCCAAGTCTACCACAAACCGGCCGTGTAGCCTTAACAAGTCATTGAAACTAATTAGTCAAAGAAGGAGATTGGACAGGAATTCGGAGATAGCAAAAAGATTGTCTCAGGGCCAGGCCTGAGCAATGGGTAGCGAATGCCTGGAGAGCTGGGTTAATAAACATTTTGAGCCCACATCTAGGCTGAGCAGGAAAGTATGCCCATGGTGAGCTAGTCATGTCTTCAGGGTGAAGACCTGAGTGGGGCTGGGGTGCAAAGAGCTGAAAGAGGTAGAAATGTGGTAGGACCATTGCCATTGCTTTGCATATAACAGGTGCTAAGTTAATGCCTGTTTGTTCATTAATTGATGAATTGGGTAAGGTGGTTTCTGGAATTCTGAGTCAAGGATGAAAAATGTGGAGGACCTGAATTGATGGGCAGGGGAGGGGGATGACGAAGAACCACTTTATGATTTCACTTTGGAATGAGGGGAGACCTACTTTTAGTTAGGCCACGACCTCTAAGCCAGGTTAAGTACTTCTGGAAATCCCCATCTGTTATCAGGCTGTATGTGGAGCCCAGGCGGCCTTTTTTTCAAATGACCTGGTGTGTTGCTGCCTTTGGTTTCTCCTGGGCTCCAAATTACTGCTATGAAGCAGCTGCTCTAACACTTTAATGGCCACAATTAAACAGTCCCAGAGGCTGACCTTTAGACATGGCAGTGGTTAATTGAGCCAAGTGCCCTGGGGTCTGCCATCTTTGGCAAAGCCTTGCAAAAGTCCAGGGTGGCTTGATCTTTTGTTTGGTTTCCCCACACATGTTCTAAGAGGAAATCTTACTTCCAGTCATATTAGTAGAAATGGCAAAAACCTGGGGATGAGACAAGACTGATGAAGGAATTCCAATGTCTTTATAAGAAAAATATCTTGTAAATGGCACGTCTGAGGTCTCTAAAATTGTCTGGATTTATTAAATCCTTTAATAGGTAGAGCCAAGCTTTGATGGGAAAAGGCAGAGAATTAGCGACTAAAACTTACAGTTTTCATCTGTTGTTCAATTAGCAATTAACATTAAATGACCAGTAAATAGCAGGGAATGCTTCAGATATGGGGAGACAGCCTCAGAAAATAAGCTAAAAGGTAAGTTCATAAGAGCAGAGACTGGGGTGCCTGACTGGCTTAGTTGGTAGAGTGTATGATTCTTGATCTAAGGGTTGTTAGTTCAAGCCCCATGTGGGTGTAGAGTGTACTTAAAAAAAAAAAAAAAAAAAGCAGAGACTGCTTTTGTTTGGTTCATGACATCTCCCAAATACCTAGAATGCTGTCTGTACATAATAGATATTCATTTAATAATTTTTGAATAAATGAGTGGACAAAACCTCTGCTCTCGTTGAGCTCACAATCTAGTAAGTACACAAAGGTGTTAATCATTCGTGATGAGTCTATAAAGGAAAGAAATGTTGTGATATGGAAAGAAGGAAAGAAATGGAAAAAAAAAAAAAGAAATGGGTCGGGGAGGTGATAAGTAGTTTGGTTAGAGAGATTCAGGAGGGTCTCACACACAAAGAGGAGCTATCTATGAGAAAACTGTAGGGGTGGAGAGGAGATTTCCAAGCAGACAATGGCAACAGGCAAAGGCCCCAGGGAGGGAAATGCTGGAGGGTTGAAGAACCAGAGGGGGGAATGTGAGGAGAGGCTCCTAGTGAGGTGGAGAGTAGTAAAAGGTTAAGTCTGAGTGGTATGCAGGAGCCCAGGTATAGAGTCTCCTAACCATTTAGGGAAATATTGGTTATACTCAATGTTTAATTTTCCTAGGGCTGCCAACAATTACCATACTGGATGGTAAAAAACACCAGAAATCTATTCTCTCACAGTTCTAGAGGCTGAAAGTCTGAAATCAAGGCATTGACAGGGTTAATTCCTTCTGGAAGCTCTGAAGGAAAATCCATTCCATGCCTCTCTTCTAGTTCCTGGTGGCTTTTGGTAATCCTTGGTGTTCCTTGGTTTGTACATACATTACTCTCATCTCTGCCTCTGTTTTCACAAAATACTTTCTGTGTATCTTCTCTTTTCCTTACGTCGTCTCTTCTTCTAGGACACTCATCATTGGATTTGTGGCCCATTCGGATAATCTAGGGAGATCTCATCTCAAGATCCTTCACTTAGTTACATTTGCAAAGAGTTTTCTTCCGAATAAGTTCAAAATCACAGGTTCCCAGTGGACATATTCAGTGGAGGGGCACCATTCAATTCATTATACTTTATTTGCAATGAAAAGCCATTGGAGAGTGTCATGCAGAGGAGTGACAAAAGATTTACACTTTTTTTGGATAAGGAGTGGACTACAGAAGCGCAAAGCTGGAAGATCTTAGCAGCGAAAGATGGTGTTTGGAGATTCTCTTATCCATGTAGAAGCAGGAGTAGATAGAAAATCCGAGTTAGGACTCGGGCCAGGGTATTAGTGTCAAGGCAATGTGACAGTAGTTTCTGGGTTGAAATGGAGGCAGTGGCATCCAGGTAGCATCTCAGTCCCAAGTACAAACTCACATAGATGTCAGGTCTTTGGATGGAAATAAGCCAAGAATTTTCCTTTTTTCTACTCTTCATTGCCCCACTCTTGGCCCCTGCAGGCCTCCTTTTCCTCTGGGCAAGGTCTCAACAAACACTCAAAATTTTCTGCTTTCATGCCCTTATAATTAGGGTTCTGCTCCTTCCTAAATAGAACTCACATAAATCTCAATGCCCCACTACAAAAGGCCCTGAAACTCTTGTTTCTTTGCACCATGTTGCCTTGTAGGGTCTCTATATGTGCTGCCTGTCTGTTACGAGTTGAGACTGCTATAGGCAGAAAAAGAGACCCCGCCTCCCATTTTTTTTCTAACCGAAAATTGGATCTTGGCCAGGAGTTCTTCCTCTCCCTCTATGGAAACATTTCTAATAGCATGCATAGATAACTTCCTCTGGAAGGGGTGGGGTGGGAAAACCCAAACCCAATAGTATGGACCAACACTTGCCCTCCACAATTTACAAGACTTTCACAAAGGCATGGAAGCAAACGTAGGATTTATGACCGGGAACTAAATGTGAAATTGAAATATTTTCTTTTGGAAGTCTAAAGTGCAAAAGTGTTAGCTTAAGGCTATTGAGAATTCTATTTGTTATTCTACCTGTCTCACTAATGAAAGAAAAAGCAACTTTTTGAGGTGCAGCAAGAGTTTGAGTGCTCTGGAGATATATAGACCTTTCCTAAAAGTGCAAGTTTGCCTACTTGCAGATTCTCTATATTGTGCAGGGATCCTCAAATGATGGGTGTTCCTGTTTTAAGTCTTTTTATGTTGTGAGTGACAGAAAAAGCTAACTCAAATTTCCCTAGCCAAATAGGAAATTTAATGGGTGACGTAACTGTAAAGCTGAAATAGTCCAAGATCCCAGGCGCTTAAACACTGTGTCTGGAATCCAATTTCTTTCTGTTAGTTTCACTCTATGCTGACATCAGACTTAGAAAGCTCTCACCTCATGGTGGCAACAAGGATTCCAGACCTCTAACTTCACAGTCAACATTGTCATTGCTTCTGATTAATTCATTCTTGATCCATTACCTCTATCTAGTGGAAGACAGTGCTGATTGGCTAGGTTTGAGTCACATGACCTCCCCTGGACCTGTACGGTAGTCAGCATCATAGAAATGGAATAGTCTTAGTGGAGGAAGGAGTGAATTCTCAGAAGGAAATCAGGGTGATGTTACAAGAAAAAAGGAAATGAACAAGGTGAAGTAAAATAACAACCACAGCAGCCAGCAAATATCCCTTCACTGGCCATGTGACCTGGGGCAAATTGTTTCGTCCTTGTTCCTGTTTTCTTATCTTTAAAGTGGGGATAATGATGTAAGTTCTTTCTTCATAGAATAATTGAGAAGATTGAGTTGGTACATGTGACACACATAAAACAGTGCCTGGTCGCATCTGTTTTAGCCTTATTATTTATTTATTTCCTTATAATGGGAACATTGTCCCTGCTGAGTTTCATGAAGACAGAAGTCAAGCTACTTTACTGAGCAGGTCTGAGCCAAATAAAAAATGGTGAATTCATGCCCAAGCAAACAGAACTAGAGAACAAGCAGAAATCTCAAAAGGGAGATACAACATATCCTGAGTCCTCTCACTTATCACCACTTGCACTGCTGCCCCATTGTCCAAAGCGCACAATCACTCAGTGGACTTCTGAGGCATCCCCTTCTCCGACTTCTTGGCCCTGCTCTTGACCTTTCACACCAATCCTCACACTACTGCCCAAGCAATCTTTCTGAGGCATATATCTCTAGCTTAGTATCTTTTGGTATTTCCCCAACAGAGACCAGAATAAATGAACTCCTAATTTGTTTGGTCGTGTCCTTTTCTACCTCTACAATACTGCTTCTCTTCACTGTGCCATGGTACTTGATTTTTTCAGCCTTCTGGTCTTTCTTCTGCGTCTTACACATGCAAGCTCATCCCCATCTTTTTTTCAGAATTATCTCCCCTTAGATCTGCAAGTGATTTCTTTCTTATCACCATTATGACCTCATTTTAGCTGCCAGTTCTACCAAGATACCTTTTCTGATTAAGCCAGACAAAGTACTTTTCCTTCCCTACCTCAGTAATTTTCTATATTATTTTGTCTCTACTATATCTTTTAATCCTTGCATTTGTTTCGTTTTGTTTATTTTTTGATTCCCTCTTTTAGAAGCAAATTTTTGAAGTAGTCATGAGATGGTGAAGAATTACCTAGGACAGAGGTATAGAGAATGAGCCTAGGGTTTGTGTCTTCTTTTCTCCTGAGGACATTTGCTCATACCTGAGAAGTCAGCTGAGAGTTTGAGAAGGTGAACAAAAACTCTGCCAGTCGGTGAGCCATAGGAACAGAGAGAAGCCTCTTGCTTTGTGTCAGGGCCCTAAAAACTAAACAATGGAAGTAAGTGTGAAGTGGAAGAGACAACAGTTCAGCTTTAAGTCACTTCCATTACTGAGATTGAATTGAGGAAATTTCTTGTGCCTGCAAGTGCTCTGCAAACAAAATGTAAATCCAATCATGAAAGATGATATCATCTTAGGGCTCAAATTATTTCTACAAACAATTTTGTGGATGTAATTGCTATCATCAATAAACACTAACTGGGGACATTAAGAGACATGATAACAGGAATGAAAACCAATAAAGAAAAACAGACAACAGGAAAAGATTCAGGAGAGCTCTGGATACTCAAGCATCAGACACAAAGTTTAAAATAACTTTTACTATGTTCAAAGAAATAAGAAAAGATTAAAAATTTCAGCAGAGAATGGGAAAATATTTTTTATAAAAAGAAACATGGACATGCTAGAACTCAAAAGTAAAGAATTCAATAGATGGATTTAACAGCAGATTCAGCTAGAAGGAGAATTAGTGGACTGGAAAACATAGCAGAAGGAAATGGAAGGGAAAAAAATGAATAGAAAATACAATAACTAAGGTAAGAGCCACAGAGGATTCATTGAGTAGATGTAACATTGTAGTCAAAGTCTCTGAAAGACAGGAAAGGTAATGGGCCCTCAATTCTTACCTCAATTACTGGGTTTCTCTGCTTTCAGGTTGGTTCCTACTTCCATCTATAACACTGCTGGTGTACAGTTTTTAAAACAATACCCTAGTACTTAAGAACATGGCATTAGTTTTATATAGTTTTAATTAATTTATTTATTAATTAATTTATATTTTTTGAAAGCGAGAGAGCATGAGCAAGTGGGGGAGGGGCAGAGAAAGAAGGAGGGAGAGAATCTTAAGCAGGCTCAATGGCTCAGTCTCACAAACAGTGAAATCATCACCTAAGCCAAAATCAAGAGTCGGATGCTTAACTGACTGAGCTAACCCAGATGCCCCTGGTTTTATATTTTGTCTTCATCACTAATTAATTGAATGACTTTGGTCAGGTTGTTTAATCTCTTTGTGCTTCAATTTATTCTTCTGTAAATGGTTACAATTACATCTAACTCCCTGGATTATTGTAAAAATTGTATGTCCATATTTATCCATTTATATAGCTACGTACGTATCTATTTAGATCTAAATATCTAAATAGATACATATAGATATATAGTATTTGGCTTAATGTAACTGCTTAATAAATTACAGCAGTCTGCTGTTACTCATGTTTAAACAACTGCTTTTATTCAATTTACACACCATGACAAGCTCTTTTACACACAGGGTCTTCATATATATATATTTTTCTTTTCCTAGAATGTGTTTTATTACTTCATCTCTGCTTTCAAATTTTATGTTAATCAAGGTTATTTTCTCTAAACTTTTCTTTATATCAGTGATTCTCAATCTTATCTGCAATCAAGATCACCTATGGAATTTTATAGAAATATAAATGTCAGGGTTCTACCTAGAAATTCTGATTTAGAATGTCTGGATATTTACTTTTTACACACACACAAAAAATCCCCAGATATATCTGAATAAGTCTCCAGAATTAAGAAGCTCTGCTGTGCTCTCCACAGTTTCTTCACATGGTCTTATCCATGTTTGTTTTCCTTGAACATCAGCAGACACCCAGATTATGTTTATAGCCTTGGTTTTTCTCCATGATCTTTCCCCTGTGCATTTAAGTGCCAGACTTATATGCACAGCTGCAACTACTTGGATGCTCAAAGAATGCCCACACTTTATATACCATCACCCCTCCATCTAATCTCCTTTCCTATATTCCCGGTGTTGGTAAGGGGCACCATAATCCACCCAGTAAGTTAACAGCTCAGACTTGAATGTTATTTACAAGGTAATAAAATTTATATGTAACAATGACCTCAAAGAAAATCACCCATAATCCCAACTGTTACATGCTTTGATCACACTGCTATATGCATTTTTTTTAATTGAGGAATTAGAGTGTGTCTATGTTCTCTTTCTAAAATAAGTCAATTCATTTCTTTTGAAAATGCCAGATTGCTAGGGCAAGTACATATAAAATGTATATGTGATAAATGAGCCACTAAAATTAATTTGAAAGTGATGGATTATACAATAACTGATGTTGGAGTGAATGGCTAAGCATTTGGAAAAAAAAATCATTCCCCAGTTACATTCTATACTGTAATATATTTCAGATAAATTAAATAGATAAAGTAGACAAAAATTCTAAAAATTAAATACAGTTGCTCTGAGCTGGAAGAAATTTTAAAATGATACTCACTCTAGGAACTTTAAGGTAAATAACTGAGATTTGACCACATAAGAATTAAAACAAAAAGTTTTTGCTTTGACAAAAATCACTCAATATTAAAACAACAAACTGGTGAACACTCAACATTATGCCTATGCTCTTTAAGGTTAAAAATAGCTCATATAAGAAACATGTATACCACAATAGAAAAACGTAAGGAGTTGAATGTGCTGATACATAAAACTAATCAAATAAGTGAAATTTTTTTTTAATGTTTATTTATTTTTGAGAGATAGAGAGACAGAGTGTGTCAGCAGGGAAGGGGCAGGGAGAGAGGGAGACACAGAATCCGAAGCAGGCTCCAGACCCTGAGCTGTCAGCACAGAGTCCTATGCAGGCTCAAACCCATGAGCAGTGAGATCATGACGTGAGCAGAAGTTGATGCTTAATTGACTGAGACACCCAGACACCCCTCAAATAAGTGAAAATTTAAAAACAAAATATAGCATTTACTAACCACATTAGCAAAGATGGAAAACAGGACAATAATCTGTGTATGAGCAAATATTCACTGTAATTTGATGGACATGCAAATGGGTACAACCTCTCTCAAGGACAGTTTGGTGTTATGCATCAAATTTAAAACATGCCAACATGTGATCATGTGATTCTACTTACAAAAATTCAACTAGGGGTGCCTGGGTGACTCAGTCAGTTAAGCGTCCGACTTTGGCTCAGGTCATGATCTCGTGGTTCAACTAGAAGTAAATGGCTAAGTGAACAAAAATATAGGCACAAGAATATTTATCAAACTTAGTTTTTCACATCAAAAATAGGAATAAATGTGCTTTGATAAAGAATTGGCACAATATGTTTCAATTAAATAATATGTAAACAGTAATAATAATGTCATAGACATGGAAAAATATATATCATAGAAGAAAGAAGCAAATAGAGGGAGCTTGATTCCTGTTTAGAAAATGAGTATGGTACACTCTATAATGTTCCTGGTGATTTCCTTTATGTAGTGGTGTTATGTGAAGGTTTTACTGAATTCTATTACTTGCCTAGGTTTTCTGTGTTTAGTCCAATGAGCATGTATTATCTTATTATTAGAAAATACAATGAATCTATTTATCAGAAAAATAAAGGGGAGGGTTGGCGAATCTTGGAAGCTGGATCTTCTTATTTTTGTTATAATGTTGGCAGTGGTAGGTAAAAGTTTAGAACAATTGTTCTATCAGACTGCCCTAACCATATGAGGTTAGATAAGATGTAAAGATAAAAACATAGCTAGGTTTCAAAGATCCATTTATTTTTTGTGCTTGCTTTCTGGAACAAAAGCAAAGCACGTGGAAGGTGAGTTGATATATATATCGATCGTATAATATGTGATAGGTATTGTGTTACGTATTGGCCATGCCTAAATAGTCGTTCAGTGATTGGATTATGGTCACATTCAGGAAATGGTCATTGTCTGCTACCCAAGCAGGAGGAATTAAATCATTGGGCATATTCTCCTGCAATCCAGAAATGGTTTTCAGTAACTACCAACCGGAGTCAAAAGAGAATCTCTGCATTAGATTTTTGAAAGGATTGTTATTGTGCTTATCTAAATATGGCATATGTTTTAATTGGCAATTAAGGCATACCTAATGCACTGTGGGGCAGGAGGATGACATCTGGGAACATGGGCAGGTGGAATGCCTGAGAAAACCATTGTTCTTTTAATCTGGACCCCAGGAATTACACAAGGTGTGTGTCAATTTCCTTAGGAGAACCTGAGTCCTTTAGTTGTGTTTTAATCTAACCTGTTCACTTGACACATTTATTCTAATTGGTATTACTCTGCAAGTTGCTAAAAAAATATGAAAATACTAGTGATTGCCTCATTAATATTCAGGAACCTCCTGTGAGGGAGGTAAAACTCAACAGCTGGCTTCTTCCCACCTAGGCTCACAAGAGAATTGTCTCAGTATGCCTCACAAGTTATTCAGAGTTGTAAAGAAGACCCAAATACAAAATTAGAATAATGATTTCTTACCTCAGTCAGATCACTCACAGCAGATTGTGTAGAGCTAGGTAAAAATTTGACGACCGACGAAAATAGTTTTTGACTGAAACTGGCCTTCTCTTATGACCCACCCCAACAATTGTGGATTTATTTTGGGCAGTGGCTACGCCAGCCTTTGAACAATAGGAGCCATCAAATCAAGACACTTTGACCTGAAACCAAAGTAAAAATGCCTTCGAATCTTATCCCCAAATCTGTAAGTTGAGGGTGATGATAATACACACTTCACACGGCTGTAGCGAGGACCAGATGAAACAGATGATCGGGAATTGTAAATCAAACTAAAAATTTGATTTCTTCTTCTCCAATAACATTGGCAACATTTTACAAGACTAGGCCAACACAAGACTCTTAAGACTCTATGGAGACAAGTACTCTCAAACAGCACTGCTGGGACTAGAAGTTGGTATAAAATTTTCAAAGGCATTTTGGCAGTGTATTTCTGAAGCACACTTCCTTCAATCCAACATTTCACTTCTTAGAATCTGTACTACAGAAATCCTACGTGATTAGGTAAGATGTATAGTATGTTTATTGCAGCGTTTTTTTTTTTTTTGAAGGGAAAAATTTGAGGCCATTTAAACACCCATCACGAAGAAAATGGCTACATGTAAGAGTAAAACCAAGATATGGCATTCTGTGTAGACCTTAGGAAAAAAACCTGTGTATATCTATATATCTATATAGTAATATCTGTATATCTATATATATCTAAATATCTATATACAGATACATATAGATACAGATAAAGATATACAAGGTTGTCTGTGTTATATGGAAGGTTGTTCAGGATGTATCATCGAAAGAAAAAGGCTAGTTACAAAATAGCACCTAGAGGATGACACCATTTCTGTTGAGAGAGAGAAAGAGAGAGAAAGGAAGGAAAGAAAGAAGGGAGAGAGGGAGGAAGCATCTGTGCATATAGCTTGGAATGCATGCCATGATATTACCAATAACAGCTTGTGGACTGGAATTGGAATAGGGCTTTCAACATTTATTATATATAATCCTAATTAAATTAATCCTCTAATTAAAAACATTTCTTTTAATGTTTATTATTTTTGAGAGAGAGAGAGACAGAGACCAAACAGGGAAGGGGCAGAGAGAGAGGGAGGCACAGAATCGGAAGCAGGCTCCAGGATCTGAGCTGTCAGCACAGAGCCTGATGCGGGGCTCAAACTCACAGACCACGAGATCATGACCTGAGCTGTAGTCGGCCACCCAACTGACTGAGCCACCCAGGCTCCCCTCTAATTGTTTTTGTTTTTTTGTTTTTTTTTTTTTTAAGGAACAGTTACTATCTTGGAAATAAAGGCATAAAAGAAAAATAAGATACTTATGTGAAAACACTAGTCCTTCAATATTCATTTCTAATTTACTTACCCCGCTCTCACTTCTTTTGAAAACTTTATTTCCTCCCTCCTTCCCTCTCTCTCTCCCTCTCTTCTCCTCTCTCATAGTTCTTTTTTTTTTTTCACATGAGGTCAGAGCCAGATTATATTTTGGTGCTTTTTCAATTCTTTCGGGTCCCTGTTTGCCTACTGAGAAAAGTCCTGGTGCTTAATAAGGCATTCAAGGCCATC
This sequence comes from Herpailurus yagouaroundi, assembly GCF_014898765.1. Classification (NCBI taxonomy): domain Eukaryota; kingdom Metazoa; phylum Chordata; class Mammalia; order Carnivora; family Felidae; genus Herpailurus; species Herpailurus yagouaroundi. Next base: position 4,964,364 of record NW_024412417.1, read on the forward strand.
CCCACTTTAGATGATTAAGATATAGGAAAGATTTCAGAGAAGTGATGAGTAAAGATAAGAAAATCGTACCATTGTTTGTAGGTATTCCGCTAACTACGCAGTGTGCCGTCCTTTTATATTCCTGGTTATCTTACCATTGATGCGACCTGGTAAAACTCCATGAAACCTATGACGGCGCCTGACTGAATTTCACATCCTCCCCTCCCAAGGCACTTACTCTTATGCCATAAGCTATGTAAGGAGTTACCCTCCATATCACTTTGTCTCGTTCATTCCACTAGTATAGCCGTGTAATAAATTATTATTAAAATATTCTATAGTTGCCTCATTCAAATCTAGGCATTTTATACTTGTTATCTGAGTGAATACACCAAAGTTAAGCTCTGTCTGATTCACATACCATTGTGATTCATGACTATCTAGAATGGCGGCAACACATTAGGACCATGAACCCATGCCAGACTGTGCTGTGGAGTCTGGGTGGATATTAGTGAATAAGATACCTGCTCTTTTGTGATATTGTAATCCGATGTGCTTTTCTCTTTCTTTTGGCAACCACATCCTGATTTTCCTTAGGAGGACAAGGACCTACTTTCAGACTACATGTTTAGATAAATCTTTCTTCCATAACTGGATCTGGAAGGCAGTAGGCATTGAAGTGGTCTTGGCCAACTGGGGGCATCATATTCCCCTAATTGTGATAGTCAAAGATGGGCATGGGATTCAAACGAGGAAAATCAGTGTTAAACTTGGGATTTATAATGGATAGGCAAGAAGAGTCTTTTTGCCTTTTCACTGGGTTTGAACTTTGGGGATATTTAAGTCTAGAGCTCTCGGTGAGCCATGGTGTGAAATCTGAGCATAAAGCCAACATGAAGGAGAGAGGGGTGGCAAGATGGAGACAGCCTCACCTCTGTGGTAACTGTATGAGCCTCTGGACCAAGCCCTACCGGAACCCACTTATGCCTCAGGGGTTTTCCATTAACAATTCAATAATTTCCTTATTTGCTTAAGCAAGGTTGTATTTTTGTGAATGTATAATTTGAATCCCAGACTTCTAATACCTTAGATTGTGAAAAGTGGTAGATTGTGCCATTACTTTAAGCATCTGGCAAGGAATTAAAATTAGCTGTAATTTTAAAAAATTCACAAAAACCCAAGGAGGTTGCCGCAAATAAAGAAATCTTGGAAGACTTTTGTCTTTTAATTGAAAGACCTTTTTAAAAAACATGTAAATATTTTATTGTTTCCCGTATACAGAAGATACATCATATGTCTTCCAATGAAGACAGGCTCAGACATGTCCTTATGATCCAGTCAAAGAAACATCTCTTGCTTCTTACTGTGACCAAAACAGCTTTCAGTATAAACAGGTAATGATTGTACATTGCCCTGATATTCTTTATTCCAACGTCACTAGTAAGGTGGTCCCACAAACAGGACTAAAAATTAGGGATCTGTCCAGTTGGTAGCATTGGGGGGTGTTGCTTTTTCTGACCACATAAAGAATGCATCACTCACTTATCTTGGAGGTTTGTTTCTACTTTACATGTGGCCCATGTTTAATACCTTCATCGAAGTAATCACCATCATTAGAATCAATAGGAGATCATATTCACTCAAAGCGTTGAATGCTATCATTGCCTTTTTAGAACTTATGCCTTATGTTTAAAAAACGATAATATATATTGAGGATAATTTCAGTAAGCTGCCCTAATGTAGATGGGCTAATTTCTTTAGAAGAGAGTAGTTAAAAGATACATCATATTAATAAAGAAAGATTTAACTGTGTTCAACCTTTGTGATTATGATTTATGTGGTGATTTTCAAAATCAAAGAGACAAGACAATTTAAGAGGGAGGACAATTGTATTACCATCCTCTAAGGAGAGATGATTTTGAAAAGTACTTGGAGAAAGGGATGGAAACTAATAAGAGTATATCTTAATAATCTAGGTATAAGTTGACTGGGGATCAATCCAGTGTACCCACCAAATAGTTAGGTGGTACCCAAAGCCACAATCTGTTTAAATTATTTGACAAAAATATCAATCCAAAATAGGTGCCCACTTAGAAGTCTTTAGGAAATAATGTCATGGTCATTTCTGTACATTTCATAAAATGTCGCTATCTTGAAAATTGCTCTTTGTTATTGTTGCTTCTCTAATTTCAAATTTGGAAAAGCCGAGCCGGCGGCATCATATTAATATATTTACAGGATGAACTATGTAGATGGGGTGCAATTTTTGCAGATTGTAGAATCGGAGAATACTGACGCACCAGGAGGAAACCCTGATATTTGAAACCCTAGTCAGGAAACTATTTAAAAAATATATTTCCTGATTGTTTTCTCATTAAAAATGTTGAAGTTCTTGGGGCGCCTGGATGGCGCAGTCGGTTGAGCGTCCGACTTCAGCCAGGTCACGATCTCGCGGTCCGGGAGTTCGAGCCCGGCGTCGGGCTCTGGGCTGATGGCTCAGAGCCTGGAGCCTGTTTCCGATTCTGTGTCTCCCTCTCTCTCTGCTCCTCCCCCGTTCATGCTCTGTCTCTCTCTGTCCCAAAAATAAATAAACGTTGAAAAAAAAATTAAAAAAAAATGCTGAAGTTCTTTTATTAGAAGTATTTTAACATATTGTGTCGAGTACATATGTGTGTAGAGTTCTGAAAACAAATCTTTAAAAGGAGGTGAGGTCACAGACAATTTGAGGGACAAGAATGAATATATGTGTGCATGTTCTATTTGTCAGCCACTTTACTGGTTATTTTGCCATTTTGTTCTCACAGTGAGGTAGGTATTAATGCCCCCGTCCTAAAAAGTTGAGGCTACAGGAGATAAATTGCTTGCCCAATGGCCCTTAGATGGTAAGAGAATCAGGAACCAAAAAGAGTCTGTCTAAAAGAAAGCTCGCTTCCTAAATCTTTTTTCTTATATTTCTAATATTCTAGCCTTTCTATTTTCTGATCTTCTGCCGTGTTACAACGTGCACTTCTAGGTTCTTGTTGACAATAGGCCTGCTTCCTCCTATTCTTCTGGTTCCTCCACGTCCTTCACAATTCTAACTTGTATTCTTCAAGAACTCTTGATAGAGCTGAGCTCTCCTTCTTCATATACACCATTGCAGGAGTCCTTCGAGACAGGGCCAATTGCAATGTCTCATCTTACATCTTGACAGCTGGGATACAGAAAACGTAGCATATTTCACAAACAGTGATAGTGTTAACACTAGCTAAACTAGCAAAATCTTTAAAGCCTTACTATGTGTCAGTCATTAGACTAAGTGCTTTACCTTAATTATCCCATTTAATATTCTTAAAACTCACACAAGTGGTTAGTATTTTGCCCTGCTTTTAAAGATGAGGAAAGAGAATTTGAATAAAATCCTCAGGATGACGAAGTAAAGGCTTGAAGAGCAGGTATCTTTCTGGTGGTGTTGGTAGACAAAGGCAGGGGTGTTCTTACGTGTTTTGTCTCATTGGAGGACCCATCTCTCTGTATCAGTAGGGTTACCTTTGCCATGTGGACAGGAGGTTTTGCTTAGTTTCATGTGTTTCCTGACTCAAAAGAAACAATATTTGACCCAAAGATTTCACAACCGTTCAGTTCTTAGCAATCGCGTGTCTGAAAAGCACAGCTAAAATCGTTTCACTTCTAGTTTCTGAAATATTGGGTGTTTGAAAGGTGTACAGTTCTCGAAGGTTAGTTTCCAGTTATCATTGTAAAACAGTGTGTCACCTTCGAAGTTATTTCTAAAAGATATGCATGATGACGATGTTTTTGGTTTGATTTAAGATTGGCGTTTGAAAATGTCATAGACATTCCTAAGATGAGTTGATTTTAAAATGCCTCATGGAAAAGGAAACACACTTAAACTAGAAAGGGGAATTTGGCACGAGTGAGTTGTTAGCTGGTAAAAATAGGTGTCTAATTCTGGAGGAATCCGTTATTAAGTGCTTCATAGGGAGAAGACCGAAATACAACATCTCACCCCCCTTTGTTTCTGATATTTTGCAGTGGCTCATAATGCTAACTTTGATGTGGATAGTATTTAACAGTAAGCAACAGAAGCTACTTTTCCTTCTCTTCTTACTCTCAGCATTTAATTCTTCACACTACCATCCACAAAAACATGTGCGCATGCGCGCGCGCACACACACACACCCCCACACACACACCCCCACACACTAATAAAAAGACGTTGAGAAGAAATGCAGCATGCATTTGCAGGTCTAGATGGACCTTTCTGCCTTAAACAACGAAAGGCAATGCTGCCGAAGCAAATGGTCTTGCATTCATATATATTCTTTTTAAGATACAGGCAATTAAAAGTTTTAGAACTTTACATATGCTGTGTAAAATTTTAAACCCCCTCCTTCCACAGGAGAACACTGGAAGAGTCCCAAGATTTTCTTTCAAGAAACATCATATTAATATTCTCGTGTATTTGAGATTTAACATTTCATATTCTTTCCTCTGCACCTTTTATTGTTCCTATTTACAGTGCACCTGAAACACATTGTGTAATTGGCAGAGAGCCCAGATTTTCCATTTAGGAACAGTTTGATGATTTCACTTTTTCTTCTTCCTTTTTTTTTTTTTCAAACAGCAGGTGCTCTACATTGTAAACAATGCCAGTCGCCATAATATTATTAGCTTTTGAATTTTTATTACATTCTTGCCTCCCTACATATTTTAAACTTCAGTGCAAGGAATTTTTGGCATCAGCTCAGCAAGCTTCTTATTTCATAAGGAAGATAGATTCCAGCGAAGAGAGTGCTTCATTGTCATTTATAATTAGAAAGTGTTAAGATTTACCTAATCATAAAATCACCCAATATTTTCAGGTTTGTTTCTAATTTTCTAGGCAATACATTCACATCTGTCCCATGCAGAATGCTAATTCCCTTTCAGTTACATTAGTTTCTCAAATGTTTAACCCTTTGTTTACCTGTTATTTAATATAACTCTCCTTTGGCTTGACTTTCCTATGAAGGCTGTAGTTAAAAGCTGTTTTTTTTAAACACTTCTAAAATGGCCAAACGTCATCAGAATCAATGCATTCAATTGAGTTGTTTTAGCAATCAATGTGTATCACTGTGTGATCGATGTAGCTTCAGCAGTCAGCATACAATAAGGAGATGGCCGAAGTGATACAATTGACTGTGCCTCTTGCCAAATGTAATTTACCATATTCCCTGCAACATGACCAAACATCCAGCAGGGAGATGGTGTTTTTGCACATAGCAAGTGCTCAATAAGTATTTGCTAAAATAAACAAAGTTGAAAAATACACCCATTGTCCTCGGATGTTAAGATGTTATTATGTGTAATACATATGTTTATGAAAATTTTAGGGAAAAAGTGGGTTTTAAAAATAAGTGCAAAGCAATCTTGGAAATATTGAATCAAGCAGTTCAAAATGAATTAGCTGGGTAGTTGATACATTGCAAAAACTGCTATGTATAGACCGATAAACAACAAGAAATTATTTCCAGCTCCAAATCTGGATATTTGTTTCACTTCCTGAGATGAATTTTAAGATAACACTTAGCATAAATAATATTTAGAATTTTTCTTCACAGGTTGTGAGGAACTTTCCATTAGCAAACCAAAAGGGACAAAAAAAATCAAGCTATTTTATTTCTACAGCTATGCGCTTTCCTGCTAAACTGCATTTAGAGCAACATTTTTTCCAGATCACTTCAATAAGTGAAAGCCCAACAGAGAACAGATGCAATATAAGAGCAATAAAGGAAGGAAAAAAATTAAAAATCCTTTGTTCTCCCTGCAGTACATCCGTAAATCTATTAGCATTATTTTCCTTTCTTCTCTCTCTCTTTCTCCTTTTTTTTTTTTTTTGTTTTTGCATCCCAAGCCAGATCTCAAGTTCTCTGAAGCAACCCTTAATCAAGCTCCCCAAAGGCCTACGACTGCATGCAGCAATTTCTCCCCTGCTCTCAGCACAGATGTTTCGAGCACATTCCATTACACCTACATGCCATTACAGCTAATGGCTTATTCTGATGAAGAAAGCTGCTTTCTGCTCAGTGCAGCAAAGGGGAAAATTTCCTCCTGTACAGTTCAATCCCTGCAACAATGAAATGTGGGGGCAGGTGGTACAACAGAACTCTCTAATGTTAATTACATACTGTATTACCCCCAAATTTGGCTGGTCATTAATTATGCTAATTTACCTTCCTGAAAATTAGCACCATCAATGTGAACATTTGAGCAGATTATAGCAAAATGTAGTCTATCATAGTTGCTTGTAAACCTGAACCTTCTGAGCCATCCAAAGAAAAGATGACTGTTGTCGGATAGAGCTAACTTAGAAGAAATGATTTCTGGCTACCCTTGCTATCCCTCATAGCAAATTTCCTATTTTTTCAGGAAAATAACGTGAAAACACAGCAATTTCTGCGAGTCCTGACTAGAAATGCATTTTGTTAATTTTTAAATTGATAAATTGCTAAATACAGAAAAAATAAGGGAAAAAAAAACTAAAAAAAGCAAAGAAAATAAGCTAGTGTACTTTGCCCTGAAAAAAAAAATCATAGTTATTATTTTGGACTAGAAAGAGTGGAGGGAGTGTGGAAAATAAAACTTCACTGGTAGTATCTGAAGTTTTCATGCTGTGGAGTATAGGGGTCTTCTTCTATCCATTTTTCATAGTCTTGATAAAGAGAGATGAACATTGTCTTTAACAGCTACTGCAGTTATAGACTGTATTTTTTTTATTTATTACTCTATAAAAAATTAACACATCTCCCCTTCCAACTAAAGCTCAGATTTTACCATATTGATCATAGTTTAATAAAGCGTATGAATCAGGTTAGGCTCATTTTCCATATGAATTAAATAAGCACAATTTCCTTTCGGCCTGTAGAAATTGATTGGATTTCAGAAGTAAATAGAATATCTTCTGTATGGAGTGAACAGTCTCCTTTTCCTCTTCAAGGCTGCTGTTTCCTTCCATCCATCTCCAAGAAGCCATCATCATATTAACATAGATGACAATCTGGCAAGGAGGTGCTGATCAAAGATAAATTTCACACTCGCACTTCGCATTTTCTAATTACACCATCTGTGTCAGACTCTTTCGTGGCAGTTCTGCCCAATCTGTCAAATGCTGCGTGCCTATGGGAATGCAGAGGAGCTGAGAAAATCTCTTCGTCTCCCTCCACCCTCCCAGCCGATCCATCACCCCCAATCGGAGCTGGGCAGATAGATTAGTCTAATTGGGGACTGGAATGAAGGTTCCAGGTTGAATGGGAGATGAGGTGTTTGGGGGACGCAAGACATGAGATTGCAATTTGAATCATATTATGGGGCCTGCCCTCGCTTGTCTGGGAGCAGGCTGAGAACAAGCCGTGCATGCGGTATCAGGATGGGAGGGGTGAAGACAGGGAGCCGTTTTTAAAAGAATCATGAATGAGAAAGTGTCTCCTTTCATTTCTCTCTGTTTCTTTCAGACACATTAAGGATAAATGATTGTGAACAGGCACTGAGGGGAGGCTCTCAGCCTTTTATTATAATGTTATAAAACATAAGTATAAGGAGTTAAACACAATGACCCAGTCGATATGGCCAGATCTAATCTAATCAAGGCCAAGTAAATAAATCCAACAGCTTTCCCCAAATAACACAAATTAGTTCTTGTGGAATGTATATGACAGTCACAAATGGACACAATGGACTAAAACCGGGAGGCACTGGAGGCTGCTAGCAACTCTAATAAAGAGTTCTCAAAATATATTAAACTTTAAGATCCACTTTAATCCCCTCTTTTTTTAATGTAGGGTGACAGAGTCCATGAAATACCAAAGAAAAATGAAATGATTGCCCTTTCAAACCAGAGCCATGGCATAGCTAACTATTCCTAGTTACTGATTTCTCTCTGCCACACGTCACTGCCTTTAAGTCATGTTGCCAGTGACGCCAAGGTAAGCAAATAAATGTAATAGCTCATTTTTGACTCTGCCGGGGGGTACACTTTTGTGTGTTTATCCAAAAAATGGGACTGCTATGAAACCAAGGAGAATTTACCCTTTCTTCCTCTTTTAATATAAAAAAAAAATCTTATGATAGTACTACTTCTACTGGCCTTAAGAATTTGGAATCACTTTTTATCTTAGCCATTCTCCCATGGGAAGGTGCATAGTGAAATGGAACCAGAAAAATGATGAGTTCGAAAATTTGATGGTCCCATTCATTACTTCCCTGACTCTCTGTTTTCCATAAACTTAATTCTTCCCATTTCACGTTTGTGGCATATGCATGTGAAGGCATGTGAAAGATCATAAAACATCCCCGAAACGATGTCATATTGTTCATGCATCCATTTGTTTATGCCTTGTTTCAAATCATGTGATATTTCAAGTAGCTCTTTAATTATAGTTGATTGAAGAGACCTTTCCCCAAATTTACCATCCCAACGTCCAGATGCAGAAGGGGGGACTTCTTGTGCACTCATTTTGTCCTGTAAGGACTCAGTGCTTGCAGGACAAGGACTATGTCTCATTATTCTCTGTCTTGCGTATCGCACATGATCACAAGTTGTTTATTAAATAGCATCGGTATTTCATATTCATAAAGAGAGGAAAATGCTACTTGAGTCATTGAGTAAACCAGGCTGACAGTGCTGACATGATTGCATTTGTAGGGAAGGAAACCCCCTCAACAACCTGTCACTTTAGCATTTCCTTGCTTCTGAAAATCAGGAATTTGCCATCAAATATTCTTGCAAGCTTTGTAGTTTTTCTTCAATTCTAGAATTTATCCTCTTAATGTGATGAACAAGGTGACCTTCATACGGTCTATTCCTGAATGGTTTCATTGTGAAGGCATAAATAGATAAAGTTTAAGCCTCTACTTACAGAGACTGTCTTATCCAACCATGGTAATAAATCCATGGAACTACTGATCTTATGGGTGTTTATCATTTTCTGCTTTATTAAGATTCATTATCATTAGCTGCTTCTCTAGATAGATAGATACATACATACACGCATGCATACATACACATACGCTTGTATACATCTTATCTATCTATCTATGTATCTGTCTATCCATCTATCCAATAGTAATATAACTCAAGAATTCAGAGAAAATGTAAGAACATTACAGACGATTAAGTAAAAGCCCAGAGACTGTGCATATGTTAAGGAAACACTAAAGAAATCTATTTTTGTTTGAAGAGTAGAAAGATGAGGAGAAAATTAGAAACAGTATTTAATTTCATGAGGAGTCAATGTCCATGGTGCGTAGGACAGTGTTTTTCATTTCAAATCTTTTGATTGCCCTATGCATGGGCCTATTTGAGGGATCCACTTAGGAAATGTTGTCATTGAGTCACTTAATCAACCCACGTGCTAATTCAGTTGTGAGGGGGCACTGGATATTAGCAGAGGCAGATGAATTTTTGTTTTCAATTATTTCCATGCAACAGTGTTCAATGTCTTCTCTAGTTTCATGAATTCCTAGACAGCTAGAAACAAAATATTCGTACATCCTGTGCATTCTTAGAGAAAGCAAATGACCACTTCCAGTGTTATTTGCAGAATTGTATGTTTCTGGAGTATGAACTTTCCTCCATTCTGCTTAAAGAATATTGGTTATCAGATGGTAAATACAGGTGGTCTGTTATAATACATAATTTTCAAATTTAAAACTGAATTATTACATATGATGTTTTTCTTCACTAAACTCATAAAACAATTTTGTCTCCTGATATGTAATTGCTAGATCTTTGACAGCTCTAAGATATCTACAATATAGTGTCACACTTGAAAATGCTAATATATTTTTTATTTTTTAAGAGATTTTAAAAAAACGTTTACTTATTTTAAAGAGGGGGGCAGAGAGAGGAAGGCAGAGGATTCGAAGTGCGTTTCACACTGATAGCAGAGATCCCGATGCGGGGCTCCAGCTCATGAACCGTGAGATCTTGACCTGTGCCGACATCAGACGCCCAACCCACTGAGCCACCCAGGCACCCCTGGAAATACTCATGTATTAAGTAGAGATCTTTTCTAAATTCACAAGTAAAATTTAAAAAAAATACTTGAGATTTCAAAGGAGCAAAAGGACGTAGAGACGTGGGGAAGTCTGTACCACTGTTTTAACCATTCCCAATCACTTCCAGAACTTGGTTTCTGCCCCAACACCCACTTCCATGTCACATTTCCATTAAGCACTACGAACTAAAAATAAAGTAATTATGTCACAGTGATGGAATCCAATCCAAGGAATCATGCATTCTTATTTCAGTAACGCTTCTATGTATAAATATTTCAAGAATAAAGATTATTTTTGTGCTCTCTGGCTCACTAAAACTCAACAACTCAAAGTATAATATTTACAAAAAAGAAAAGTAACATTTGGGGCCAGTATTCACAGAGCTGTCTCCTAGATAAGGCATTAGGATGGGAAACCTCCAGCTTCACCTCCATCATCCTGGAAACCAAACGGAGAAAAGCCCTCCTGCCAATTCTGTCTCATCTTGATCACTGTCCAATCCCACCCCAGCAAGCTATGTTTCACACCCCATTTCGAGCACGCTTGGAGGGGCACCCAAAGATTTGGAAGTAGACTCAAAGCTTATCTCGACTCTCCAGACATCAGCAGTGTGAAAAACGGGACTTTTTAAAATAACGTTTCCTGTTCTTCCTGCTTCTGGTCAAGCCAAAAATTCCATAGGGACCGTTGTTCTCATGGAATTTTGGCACCTTCTCTGCAAGGCACAGCCAGAATCTGGACGTGCAGAGGGATGTGGAAATTGAAACCGATTGAAAAGTCTCAAATCAGGGCCACAAAAAATGTTAGGGGAAGCACATCTAACAGGGCTGGAGTTCACAAGAACACTGAATATATGAGTGCAGTTTCCCTAATGACATAGTTGAAGTCCAGCCAATCTCCCAAGATTCATTCTCAACCCGGGTCTTACAGTCAGCATCTATGGGATTCCACGTAGACTCACAACTAGTGACTTCTCACTCAGTCCAATCTCTGGGGAGAGAAATTTCAAATACTCTTCACGATTAAACATTTTTGCTTACTTACAGTGAGCAGACTGATTGGCAAACAGAAAGAATAATAAATGTAAAAAAAAAAAGAATATTTTTTTTTTAAAGAAATGATACTGGGATTGGAAAAAATAAGAAATTTTCTATAAAGACAGCACTTTGGGGCACCTGGGTGGCTCAGTCAGTTAAGCCTCCAACTCTTGATTTCGGCTCAAGTCCTGATCTCACGGTTCATGGGATCGAGCCCAACACTGGGCTCTGTGTTGACAGTGCAGAGCCTGCTTGGGAGTCTCTCTGCCTCTCTCTCTGCCCCTCCTCTGCTTGCACATGCACACACACTCTCTCTCTCAAAATAAATAAATACACATTTTCAAAAAGACAACGTTTTTCTGAGCTGCTCACTAACATCTCACTGATAAGCTGATTTAACTGTGCAAATATAGTCCTAGACATTGATAAAATATGGTAAGTGAAATGGACGCTTAACATACTGATAGTTACTTGAAGGATGCAAGTGCAGATAAATAAAACTTTTTCTTTTTGTTTCTTGAGGAATTTAATAAATTTTCTCCAATTACAGAAATTTTTGCTTAAAAATTCTATTGTATCAATGGTCATTGGTTTATAAACCAATTGGTTTATGAACGCACTGGTTTGGAATATCATAGGAAACATATTTTTTAATAGCCCTTTTTATAAAGACTGTGTTTGGGCTTGCATCTGGTTAAGTTTCCATCATTGCATTGAATGTCCACTGGGGTATCTGACTCAAGGGCATGGTGTTTTAGCAAAGCAAAGTGTGAGCAAACACTCTCGATGCCAACGTGAACACGGTGTGGCTCTGTCTGCCCACAGGCTGCAGAAGGTTGAGACCACCTTCTAGACATTCAACCCAAATAATAACGGTATCATCCTGATACAAAAAAATAAGTTCAAAGTCTTGGATTTGATGGGAAAAGGGATTTTGTAAGAACCCAAGGGCAATACTTGAATTATTGTGAAAAAGATTTCAACTCCTTAATTCACATTAGATATGTGTACTTCTTATCAGATGCAATCTTTGCATGGACAATAAGCTTTTTTAAAATTAAAACATGTGGTTTGAGAGTGTTTGGCATGAAACCATTACCCAAACACAAAGTCTTTTGTAAATGAGCTTAGAATATTTGTAAAGCTTATTGATAAATAGGTGTTCCCCCCCCACCCCCGAATATTCAAAGTCCAGAATGTCCAAACTGGACTTTATTCAGGCCAAGATAAGAGTTCTTGGCGGTGTTCACATGACGGTGTAGAGAGAAGGCCACAGAACAGAATGGCTGTTGCACACCTTTCTGGATGAGACCACGACCAGCGTGCCTGACACAAAGCAGGAAGGACGCACTTAGAATTATGTGGCAGATAGGTTTATCACACTCAGATGGCGGGCCCACAAATAAGTCCTCAAAGAATCTAGAGTTCAAGAAGCAAATTTTGCAATGTGACTTTACCACTTACTGATAACACAAGGCATCAAGAGGACGGGTGAAAATCATGTTTTAGAGTAAGCCACCGCAGGTGGAAATTCTGCATCTCCCCTGATGAGCTGTGCAATCCTCAGAGAAGTTACTTAGCGTCTCTCTGAGCTTCAGATTTTTATCAGTAGAGTAGACACAATATGTTTATGCCGTAGATTTGAAAGAACTTGAGTCAGAGAATATAAAAACACACACATACTTGCCTACATGTATGAAAAAGCATATATGTATGTTTTGTTACCTCGTGGACGTGCTAAATAACCAATAAATGCTGATTTATGTACCGTTCTCTTCCCTTCTGCTGGAGTATGAGCCAGAGGGTCCTATCATGGTCAGCATTAATGGAAAAGAGAAAGGCCTTTATAGTAGAAATGAAGTGTATTCACTATGGCTCAGAATCATGGGAAAAGTCACTTTCTCACTTTTAAGGTTGCCTCCTTCTGTTTGCTGAGGCCCTTGTTTCTCACTAGTTGTGGTAGAGACGGTAGTGAGTGTGAAGAATGGCTTATGTTGTTTGGCATGGGATGATGACAGAATGGGCCAAGCATGGCCGCTTTTGGTAAACGTTGGTAAATTTTTAGTCGAATAATTTCTTTTTAATTTTTTTTTTCAAAGTTTATTTATTTTTGGGATAGAGAGAGACAGAGCATGAATGGGGGAGGGGCAGAGAGAGAGGGAGACACAGAATCGGAAACAGGTTCCAGGCTCTGAGCCATCAGCCCAGAGCCTGACGCGGGGCTCGAACTCACGGACCGCGAGATCGTGACCTGGCTGAAGCCGGACGCTTAACCGACTGCGCCACCCAGGCGCCCCATCGAATAATTTCTAGTGTATTCCTCATTAAGGCTGTTTTTCTCTTAAATGGTCTCCCCTTCCCAATTTAAAAATGGCATCGCGTGACGGCCAGTTTTTGTAACTTACTATGACTGGGGACGTGGCCAGTCCCCAGTTTCCAGCCCTGTCTTCTCTGCCTACTTTTCGGGGTCTGTTCCTTCCCAATACACCTGGAGTGCCCTTGACTTAATGGTGGAAACACCGCACACAACGTGATTCACAGAAAATGGGTAAAGCTTCAGTTTACTTTTTAGCAATTATATTCTCATTTTAGAACTCACATTTTGATATTCACCAGCAGTTACAGACAAATCTAAGACATTTAATCCTCCTGGCAACCCTGGACAATCTGAGGGCTTTATCGCAAAGGAAACCGAGGTTCAGAGAGATTAAGTAATTCACCCAGTGTCACATAGCAAGTAAATGCCAGAGCAGGGTTTTGAATCTACCTTCTAGAACAAAGCTACTCCTGTTCTGGTTGCCTCTTCCACAGTCTTGTACCCTGGGAAGAAGATAACAGAAATAAAGGTCTGTTGCTGTTCAAATACTTTCCCATCCTTTCAGGTGGATGCTGAAGCCCACTTGTATTTATGTTCACTTGTGACATGTTTCCTTTCATGTAGGGGCAACAAAGCTCTGCACTGTAGAATTTATTAAGTGCCCACATCTGCATAACACCTTGCTACCAAAAGGAACAATAAAAGGCAAGTGAAAATGACAAAGGCCCTGCCCTCTGCAACTCTACAATCAATAACAGATGGCTGAAAGGTATGGAGAAGGGCACCCAGCCCTCAAGCCAATGCTTGGCAAGCTGAGACATGAATGGACACCCAGCATCCAGGTGATCCCACCATAAGATCAGCCTCCATTGAATACACAGGATCTCCCTAAGGGACCAACTAACTGAGCTTTTATCACTGGGAGGGAACAAGGTTAGAGGGTAGGGTGTGCTCGTTTTTTTTTTTTTCCTTTTTTTTTTTTAAAGTGTATTTATTGAGAGGGAGAGAGACAGCAAGAGTGGGGAGGGGCAGAGAGACAGGAAGAGAGAAAGAATCCTAAGCAGGATCCGCGATGTCAGCGCAGAGCCCATTGCGGGGCTCGAACCACAAACCATGAGATCATGACCTGAGCTAAAGTCAAGAGTCGGAGGCTTAACCAACAGAGCCACCCCGATGCCCCATGGGATGTGCTCATTCTAACAGGGACAGTGATGATCTCCCCCGACTTCAGGTTGCCGAGTCTCCATCTCTGGACTCCAACACGATCACAAGTTCTCTTCGATCGGTTCAGAGCAAGGCCTTTCGTCAGCTGTCATATTAATGAGTCCTTTGGTTCCTCTGAGTGTTTTGTTTAGTTATTATGTCACTCTTTGCTGTGCCGCTCATGGTATGGGTGTGTGCTGAGGGGGCTGGGAGGCAGGCTTTCAGCCACACGGACCATCTCAATGCACACAGCAGTGGAAAAGTGACTCAGACATCTATTTCAAAATGACAGTCATTTTTACAACATTTCAAAGTAAAATGAAATTAGGAGTGGAGGAGTAGTCAGATGCTTTCCACAGTCCTTAAGAAAAAGGCATTTCTTCATATTTCAAAGCCTGGGCCAGCAGTAAACTAGTATAAATTGCTGACTTGGCTTCTTTCTGTTCAACTTATTAAATAACAACACTCTATATATGGAAAGAAAGTTGTGTAGTATGTAAGGCTATGCGTGAAGTGAATAAAATATGTTTAGACTATGTCTGAAGGCCAAGAAAGTAAAGGGGGAGAAAGGAATTTGCTGGAGAGCCTTCTATTGCAAATGCATTAAAACCTGAATTAATGGTGGTATTATCCTAGCAATGACATCACACAATGACTGTAGAATCTAAAAATGAGAATGGTTATTTTCAGAAAATTTTAATACCTTTCTTGCGCACAAGCTTGCCGATTAGTATTGCATACACCTATATGTTATTCTTATACAATTGCTTGCTCTAATGGAAATTTCAGTTCCATGTAGACTGACGAATTTAAAGTATTATTTTCTGTCTTCTCAGTAGACTTTTCCTTTTCAGAGATGCATTATTCATTTATAGTTTATTACTCAGAGAGAAAAGTATTAATAAGGAAACTGTACCTGTCCAGTTTCGATGTCAAAACCTACTGAGAAAAGCAACTCAGAGCCCAGCTGGTCTAAAAATCTATCACACTTTTTCCTTTTTCCTTTTCTTTTCTTTTTTTTCTTTTTTCTTTTTTTTTTGTGGCTATCATCCTGGGCATTGTAAATCGTGTATGTGTAGTATATAATTATATTGTCCATGGATTTATGCAACTCTCTTGCATATTTCATTACTTTTTCTTGGTCTACTTATTAAAACTACATTTTACATGTCTAATAATGCAATTCAAATAGTACCAAATATGAAACACTGACATGAGGCATAGGGAAATGATGCCTGAGCAATTTAACCCGATTCACTGAAGGACAGGAGAATTACCTTTATTGTAATGAGCTATGGAGGGTGGTTCAGGCCGCTTTTTCACATTTGTGATTCTGCTATCCACCTTTCTCTCGAAATCTAAAGCCCCTGTCAGCTCACACGGAAAACTTGGATGCGTTTCATACTATCGTGCTCTCATCCAAGGGAAGGCGGTGGTGAAGGGAAGGAGGGGGGCTGCTTGTTGGTTTACAGGAAATCCGAACACCCATGGGATGCTTTTCAGAATCCAAACAGAGTTCAACACATAAACATTCCACGTAATTTGTTGTTTCCATACATCATTTGCCTCTTAAAAAAAAAAGACTGAAAAAGAATTTTTTAATGTGTGACTACAGTGACAGGGAGTGGGTGCCAACAGCTCTCTGGATGGCTTTTTATCTCATTCCCTTAGTGAAAACAGTTAACTAGGCACTGGTGAGAGATTCTGTAACTGCACAACACAAAGCTGGAGCCAACGCCAAGTGTGGCATGCCAGATGTGTGAGTACATTCTGGAGCGCAGCATCAGCAGCTCCAACGGCTCGCCATAGCCATTAATCTAGAGACCTCTGGGAGTTCCGGGTAGCGCTGTAAAACCCGGCCCTGCCAAGGCTGCATCAGATAAAGCCATCAATGCATTGTAAAAAAGACACAAAACCTATTTCATGGGCTGCACTGATCAAGCAATTACAATCATTGACTACATTAAGCAAAGAAACAGCGGGGTGCCCTATAAAATTGACTGCCAACTTGAATAATCAATAGACTCCATGTAGAGTAAATTAAATAACTGAACAACTATTTGGAAAAGCTGAAGTTAAAAAGCCAATCAGTAATCCCTCATCCATGGCAGAACAATCCTGCTTCCAAAGATCCTTTAGTTTTGCTTTCATTCTTATCTCTGGAAAATGCTGGGATGGTGAGCTTGGGGGAGGGGGGAATCTTCCACCTCTTATCCTTCTTTTTCAAAACTGTACATTTAATTTGAAT
Source organism: Herpailurus yagouaroundi (assembly GCF_014898765.1). Taxonomy (NCBI): domain Eukaryota; kingdom Metazoa; phylum Chordata; class Mammalia; order Carnivora; family Felidae; genus Herpailurus; species Herpailurus yagouaroundi. The sequence goes on from NW_024412417.1 coordinate 4,981,183, forward strand.
GTTATTTGTAATCAATCGATGTACTCTTCCTGTCATCTGTAGCTGAGCTCACAACCAAAGCAGGAAGGTTTTTGATTGAAAGTCAACGTTCTGACCAGAGGCGTGAAGGTTTGACATGGTTCATGGTTTAACCTGGGACTTACCATAATAAGAAGGTTTGCTGTTGTTGTTGTTGTTCTCACATATTGAGAATAATTTGGAATTTGGGGATTTTTAATTATAAAATCTTCTAGAAAATAAAGCCATAAATGCAAGAGACAGAGCTACGTAAAAGCCTTTTGCAGGTTTTTGCTGATTTACCTGGACACCACGTAAGAGTTTTTAGAACACATGATGAAATTTCAGGTTTCCCTCTCCATAAGCTATTTTTATCTTTTTGCTCCACTGGAAAGTGACAAAACATGTTCAGAAAAATTAACATTAATTTATATTTTATGTTATTGGTTCCATGAAGAGTTTGCATTCTTTTGCAAAAAATTATTTATTCATCCACGCACACACATTTGTTTGTTTTGTTTCAGGCTAGAAGAAACACCATCTAACCATCTATAAACAATTTCTCTATTGTCTTACTAGAAGATTCAGGAGGAAAAAAATGATGGAAACGTGAAAATGATTTTTCCTCATAAATAAACAACAACAACAACAAAAAACCAAACCATTTTTTATGAGCTTCCTTCCTGATTAAAATGTAATGCTAATAATTCCAGATCTCAGACGCCAGGTTGGCTGATAGCAATATATCTGGACGTGAAAATGATAGCATTGGAAAGACTACCAGTACTCATGTGTGCTGGACAAAGGTATTTTTGCACCGAAAGAGAGAAAAAAAATATTTGAAACGATTATTGCAGAGACAATACCATTTTCTTTGCAGTCAAGCCTGTTTCTGAAAACAATATGTACTGGTAATAGTATGAAGACACCTACGACACTTAATGATGAATACATCATTAAGCAGGCATTATTGCTGTTCCCACTGAATGTAAGATCACCCTGATATTATGAATGATTTGCATATTAACGAAAATAATATTGAGGTGTATTTAACGTGGCATTTGAATTAACTCTTAATGGCATGCAAGTTCTTTGGGGGCCAGGCTAGCAAACATGCGCCATAGGATGAATTTAGAGGTAATTGTCACTAGCTAGGCTTTGTGAATCTAGGTATCTAGAAAATATTAGTGGTATTATTTTTAACACATTGATGTGTTTTACAGAACCTCCTACAGTGGAGCACAATAAATTGGTTGTCAATAAACAGCTTGTTTTAACAACACCCTGCTTTCGTCCCTATTAAGTCTATTAGGGACAAAATCCTCTGAAATGGTGTCTTTAATGGCCAAACTTTATTTTTGAAAAAGCTGCACCAGGAAAAGGAGAAATAGGATGAACTAAAAATGATTATGTGTCACAATAAAAATCTCCCAACTTGTCTGTTGATGAGATGATAATGTTGCCCATAAAGCAGGAGGGGAGAAAGTGCTGCTGAGCTCTTGATAAAATGTCTTATTGAAACCTATTGTATTTACTTCTTATTAGATTCTGAACTCAAATAGATCTTGATTGTTGAGAGCTTGGGTATTTAAAAGCTTTAAGATCATCAATTACATTACTCATAATTTCCACATCTGCCTTTCCCGCTGCAATTCAGAGAGAGAGAAAGACCATTATAACAGCCTTCCTGCAACTTGATTACTGGGAGTCTCTGTTACAATGTGCACTTGAAATGCTGTTAAGATGTGAACTTAACTGCAATTTTCAGTTTTATGGAACTACTCTTACATGGATAGCTTTTGGTAATAATTGAAATAAAATGGCAAAAGACCTGCCAAACGAACAGGGAGAAACAGAGGGCCACCTTAAAAATCCAGACCCCTGCAGGGCAGCAAGCAAAGCTTTGCCTTTTGGAGCTATGCTGTTTTACCTTCCTGATAAAAATTAGCTTTGTGGGAAGTGATATGCATTTTGACTTAAACAAAATAATAATTAAAATGCCCATTATGTAATTGAACAGCAGTTTGGTTATGTTTATGCTGGGTAGAAGTGGGCTGTGGGGGAGTAAAAAACTAGAGAATACTCACTGTCAAAATGTTGCCAAAAAGACACAATATTATTTTCCCCCAGAAATACCTTGTTTCTTAACTCCTGACGGGGAGGACATCTTGGGGGTGGTTTTCACAATCTCCTGAGCATTTGCTATGTATTCGAGGTTCAGGTGTCCTGATAAGAATAGTTTAAAATAACCAATTATCTTTCAATAAAGCGGTTCAAAACACAGCGCTCTACATGTGGGAATGTTTACTTTGTCTCATTGGATCTCACCATACCCAGGAAGCACACAAGGGAGGGTCACATTCATGAGGTGGGAATTCCGGCTCTAATTTATGATCAAAATTCTGTATTTGGTTTGGTTGCGGGGATGGTTTTTTTAAGGCACAGGTTTATACCACGCGCGTGCGCGCGCGCGCACACACACACACACACACACACGCACACACACAGAAATATGGAGGTGCTTTCTCAGAAGCAAAAAGACAGCATATTTGAAAGTACATTACAAATCTTGGGAAAGAGGGAGGAGAGAACGCTGAGGAGATATTTCTCTAGAAATGACTCCTCCTGGGGAAAAATGTAGTCTCTGCAATTTTACCTTTTCAGTCATGCTTTCCAACATATAAATCTTTTTTTCTCCCTCTCTGACGAATCAGTTCTGAGATCACAATCTGAGCAAATCTAGGGTCTCATCACCTAGCCCTTCAACACAAAGGAGGGATGTATTGGTTCTTGACAATGCTTATAGAATCTAGATTATTTTATTGTTCCTTGGCTAAAGGTTTTCTTCAGCATTTAATCTGTGTGTATCTTAAAGCAATTAAGCAAAGAGAGAAATTGGGTCAAAATATTTTGAGATTTTTTTCATTAAACTCATTCACTATCAAGAAATAAAATTTTCCACTCTGGGTGAGCTCTATTTCCTCCTCCCTCCAAGAAAAACATAATAAGAGAAAATAATTGATGTCACTTCACCTAGAAGAACAACAGTGTACAAGTCCCTTGACAGTATTTACATGTTCAGAAATATATGGAGCGTGTGTTAGAACTGGTCCAGGTACAGTGTAAAGTGCTTTCAATAGCTTCTCCATAAAAATAGACTTTGAAATGCATTTCTGCACACATAGTTACCAGATAATTCAGAATTATCACAAACAAAAATAAGAATCGTCCTGGCGGGACCTGTTCTAGTAAAGTTTCTAATCTCACTTAAGAAATAGATTCCTGCCTAAGAAGAATTTATTTACAGGTATTGATATCTAGCAATGAATTAAAAAAAATATATGTATATATATGTGTGTGTGTATATATATATATATATATATATATATATATATATACTTTAGCAGTATCATTGTGATGCTGAATTAGAAATATCTAGTTTAGGTAAAACCAAGAACTCTATTCGTTCCCAGCATTGGGGGGAAAACGCACCTGCAGAATTTCTTCATTCTTTCATAATATCATGGCTACTCAACTCACGATGGCAATAAACCTGACCCTTAAAAAGTAGACCAGTTTCAGCGGGTACTGTTTTTGCTACTCTTAGGCTTTCTGTTCTTTCTTTTATCCTTGGCCTTTCTTCCCTCAAGGATGCAAAAAGGAACCTAACACTCTCAAATGTGGTTTGAACTCTACGATGTGCTCAGAGTTTGTTTCTTCTTTACAAGAGCTGGCAGTCACACATGAAGGAAATAAGGCGACGTCTGTAGAGACAAGCATTTAGCACACACTGCACTATCTGGCTCAGGGCTGTGTGTAGCAAAACAGAAATGCAAAAAAAGAATGCAAAAAAAAAAAAAAAAAAAAAAAGCGCTGAGCAGAAGGCAGAAAGGTGTGTCCCGACCAGCACCGGACCAGGTGTAGGGCTCCCATCCTGCCTCATTTTTAGCACCCTGCCTCGATTTTCTATTCGGTCTGTCACTTTCTTCATTGCTGACACAAATATAGTATTAACTGATCAACACAGGGGCTGTGTTGATTGAAGATTAATTACCCATTTTGGCCTGAAACCTGTGGCAGGACACATAAACCTAAAAAGAAAGAAAGAAAGAAAGAAAGAAAGAAAGAAAGAAAGAAAGAAAGAAAGAAAGAAAGAAAGAAAGAAAAGGGAAAGGAATACACAGCATTGTGGTAATGGCATCCAAGCTTATCATCAGAAACTATTGCCCACACTGACATGTGCGGGTTTAATTCTATCCCAAGGTGTTTGTGGCACATATTTGGCAAGCAGATTCAGGGTTGCCACTTTCCAATCAGGACCGAAAGAAGACTTTAATTTTTTGTATGTTTATTTACTTAGAGAGAGAGAGAGAGAGAGAGAGAGAGAGAGAGAGACAGAGAGAGAGAATCCCAAACAGGGTCCCCACTGTTAGCACAGAGTCCAAAGCAGGGTTCAATCCCAGGAACCATGAGATCATGACCTGAGCTGAAACCAGGAGTCTGATGCTTAACCGACTGAGCCACCCAGGTGCCCCTGAAAGATGCCTTTAAAGGAAATCTGTTTCAATCACTATTCTGATTCTTGAATTTGTTGTATTTAATTCCCTTCAGTGATAGGGCTTTTCCCTACCCATCTCTCTTAAAAAAGAGCTTGCTACTTCTCTAGGCTGGCTGCTGCTTCTGAGAACTCTGATTCTCAGGAAGTCCCTCTTTATAGCTGACCTAGACTTTCCCAATGTCTCCATTCAGTCACACACACAATAGCTGAACTTTTTCTTCCTCTTGTCTGCCTCTCAAGTCTTGACGGGAATGACCAACTCTCCATCAGAACTGACTCTTTTCCAAACTGAACGCTCCTGACTTGTTCTCCAGCTGCTCTTGTTACAGGGTCTTAGGGCCACTCGCTATTTTGGTTACTCCTCTGCTTTGTCCACATTTTTGCATGTGTTTCTTACTTTGAGTCTTCTGCTTTCTTTTTCGTTTTTCTCTCTTTTTTACCCAAAGCTAATTTTCTTTGAGGTCAGCTAGATTTCTCTCTTTTTTTAATGTTTATTTACTTTTGAGAGAGAGAGAGAGATAGAGTGTGAGCAGGATAGAGGCAGAGAGAGAGGGAGACACAGCATCCGAAGCAGGCTCCAGGCGCTGAGCTGTCAGCACCAGAGCCTGACACGGAGCTCGAATTCACAAACCGCGAGATCATGACCCGAGCTGAAGTCAGACGCTTAACCGACTGAGCCACCCAGATGCCCCAGGGTCAGCTAGATTTCTACAAAATCTTTACTCCAACTATGACAGGAGGCATCTGTCTCTCCATGGCCATGTAACCCCCAGGATCAAAATCAGAGATATCCTTATAGAAAGTGAGTGTACAGGTTGAATTTAAAAAGAGAATATGTGTTAATTTAGTAGAAAAAGCACAAGCTTCTGAGTCTAATGAGCCAGGTTTGAGATGTGCTTCCATCACTTACTGCGTTGTTTCATCCTTTTGAACCTCAGTCTTCCCTTGGGTAAAATGGGAATAATGTCCATTTGGCAAGATTGTCTTAAGGGTTAGAAATGACACGAATCAAAAATAGAGCTTGGCACATTACAGGCAATCTATAATAATAATAATAATAATAATAATAATAATAAAATGGCTTCTTTCCTTGCTTGGAAAGTGAAAGAATTACCCCTAGAAAATGTTGATTAAGGGTGTAAAACTGGGGAAAGCCAATAGAGATGTTGTCAGGAAGAACTACTGACACCAATCACATGAAATGGGGCTTTTGCCCCCTAACAATGAATTTAAGCCCACCGTAAATCATTTCACAGGGATCACTTAGCTAGCCTCACACAGCATCAGCAGTTTCCCCCTTATAAACTTGCTCTGCATTTGGCATCAACAACACAAAGGTGAAAAGACCATCATCGATTTTCTGTCCCCAGAGCATCCCCAGTCTTTTTGTACCGTGACTTTTGCATCACCTTTTCTCATCAGCTTAATAACACTTGGAGAAACAATGTCTTCAGTCAGGGCATTTATTTTATTTTGTTGCTTTTGGGTTTTGTTTTTTTTTTTTTTTTCTCTTGTGTCTGGGGGTGGAAATACATTCGGAATAAAATACTTCAATATGAAACACATCGAATACTTGTTTGCTTCACATAACACAGCTGAGCAGTAATTATATGGATATTGTGATGAAGAACTACTTCCTACCCTATCAACATTCTTATTAAGAGTAATAATAAAGCAGCATGTCATGAAGCTGTGCTGTCACAGATTCTTGCTCTGGTGTATTTTTATCTTTTCCACCCTGGATTCCTTATACGCGGCATGCGGAGTGTAACGTTTCTGCTCTGCTAAAAGACGGTGTCAAATAAAATTAGTTGTCTCGACTCTGTGCCATAACAATGTCTATAGAAGTGTGTTATAGTCTTTACTTAATATATTAACTCTATTTGTGCATATGTGTCTTTAAAAGTCATAATGAAAGCTCTAATGCATTTTCGAATCCAGAAGCATATTCACTGAGGATAAAAAAAAAAAAAAACACTCCATTGTGAATGAAGTCTCCCTTAAATGGAAGGAGAATAAGGACATAATAGCCTTATTCAGAAGAGATATTACTTGAGGGGGGCCTGGGTGGCTCAGGTGGTTGAGCGTCCAACTTCGGCTCAGGTCATGATCTTGCAGTTCACAGGTTCGAGCCCCACATCAGGCTCTGTGCTGATGGCTCAGAGCCTGGAGGCTGCTTTGGGTTCTAGGTCTTCCTTCTCTCTGCCCCTCCCCTGCTTGTGCTCTGTCTCTCTCAAAAGTAGAAAACATTAAAAAGAAGAAGAAGAAGAAGAAGAAGAAGAAGAAGAAGAGATTTTACTTGAAAAAAAAAAGAAAATTTGCCATTGAGGAAAAAAACTTATTTCCTATACATAAATTAGGGCATCTTGGGATGAAGCATTTGATTTATATCCATATTTTGTTGTTTATGTGAGTCTCTGTGTGTGTAGGCTTATTGGGGATAACGTAACAGGTAATATTGCAGAACACGGACAAAGAGAAATGGACAAGACAGAAACCATCACTTTCATAGGGATAAAGTTTAAAAGCGCTCTTTCTCATAGGGCCAATGAATTACCAAATCAAAAGAGAAAGTCCTATATAAATGTCTAAAACGGATGCTGGCCTTAGACTCTGAATTCCTAATGTAGTTAGCGCTGAAGATACTTGAAGGAACCCAAGAGAGAAAAGCTCTCCTTTTCAGTTCAGCAAATAACTGAACCAGCAGGATAAACAGAGCTGCACAAGTGAACACACATAAGGCCAGCACATATACCCCTCCCGGCCTCAGGCAAAGAGCACCTAATGAAGAATATGATACGTGAGTGTGCCTCACTCCATCTTACCAACTCGCCTGGCTCTGCACTAGAGGCTCTCCACCCTGCCTTCATTTCCAGCTTGGGACGATGGTTCTCTGATTCTAGAAAAAGCAAGTCAATGTCCTGGACGGATTAGGCTTTGTTCTTAGAACTTCATCTCAGGCGTTTGCTTGTTCCTCAGCCAGGCCTCTAGCAGTGGTGACATCTGGCTTCCTGAGAATGCTGTATGATTATAAAGTAACTCAACTGACATGAAAGAGTTAAAACAACAAACGCAAACCTTAAGCCTTAGGGCAAGGCACCGAAGTAGACCCTCCACTCCCCCCCCCCTCCATTCTGCTAACTGGTCAAGCAAAAGTGACTCTAAAGAATACTTTAGAAGTATATGAAAGAATACTTCTAAGAGAAAATCTTTGAGACAACACTTAACATAAATAGGGAAATATTAGATGCTTATAATTCTGTGCAACAGTGGTGGTGTAAGTTGACATTCTGACATATTCCCTTGCATTTGAGGGAAATCACTTGGGGGACAATCAGTGATGCATTGAAAAGAACATAGGCTTTGAATTGAGGCTTCCTCTGGCTAGCTTTGTGATCTTGGCCAAATTATTTAATTTTTATAAGCTTCAATTGCCTATCTGTATAATGGCCAGTACAGAATGACACAGATTGCAAGGATCCAATAAGATTTTATGTGCAAAGCACCCAGCATACAGCATATACACATGATACGATGAATGTCCTCTCCTTTCCCTTGCCTACCCTGCAGTTGCTTTGTTCTATGAATTTGTTCAGTAACAATTAGCAACAAAATGTCAGCGGCAAAAGCAACAGAAGTATAATTTGTTGGGACTTTGGGCTAGGTGTGGTAGCATGATCATATGCATTCACGTGTCTGAAACCCCTTTAAAGTTACTGTAAAGGAATTTTCAAAGTGTAATCTCACAGATACTCAGGGAACAGGAAGGAGGGTGACAGTAGAGGGGGGATGTGCTGTCTCACACGGGAGAAGGAAAATAAACGGATGAGAAGTAACTGACTCAGGAGACCAAAGAAAGCTGACTCCCAAGTGCCATTAGAAAGGGGTAGCAATGAGAAGCAAGTTTGTTCAAGTAAAAGAAAACGAGAAAGACCTGGGATCCAGACGCTGGCTTTTTCTCTTAGAGAATGAGGATGAGAGGCAAGGTGAACATAGTAAGGTTCCCTGGGAATCTGAATATCTACACAAGAAGCAGTTAGACCCTCATATCCTGCTAATTCCCACCCCCAACCCTTGCCACCTGGTGAGGTGATACTCTTCCTTCACCCTGCCAAGAAAGCACAGGTTTATTCTCTGACATATACCATATGATTTCACTTACATGTGGCATCTAAAAACCAAAACAAATGAACAAACAAACAAAAAAAACCAGAATCAGACTTACATATACAGAGAAAAAACTGGTGGCTGCTAGAAGGGGGTGGAGGATGGGTAAAATAGGTGAAGGGGATTAAGAGGTATATACTTCCAGTTATAAAATAAATAAGCCAATGAACAAAAAGTACAGCATAGGGAATATAGTCAGTAATACTGCAATAATGTCATACAGTGATAGATGGTGACTACCTTTACTGTGGTGAGCACTTTGGAATGTATCTAATTGTCAAATCACTATCTGGTACACCTAAAAGTAATAGAATATAGTATGTCAACTGCCCTTCAATTAAAAATAAATACATAAGGTGCACATGGCTGAGTCAGATAGTACAGCACATGACTCTTAATCTTGGGGTCATGAGTTTGAGCCCCAGGTTGGGTGTAGACATTACTTAGAAAAATAAAAGATAAATAAATAAAAATAGTCTTTGGAGAAACGAAACCACAGAGTCACCAGATTCTGGATCTTCGACACAGTGGAGCAGGGAGGTCAGGTGCTAGAGTGAAAACAGAAAGACTAAGAGAAAGTAAACACATGTACAGTCAAACTTCAAGCTTCTTCCCTCTGCTTTGCCCCTAGCAAATGGGCAGCCGAGCCCAACAATGGAAGAGATGAGATTGCAGAATTCATCTCTGGAGAAACTGGTAGAAGAAAAAGAAGAAAAAAAGGATTTGAGATTCCAACATTTCAAGTTCCCATCAAAATGGCCAGGATTCCTCCAATTCATCCTACAATGAAGCTCACCAGGTGACAAATGCTGTTTTCACACACAAACTTTTCAAATAAGCTTTTCAGTGACTTGGCATTATGAATAAGTAGATTGCCAAACATTACTAGACATTCACGGGATGCTTCTGGCAAGAAAGATCCAAGCTCAGATAAAGAGATAAGGAAAATCTGTATGGAACAGAGGCAGTACAGGGAGTAGGAGACAACTTCCAAAATATCTGTAATTATATCCTTAGAGAATTTATTTTTATATAGCAATTCAGGAGGCATTAAAGAGTGAGTAACAGGGGCGTCTGGGTGGCTCAGTCGGCTGAGCGGCCGACTTCAGCTCAGGTCACAATCTCATAGTTCATGGGTTCGAGCCCTGCGTCGGGCTCTGTGCTGACAGCTCAGAGCCTGGAGCCTGTTTCAGGTTCTGTGTCTCCTTCTCTCTTTGACCCTCCCCCATTCATGCTCTGTCTCTCTCTGTCTCAAAAATAAATAAACGTTAAAAAAAATTAAAAAAAAAAAAAGAGTGAGTAACAGGGGCACCTTCATGGCTCAGTTGGTTAAATGTCCAACTCTTGGTTTTGGCTCAGGTCTTGATCTTGTGGTTCGTGAGTTTGAGCCCCATATCCAGCTCTGTGCTGTCAGTGCAGAGTCTGCTTGGAATTGTCTCTCTCTCCCCCTCTCTCTGGCCCTCCCCCACTTGCACTCTTTCTCTCTCAAAATAAATAAATAAACTTAAAAAAAGAGTAAGCAACAAAGGAAACACTGTTAGCAGGACAAGGCAGGATGAACAAAGGTAGGATACTAAAAACAAGTTGGGAAATAGCAACAAAAACACACAAGGGAAAAATCTGAGTCTGATAAAAGCTTTAAGTTGAAACAGAACTTTGAGTAGTGGAAAAGGAAATCATCCTAAAAATAAACCAGGAAGACAAAAGCACTGATGAATAGAAAAAAAAAAAAAAAGATAGAAAACCAAGAAGGATGTTATTAAAAAGTAATAAAAGAACATTTCTAATATTAGAAGGATGTGGATTTTCAGATTGAAATGGCTCATGAAATGTGTAGCATACTGTATAAAAGTCTGCATGTAAATGATTGTAAGAAAAAAATTCAGAAAAACTATCAACAGGATATATGAAAAGGATTAAAAAAACTGGATGACTCCAGTGTACCACAGCAAGGCTGAAAGCTACAATGCAATGGTGTTCATGTTCTAAGCCAAAAGAATTTTCAACTTAAAGTTGTATACCCAGCCAAGCTAGCCATCAGTGAGGGTAAGTAGAAAAAAGACATTTTTACATAACTAAGATCTCAAAAAATAAAAGCAACTCCTGTATGCTCTTTCCCAGAGAAGACACAAGTAAGAGAAAGACATAGGTTCCAGGAAGAAAAAAAGATGATGCAGAAAGAACCCAGATAAGAGGAAATTAGAAACTCAGGGTGGTCATGAAGATACTTCCATTGTGACCGAGGATAGCTTCTCCATACTAGAAGAAAGAAAGGGAGGGCTCCAATAGGACTGCTTCCATTTCAGAAAAGTGAATCTGAAAGAATATATGGTGGATGTTTTTAGTTGATAAAAAGTATGAAGTTAAACCCTTTCTGATAAAATGAAACTGAAAAAAAAAAAACAACTCTATAAGAAAACAAGGATCCTCCTTCTTGGAAAGGAAGGAAAATGTAATCATAATGTTGTAGTGTTCAGCTGTGAATAATATTTATATATTTATATTTAATGATATTTAGAACATTTATAACAAGACTCCAAATTGCAATTTAAATATATTAGGAGGATGGGAAAAGGTCCTTCTACATGCAGAGGGCATATATTGGGAAGTGGGCTAAATCTTTTATTATCTGTAATAGGAAGTCAATACAAAATGTCTAAAATTGATGATCAATAGAGGGTAGAATAATATCATATTATTAGAAATAAAATTAGAAATAACCAAGTGAGTTGAAATGATTTCATGGGTAGCAGGAAATGAGGGACTGGAAAGGATGAGGCAGGGCATTCTGTTGCTTTTCAATATAAACCATGTATATATCTTCCTCAGCTTGGATGGGGTTACCTCCCAATAAACCCACTCTATCCCATGTAACCACTGAATCTCAGAGCTTAGCCCAGGCAACCTTAAACATGACTGGAACACTTACATTAGCCTATAGTTGGGCAAAATAATCTCACACAAAACCTATTTTATAATAAAGTGTTGAATATCTCATGTAACTTATGGAATACTGAACTGAAAGTGAAAACGGCAGGGTTGATGGTGCAGAATGGCTGTGAGTGTATTGGTTGTTGACCTCTCAATCATGGGCTGTTGGGGAGCTGCAGCTCGCTGCCTAGAATCACAAGAGAGAATCATACCACATGAGTACAGTTTCTACTGAAGGTGTATCACTTTGCACCATCATAAAGTTGAAAAGTCCTAAATCTAACCATTGTAAATCGGGACCATGTGTAATACTCTGAATTTTAGAACTGTAGTAGAGGCCTCTGGTGGCCTGCCATCACAACTGCTCAACCCAAATCTAATATTGGCCATTTCCGGGAGTGCAGACATTACCGAGGCTAACAGGGTCTACCTCAAGCACAGACTTTCTGCCCCAGCACCTCTCAAGAGCTGTGGGGCCCATTGGAGCTAATGTGTAACAACAGCATCCTTCAAGTACCAGTGATGGGGAAAGACGACCCCCAGATCCTCCGTAACTGATGGCAGATACGAGTCAGTGCATAAATTTTCCAGCCTTCCAGACTTGAGGTGGACAATTCTAGAAGATATTCTTAATACTTTTCAGGAGGTCCTGTTGGAACTAACCTTTTAGTTACAGTCCTACTACCCACAGCAGGGACACCTATATCCCATCTTCCATACCTAATCTTTTCTCATTTCCAGCCACACTCTCCCTGCTGTCACTTCTGCTTCCTGCAATCACCTCCATGATAAGCTACCTACACCCAAGCTCTGATTGCAAGAGGATCTAAACAAAATAAAAAATGACATAAATAAGACTTCACATTATAAAAAAATGACAGATTAAAATATTAGAATGGTACATAGTTATGTCTTACATGTGCTTTAGGATAAATAAAACACCTGTAATGATATTATAGAAAATACAGATATTATAGAAAATATCAATTAACATATTTATATGGCTTGGAATTTCTAGCCACAGTCTTATACCTGGTTTCAAAATAGTTGTCTCAACTTAAAAACAGAAAGGAATTTGATAGGTTTTGGAAAATATTTTAGAGGGCTAAAAGATCTCTAATGATGACAAAATTACTGATGTTGAATATGCTGGTGAGAAGTTAAAATAAATAGTTTCGTAAAATGTTAGAGGAGGGGACTAACATATTTTATAATTGCTAATTAGCACATCATTTAACATGGTATGTGACTTACTTATGTAACTACATTAATAAGTTATATATACTATTATTTAATATATATTATATAAGAAATTATTTAATTCACCAAAAATATGCTTACTGAAGTCTATATATTTGAAGCAATTTAACTGAAGCTAATTCTTTACTTCGATACAGCATTTTCTATAGTTTATAAGCAACCTTGTCAGAGAGGACCATTATGGGATATAGAAATGAACTAACCAGACTGACAACACAGCAAGGCAGAAACAGGATGACAAAAGACATGGACCCTGAACCATCCTGGAGGTTAGTTGGCATATCAAGGAAGGGTGATTTACATCAGTATATGACCCCTAGATTATTACAGCAAATTACTTGAAGTTGTTCACTGATATCTATGGATGTGTGTTAGGTTTCATATACATATTATTGCTAAAACTCTTTCTTCCATCACCCTCAGAATACCCCTCGTGGCTTGCTTCTTACTTCTTTGTGTGCTATTGTGAAGTCTCCTTTCTTGGAGCCCCTTTCACAAACTGAATGGAGTTGTCCTTGTTTCCTTCCGCATGTCGCCTTGTGACGATCTCATCCCAATCTTTGGTTTCGATGGCTTTAGATCAATCAACAATTCTCAGCACTGGCTGTATTTTAGCAACATCCGTAGCCCCTTTAAAACCTGCTAATGCCTGGGCTCCACCCTCTCTAGATCAGAGATTCTGATTGGATTGTTCTGGGGTAAGTGCTGTGCTCTGAAAGCTCTCCAGGTGAGAATCAACAGCTGAATTGAGATCCATTCATCTAGATGCTGATGACTCATTAAACTTAATATCTACTCCTCTACCGAGCTTCATTACAACCCATTTTTCCAAATGCCATCGAGAGGCAGCATAGCGTGGTGATTAAGAATGTGGGGTTTTGGGGTGCCTGGGTGGCGCAGTCGGTTAAGCGTCCGACTTCAGCCAGGTCACGATCTCGCAGTCCGTGAGTTCGAGCCCTGCGTCAGGCTCTGGGCTGATGGCTCGGAGCCTGGAGCCTGTTTCCGATTCTGTGTCTCCCTCTCTCTCTGCCCCTCCCCCGTTCGTGCTCTGTCTCTCTCTGTCCCCAAAATAAATAAACGTTGAAAAAAAATAAAAAAAAAAAAAGAATGTGGGGTTTTACTCTGTTGTGGGATCCTTGCTTTGGTGCTTCACTTTGTGAACCCACACAAAATACTTATCTGTTTTAAGCCTCTCTTTTCTCATCTGTGAAATGGGGTGAACAATATCTACTCAGAGTAGTAAGGATTGAATAAAATGAATTTTGTAAAGCACTTACTTCAGTGTTTGGAACATAGAAAGTGCTTTAAAAATGGGAGTTATTTTTTCTTATGTATGGCCCTCAGTTTCTGTTTTTTTAGTATTTTCAAAATAAATTTGTAAAAAATGTTCACTACAAGATGACTTTTAATAATAAAAATATAAAAATATTGAGTGTTCAACAATGGGGAATTGGCCAAGTAAAATTAATGTATCCATGTGATAATGTACTATCTTATGAGGCTATTAAAATATTATGGTGTAGGAAAGCATTTATTTACTTTGCAAACATTTATTTTACTTTGTAAAACAAATAAAACATTTATTTTACTTTGTAAAATGCATGTAATATATTGTGATATGAAAAAGTGAGTTTTGGTCCATTTACATAAAACAAAAACAAATGAACAAGCAAAAATATCCACGTCTATGTGCATACATATTGCCACATAGGAAACATATTAATGATAGTAGTTAGGAGGTAGGAATGAGGTGAATTTTTTTCCTTTGCATTTCTTCTGTGGATTCCAAGTTTTCTGAATTAAGCACTTACTGCTTATTTGGAAAAAAAATGTTTTTTATAAAATAAAAAGCAGAATTGTTGTCACGTTCTTCTGCTAAAACTTTTTCTGTGTTCTTGAGTTTAGCTGGTTGAATCCCTATCCACTCCGTCCTATAAATTAAAAACCAGAGTTTCCCTCTGTATCTTCCCTGTCAGCTCACTCCCTACAGGCCATCACTTGTCTCTTTTCTGACCCCCTTTCTTTATTCCTGCCACCACCGCCTTACTTACATTAGGTCCTCATCACTTGCTGCCTGGTCAACTGGAAATTTCTCCAAGTGTATTTTTCTTTCCAGTCTTCACTCATTGCATTGTATCCTCTCTCTCACATTTATTTTTCTAAAAATCAAATCTGATTATAAATTCTGCTTCTAATAAACTTTTGCTGATTCCCACTGTCCCCTAAATAAAGCACAAACATCTTAGCATGTTACATTAGACTCTTCAGGAAATGGGTACAATTTCAGCATTATATAATGTACACCAATGACCCACTTGATACTCTGTTTATAGTGAGTCCTAAACTGTGTGATTCCTTGGAATAAGGCTCTGCCATTATTCATAATTTGGTACTTCTCTTTTGACCTGGCAACAGCTATTTTATCCTTCTGCACCAGCCTTTAATTTTGCTGCTTTAAAGAAGCATTCTTTCCTTGCCTCTATCTGTCATCTGCTTCCGAGTCATTACTGTTTCCAAGTTAGTCTCACCTTGTGTATTCTTACAACCTTATTTATATCAAAGTGTGAACAGATTTTGGTTTACAGTGTTCATATATTCTTTCAGTATTTGGGCATCTATATTTATATATTACGATAGGCACAGCATAAGATGGTGAGAATGAACATTGCGTAAGACAGACAAAGCCCATGTCATCATGGAACCTAAGTATTGGGGAGTTGAGGGATGGAGGGCACCAAATGACAGACTATGACATATGCCATTCTTTTGGTGTTCTGAGACCCAGTTTCCAATGTGTGCAGGAACTTCCCATACCAACAGTAAGCACTTATCTGGGCACCAGAGGGTTTCTTATGAGTCAACCCAATTTTGACCCTATCCACCCGGAGATAGCATCAGATTCCATAGTTTAAGAGGTAGGTTGTATAAGACTCCTCCCCCCCCCCCCCCCACACACACACACTTCAGATGCCAGGTGCAAATCCAGGCTGTTACCTGTGCTTCATAGGTTTATTATTAAAAAAAAAAAAAAAAAAAAAAGATAACTTAGGAACAGCCAGATGGGAAGAATTGCATAGGGCCAGGTATGCGGAAAGGGCATGGAACTTCCATGCCCTAAGTGTGCCATTCTTTTCAAATCTCTGTGTTCACCAAACCAGAAGCTCCCTGAACCCTGTCCTTTTGGGGTTTTATTGAGGCTTCATTACATAGGTATGATTGATTAAATCACTGGCCATGACAGTTGAACTCAGTCTTCAGGGCCTCTCCTCTCCCTGGAGGTTGGGGAGGAGGAACTGAAAATCCAGCCTTCCACTCAATCATTGGCCCCACTGGCAGCCAGTCCCGAACCTTAAAGGGCTTTCCAAAAGTCACCTCATTAACATACCAAGAAACACCTCTTTCTTCCTCTTATCACTGGAAGTTTCAAGTGTTTTAGGAGCTGTGAGACAGGAACCCTGGATGCAGACCAAATATGTATGACCATCTGAATGACCAAATATATATTTCTTATAAATAGCAATATTGCAGCCATCAAGCAAGTCAACAGAGTGAGGTAGTGGAGTGCAGGTATAAAGGGCTACCTTATAAAGGGTGTTCCTGGCAGTCCTCTCTGGTGAGGCAACTTTTTTTTTTTTTGAGAGAGAGAGAGAGAGAGAGAGAGAGAGAGAGTGCACACAAGAGGGGGGATAGGGATAAAGGGAGAGAGAGAAAGAATCTGAAGCAGGCTTCATGCCCAGTGAGGAACCTGACAATGGGCTTGATCCCACGACCATGAGATCATGACCTAAGCCGCTATCAAGAGTCAGACATTCAACCGAGCCACCCAGGCGCCCCGTGATGAGGCAACTTTTGAGTTGAAACATGAAAGATGAGAAGAAGCCAACTATTGAGGAGCTAGGGAAGAACAATCCAGGACGAACAAGTAGGCGGAAGGCAACCAGACCAGAAAGAGCATGCTGGGTTCTCAGAAAGTAGAATCAGTGTGGTAGCTGTTCATTGCAGGGTGGAATATGGAAGGGGATGAAGCTAAAAAGAAAGTTGGGTTTTGTAGGCCATGGAAAGACTTGCAGTTTACTTTTCAAAGAATGGGAAACTATTAAAAGAATTTTAAGTGGCAAGGTAATGTGTTTTGATTTTTTTTTCTTTGATGAAATACATTATTCTAACTCTCATGCGAAGAAGGGATTGGAAGGGCCATAAGTACAACACATGAGATAGGAAGAGCTTCAGTAGTCCTGTTGATACATGATGACACGGTGTGCTAGAGAGGTAGCCGCTGAGGAGAGTGAAATGGATTTGAAATACTTCTTAAAATAGAAGTGACAAAGTCTTCCAACAAATCAAATGATAAGGGATAAGAGTCAGCCTTGGGCGTCAGATGCTGGCTGGCCAATGGGTCTACTAGTTATGAAAGGGTTGATGTATCTGCATTCCACAGTTAACTATCTTCTCAGTATTTAAATTTAGCTCATCGAAAACATCAGCCTCTGCCTTTTCATTAGGACCACACGATTTCAATCGGAGACATTTCAACCCCTTGGTCAAGCCCAGGCGGTTCCCTGATGCCGCTCAGCCCTTTTTCCTGGCCCCCAGCTTCTGTTGAGCATCTGGTCTGACTTTAGCTATGGTCACCCTATTGTCTTCATCACTGTATCCTTAGTATGTAGCACAAACTACACCAGATCACAATGCTCTGTATTACTTGCTGAACTAACGCCTATATGAGTAAGTCAATTGCCAATAAGGCCAATATAGTGAATTTCACAGTGAGGGTTTTGTTCTTCTCAACAATTATATTTGCTGAGCTTATATATTTACAAAGAATTCTAAAGAACTGATTCAGATTTTGCTAAGGGGAGGTAGCTTGGTGTACCCAAATGAAACAGACACCCCTATCTAGGGTCCTCATGAAGTGGATCAAAAAATAAGGGTTATAGATTTATAGATTTAGAAACCAAGGGAGATCGTACTCGTTTGGGTCACCTATGCAAACACACATCCATTTACACCCTCAAATGTATTTTCTCACTTCCAGACGTAATTAACTTAATGAAACAGGCAGGGCAAGTGTTATTCTCCCCGTTTTGCGTAAGACCACTAAGAACTGGAGAAGTCAAGTCACTTGTTCAAAGTAATTCTGGTGGGTGGAAGGACCAGGAATGGAAGACACACTTTCCTACTTTTGGTCTGTGCTCTGTCTACAATGCTGTGCACACATTGCCCCCAGCTACGTACATGCAGTAAGTTCACATCATTGCCTGAACTACCTTTGAAATTTGGCCAGTGTCTTTAACTAAATAGCTTAAAACCGAAATTATATTTGCTTACATCATCATTCACTCCTCTGCTTAGAATAAAAGAATATTTTAGGGGCACCCGGGTGGCTTAGTCAGTTAAGCATCCAACTCTTGATTTCGGCTCAGGTCACGATCTCACAGTTCATGAGATTGAGCCTCACACTGGGCTCTGCACTGACAGCGAGGAGACTGCTTGAGATTCTCTCTCCCCCTCTCTCTTTGCCCCTCCCTTGCTTCCATGCGCCTGCTCTCCTGCTCCCTTGCGCACTCTCTCTCTCTCAAGATAAATAAAGGAACTTAAAAAAATAAAGAAAAAATATTTAAAAAGTCAAATCTTAAATATCTAAATTATTTCCTCTTGCAATAGAAAGTAAGCCTGTGCATATTGCCAGAAGACTGATTAAGAGACCGAGCAACCTACCTCATTCCTTCTTGGCCCTCAGTTTTCATACCTTTCAAGACCTTCTTCTCCTTTTTCAGTACACCCTTCAGCCAGTAGTCCCCTGAGAGTAAAGGAGTTAAACTGCTCCTACAAGTGATACTGTATCACCGTAAAGCAAACACCCATCTATACATCCACAATCATTACCAGCCTTTGAGAGTCACCAGTAAGGAGAGACAATCATATGACAACACCAAAGACGGAGAAAAATTACCTTAGTGCCTAGGTCTGCAGAATAAACCCTTAGACAAGAGAGTTCATAGGGCTGGATTTATTTCTAATCCTTTTGACTGCTTTATAGGTCACAGACTTAGCACTTACCCTCATTCTGCTTTATTTTCTTCATCTTAGCTCCCTTGATACTATTTATTAAGGGAGATGTCAGGTATCTGCCTGTCTTCTTCAAAGAGAAGAACATTTCAGAAAGGACTATATGCACAGAAATATCCAAACAAAGTAAATTTCTCCTATCTGGAATAATCATGCTATTCATTAGCAATCATAATCGTACTTCCTACAAGTCAGGCTATAAAATACCAGTGTCAGATGAGGTTTTTAACAGAGACTACAGGAAAGCATATTAATTTTAGATGAGTGAGCTTGAGGTCGCATCCCTTTCCAATTAGAAATAAGGTAGAGATAATATCAAGTTTTGATGAGTTTTTAGCAGTGCAGATCATGACCTGATGCAATGTGAAGTCAATCTTCAAAACTCACTGTGGTCTGACTTTACTTGTCCTCAAGGATAGTCATTAGCCTGAGCTCACACTATTGGAATTTGGTTTTAAGGATAGGGCAAAGTTTTCCTGCCATAATTGCTTCCATCTGCTACACTAACACATGTGTTCCTGCAATAAAATTTTTCTAAAACTCTCCAAACTCCACATGCCCTCTTTTGACTGGGCTCTTGCTGTATTGATGTTTTCACCTGCATTCCGTCTGGGTGGGAGTCTGTCTTGCAGCTGGCTGCTGTTTTGAGGGTGGGGGTGGCTGGGGGGAAGTACGATGTTTGCTGTAAGGCTCCAGTGGCAAATTGAACACAGACATTTGCCTTGAAAAACGAAGAATTGTGGTCATGTGTGTTACAGCATACACACTGCTCATGTCTCATTTCATTCCAATGACTTCTTCTTTACTCCGTTCTTATTTACTCATTTTAAAGGACACAATTAAAATACAGATATATCGTTATTGTAAAAATCTCCTATTGGAATAGAAAACAAAAAAGAAACTTCTCCTCAAGCACACCCTCCTCTCTCTGGCCCAAATAATAAATGAGACATTTTCAAGGGAGCTGGAATTTCCTTTCCTTAAAAGACAAACTCGTTTTTTTTTTTTTGTTCTGCTTGCGAACAGATACTCAGAGACCTCTGAACTTTGGACGAAACTAAAGAAAAATAACTTCATCAAGTCACCCTCAATCACAAAATGAAAATACCCTACCTGAAGCAGAGCTGTATATTAGTGTGCACGACCCCAGAGTGGGGTGTGGGGAAGATGATTACATTTGTTTGATGAGTCTAAAAAGTTCAGGGCGAAGACACCTGTGTACTTGAGCCTCAAGTTATTTTGAAGTATGAGCTTATCATCAAGTGTGGGACTGTAGCCCATGTTCCTGTAGTTGTGATCTAAGTGAGACGCCCTTGGCTGGTTTCAGGTTCTAAAGTTTCTTCGTGTAGCTGGAGTGAAATGAGCCTGGGCTACGTGCAGAAACAGCCCTGGGGACTAAGGGTGCCGAGCTATTGGCTTCCTTGATCGAGATACTGCTGAGGGTGCCACCAAGAGATTGGCAATGTGGACATTACCACCTTTAGTCTCTAAAACCATGGTTATTAGTGACAGGATCTCTTTTAGAAATCACTTTTTTCACGGATATCTTTGTGTATGTGTAATATGCATGTACGTACATTTAATTATATACACACGTTTGCTGAAATACATACGTTTCTTAATATTTTGTTGGTAAATACATTTCATAGACTTTTTAAGCTAGCAAGGCATAGTATGAATATGTTTGTGTCTACTCCCTTTAGTCCCTATGGGCACTAACGTTCATTGAGAAAGGTGAAAAGTTCAAAGTCCAGGGTTGATAGCCGAGGTTGTTAGATTTATCTGCCTCCTCTGATGAATGTTTCGTCCAAGAGATACTGTTCGCTGAAAAATAGAATGTCTGCATCCCCTGGCAGACTGTTGAAGGTAGAACAGGAAGACACTGAGGCTGTGCTGTTGTCAAGGCAGGACTGAAACACGGAGAACCGTGTGCTGAAGGGGATCAAAGAGGCATCTAATCCAACCCTTGAACATCAATCCTTGCCTTAGACAAGACCACTCCCAAACCGCAGAAGACGTACGACTGTCAAACCCACACTAAAGTGTCCCAGGAGGTACACTTCCTTCTGTAACTCATTCAGAATCCAATAAACCTGCCAGAAAGTTCTTGCATGGCTCTCCCCTGCCATCCACTACTTATTTCATGGGAATTAAGAAGTGTATGTTAGCATCTACCTCAATAGCGTCTCACATTTCAAAACTTTGAACTACTAAAGGGTTGTTTTTCAGCTTTTTTTTTAAAAAAAGATTTCATTCTATAGTATTTGGTGTATACATAACATATTTGGGTCAATTGTAACTAAAGTAATAAAATGGATAGAAATTAACCCACTTGCTGACTTAAGAACTATTTCATTGCAGCCATTTGCATGCTTTTCTGAGTTCATTGCTTTGCCCCTAGTGGTACCCATTACTCTGAATTTTGGATTTAGCATTCCTTTGTTGTTGTTTTTTCTTTTCTTTTAAAAGTTTAACCATGTATGTATTTTACATACAATTTAGATTATTTTTTCTGTATTAACTTTACAAAAATTATATTGTAGGTGTTAATCCATGTCTTGCCTCAATCCTTCAAAATAATATTTCTAAGGTTCATTGATGTTTTGCAATAGTTCATTTTCATTGTCACCTGATATTCCTTTGTCTGAATAGATCACAATTTAATTACCTCTTTCTGCTGATGGATATTCCAATTGTTGTCAGTTTCCATTTGTATCTATTGTAAATAATGTCATTATTTGAATTTTGAATTATCAAATTTTCAAAAATTCAAATGATCAAAAATTCAATATTTTGAATATTCAAATTTTGAATTATCCTGTTTCCAAGATAACAAATAAGATTCTATAGAACAATTTTTTTTTCAAACCATGGGTTAGAAGTCATTATTGGATCATAAAATAAATTTAACAAGACTGTTTTTTCTGATTAAACTTTTTAAAATGTTTATTTATTTTTGAGACAGCGCAAGCAGGGCAGGGGCAGCTAAAGAGGGAGACTCAGAATCTGAAGCAGGCTCCTGGCTCTGAGCTGTCAGCACAGAGCCTGACGCGGGGCTCAAACTCAAGAACCATAAGGTCATGACCTGAGACAAAGTCGAACACTTAACTGACTGAGCCACCCAGGCACCCCAACAAGACTTAACCAGAAATTTCTTTAAATGAAATAATTACATAAAGAACATCAGATTAAAAGCATTCATAGGATGTTCAGTTTTATATATGTAGTGGGTGGCAAAGCTGAACATAATGCCAAATTGCTTTCCAAGTGGTTTACATCCCCAATGGTGGTAGATTTTTTTTCCTGTTTTCCACATTCTTCAAATGTTTGATATTGCCAGATTTAACTTTTGCCACTTTAGCGTGAAATTTCATTGGGTTGTTAATTTTCATTTCCCTTGTTACTGATAAGATTGAGCATTTTTTGTAGACTTGTCATTTATATATCTTCTGTAAAATACTTCTTTTCTATTTTGCCTGTTTTTTTATTAGGTTGCTTATCTTTTTCTGTTGCCTTGATTCAAATACTTTGTATGCTACAGATACTAATAGTTTGTTGCTTATTAGTTTGGGAAATGTCTTCTCCCATTTAAAAATTTTTTATGATCGGGACACCTGTGTGGCTCAGCTGGTTAGGCGTCTGACTTCGGCTCACGTCATGATCTCACAGCTTGTGGGTTTGAGCCCCTCATTGGGCTCTGTGCTGACAGCTCAAAACCTGGGGCCTGTTTCAGTTTCTGTGTCTCTTTCTCTCTGCTCCTCCCCCTCCTCTCACTCTTGTCTCTCTCTCTCTCTCTCTCAAAATAAATAAACACTAAAAAAATGTTTAAAAATTTTTTATGGTCATCTGTTTTTCTATTTTACAATTAGTGCTTTGGGGACATCAGGAACCTTTTGTTTTTCAATAATTTAAAAGATTTTATTTAAAATGCAATGTGAATGACATTTTATTCCATTAGGTTACTGGATTGTCTTAGTACTTTTTGTTGCATAGACTATTCTTAATGATCTGCAATGTCACTTATTTAATATATCTAGTTTCCACAGGTATCTTACACTGTCTTGATTACTAGATGATGTAATACTAGAAAAATTGGATTTATCTCAAAAAGCCCTGGGCATTTTGAACAATGTTATGTGGGACTTTGTTACACAGGACTGTCTCACACATTGCAAGATGCTAATCTTTGATGAAAAGCGTTTTCCTAATCATTGTAAGAAAATCATGACCACCTTCACCATTTCCAAACACTTCATTGATAACACGACTAGTTGACAAACACTGTGTACGGTCGTACAACAGACAGATATAGATATCTGGTAGGCCAATCTTCTATCCTTATTTTTTCTTTTTTGTTTGTTGTGACTACTCTTAGACCTTAAGTCTTCCTTCACATTTTAGAAAAATTTGAGAAGCTCCTCAAAACATCCCATTAGAATGTAGATTGAAATTATATAGAATTTATAGTTCACTTTGGGCAGAATCGATATTATCATTATGTCTTCCTATTTATGAATAATATCCATTTATTTAGGTTTCTCTAATGTTTTCAGTAAATTAAGAAAAAAGATCTGTGAAGCTCTGGTTTATCTTTTGTTATTTCTTTATATAATAATAAATAGGAAAACTTAATTTTATTCTCCAGTGTATAGATATGCAGTTGATTTTCCTATATTAATTTACTATCTAGCCACCTTGCTCTACTCTCATACTAATTCCAATAATTTTTGCACATTATTTTAGCTTTTTGCCTATATTGGCAATCACATCATCTGTGATAGTTCTATTTCCTCCTTTCTAATTCTTATCTGCCTAATTTCCTTTTCTGTTCTTACTGGCCGAGACTTTATCTTAGTTTCCTAGGGCTTTCATAACAAATTATCTCAAACTTGATGCCTTAACAGAACATGAATTTATTCTTTCACAGGTCTGCCTGAAGAAGCCCAAAATCAAGGTGTTGGCAGGATTGGTTTCTTTCTGAAGGCTCTGAGGTAGAATTCTTTCCATGCCTCTCTCTCCTAGCTCTTGATGACTGTTGGCAACTGCTGGCATTCCTTGGTTTACAGTTGTATAACTCCAATCTCTGCTGGGTACAACATTCTAAATCTGCAATTGTTTTCTCTCTGGAACTTAAAAATATCACTCATTTTCTTGGCCTTCCACTGTTATTTAAGTTTCTGTTTGGATACTTTAAGGATCTTCCCTTTGTGTTTGATATTCTGAAGCTTTACTAGGTACGAGTTAATTTTTTATTTACCTAGCTTGTTGTTCATTTTGTTTCTTCTGGATTCACATCTCTTAGTCTAGAAAGTTATCACTGTTATCTCTTTGACTATTACTTCTCCATCTTAAAAATAAATTTAAAATTAAAAATAGGGGCACCTGGGTGGCTCAGTCGGTTGAGTGACTGACTTGATTTTGGATCAGGTCATGATGCCAGGATCATGGGATTGAGCCCTGGGTCCTGCTCTGATCTGAGTGTGGGGCCTGCTTAAGATTCTCTCTCTCTCTCTCTCTCTCTCTCTCTCTCTCTCTCTGTCCCTCTCCCCTGTTCTTCCCCTCTTTTTCTCTGTAAAATTAAAAAAATAATTAAATTAAAAATACAATGTCATTTTGACACAGAACATCGGTTTCTCTTTTTTTCCTCCATGTTCTTTAAATTTTATATTTCATCTTTTTGTATCTCTATGCAACATTCTACTAATATATTTCTTAACTATATATTTTACTGGTTTATACATCCACTGTGCTTTTCTCTCATTGGTTTTATTTTTCACCTCTAAAATTTCCATTTGGTTCTTTTTCAAATAATCTAGGTTATTTCTGAGAATATGTTAATTGCTTATTTTAAATTATATATTTTTTTCTTTAAACTCTTTACATGTAGTTATTCTACTTTGATATTTTCAATAGCCAAAGTGATTTGGAATCTAACCTGTTATTTATCATTTCTGTTGATTTTCATTTCTGATAGCTTGCTTTTTTATTGTTATTATTTTAGAGAGAGAGAGACAGAGTGCAAGCAGGGCAGAAGGGCAGAGGGAGACAGAGAGAGCCCCACATGGGGCTTGATCTCAACACTGTGAGCTCATGCCTGAGCCAAAATCAAGAGTCTGCTGCCTAACTGACTGAGCCACCCAGATGCCCCTGTAGCTTGCTTTCCTATGTCATTGTTTTGTTGTTGTTGTTTGTTTTAGTTATGAACACATATTGTGTATAACTTTAGGTTTGTTTTACCTTCTAGGTACATTGATTTTTTTATATCACACTATTTACTATGTAAAAATTGGGAGGGACTAACTAGGGAATGCTTTCATCTAGTGAGAATCTGTGTTTTCTTCACTTGTATTCTCAGGGCTGCTACCAACCTGCGACTATCTTAGGTGGTCCTTCTTTTCCTCAGGTTCAGTTCCTCTTTGTTGTGGAGCCCAGAATCATTTCGGATTTCAGTTGGTACTTGAATTTTCCCCTTGGAGCACATTCCTTTTGCATTACTGTACATTACCTTCAGCCAATCTCTGTTTTCAGTTAATCTTACTTTAAAAAATATGTTGGTTGTAAATTATTGTGGGAGGTACTTTAGAGGTTGAGTATGCCATGAAAAAAGGAGCATAAGTCTGAAGTTTTTTCTGTCTTTTCACCACGGCTATCCTTCTTCTTGATACATTTAATAGAAGTGGAAAGATGCACCATGTTTCTATTTACCTTCCATTTTACACAGCATAATGATAACTCAGAGCTGAATCTTCTTATTTATTTCACTAAGCATGAGTTAGTAAAGCTGTTACAAGTCATTTAAAATGTGGATCTCATATTTAGATTTGTATTCCAAATTTATAGATCAGTTCCATTTATTCATCATCAACTATGACTCCTTTTTTAAAATTAAAGATGTATCTTCTTAGGACAGCTCTAAAGTTTTCTTGGAAATCATATTATTCTTAAAACAGATTTTGTCAAGTTAAGTTTAAGTGAATCAGAACATACGGATTACACATTCATTAAAACACACACATGGGTTGTGAAATGACAGAAAAATGTGTTTGGCAAAACCCATTTGGCAACTTTCCAAAACCAAAACATTTAAAAAAACTAGTATTTAATCATTTTCTAAACCTAGAACATGGCCAGATTTTTCAATACCTAGGAAATACGGTCTTTGATACTTTTTTTTTTATGGAAGAGAATAACTTCTAAGTTAAATACTCATTTAGTAAGTATTTCTAGTAAAAGTCTGTATATCAGGTCTTCCTGCATTAACTCTTTAATAAATTCAAAAACTCAAAAGTGAACCAGGTGGCAAGAGACGTAACCTGATATGACCTCTTATTTTATACACAGACGAGTGTCTGTGAACAAAGGCTAGTCACCACGATACAAGCAACTTAGCAGTGATCAAATTCCAAATTTAACTGCCATTCTTTTTTATCCTAAATTAATTTACCAAGAAGACCAAGGAGCATTTTGAAAAGACCTTTGATTATCATTTTGACTTTAGAGAACTAATCATTGTCCTCTGGGTTCTTGGATTCAAGCCATTATTTTCACATTCGTGTGAATCAACAATACCGGTTGCAAAGGAGGCTATTAGACCATGTGAGATTCATTCGATTGAGAAAATTAGGTTTACTTTACCAAGTGCTTAATGCGGTTGTGCTAAAACTTGTTCAGGTTCCCAAGGGTATTCACTTCACTTTGACTCTAATGTTGTGATCAAGATTGTTCAATTCTTGATGGGGAATTACTGTTTCCCAAAAAAGACAGAAGTTTTAGTTCTCCATCTATCCCTTCTCTGCAATGAGTACTCAGTCATCTGCATATTATCCTTCCCTTCTCAAATGCAATGAGACTGCTCTTGAGTTGGAGGCTCAGAGGGTAACTTCACTAGCTCTATTCCAGAATGGTGAAGTTTGTGGAGGTAACCACTTCTAAACTCTTAAACACAAACAGAGAATCAGAGAATAACTAATAGCAGAGAATACTAATAGCAGTTCTTGATAGAACATCTATGCACAAAGGATTTTATATACACTATGTATTCTTATAGAAATCCATAAGATAGATACATTATCCTCATTATTTTCATTGCACACAACAAGTGGACTGCAGCTCATTTAGATTATGAGAATGGTGATTCAGTCCTACCTACCAGTATCTTTTAATGAGGAAGCAAGTCTGCCTGTGTGTTCTCCCTCTGGCTAGATCTTTTGGGTATTCTCTCACCTGTCCATCCCTAGGTCAAGGTAGCCAGTAGCCCAGCTGACATCTAGCATATTCATAGGAAGGTGGAAAGTAAGTTTCTAACTACTTCTCCTTGATTCTGATATTCCTTAGCTCATAATGAAATAAAATTCACAGAGAACAACTTAATTTGCCTCCCAGCTCTCCATACCCAAAACACCCCTCCTCTGACCCTGAGCGTTGCGGTGACGTGGACCTTTCGGGCCATATTTTGCTTTGCCTCGCAGGATTGGGCCTAGCCCTCCCTTCCCCTCCCTGAGCTACTATTGCACGCCCAGAGGTAGACCCAGGATTGGATGCCTTCCTACAATAGGCTTCAGGGTCCTGCCTCTCCAAAGGAAGTGAGTACTCAGTGTCCAATTCCCTTTGACTACCTACCTCATATGACTTTTCCCCCAAGTGTATCGAGGGACTGAATACAGTGCATATAGTGTCATGTTCTAATTCTGTCCTGGACCATTGGAGTCTGGAAAAAATTAAAAAGATTTTATTTTAGGTTTGATGTTTGATTTCAAGAGAATAGGCTAAGTGGGAATTTATTCTTTCCAGCCAGCATCTAATACTCTTCAATCACATTTCAGCTATTATAATTGGGCAATAATGATTCATATATTTTAGCAAAAACTGTGAAACTTATTTGTAATCTGGATCCAAACAGATGTGCTGTAACTGTCCTTGGTCCTTAAAATCTTTGCAGAAGAAAAACACTACTAGGCCCGTTCTGCATATCAAAAAATTGTCATCTCCTTCAAGGCAGGGGCTTCCTAAAGCATTAGTTTTGTTATTAACAGTACAAAAATGGCAGTTGAATCAGAAATCTGTATGTTTGTTTTATATACAGTATATACATATAGATATATAAGCATGAAGCCACTGAATTGAGTACTTCGAAAAAATGGGTGAGTGGTTTCAATCACACAGCAGAAAGCCAGGCATACATTTAGAATATTATAAGTGCTGTTTGTATTCATTGATAGTAGCCTCAGATCCTGTACATAGATGCTAATTTTTCAAAATTATTGTGATTATGTTGTGGAAGTTTGTTTGGGCGTGGGGCTTGATGCAGAAAACCCTGGGAAACCCTGCTTTTACTGCTGTCTTAAAATCTTACCCATAAGAATTTGAGAACTGTAACTTTATAGAAAGAGAGAATAGGAGCTAGAAGGTTTGGGCCTATATCAGAGGCCCAAATGGAATCACTTCTTCAGAAAGTTCCCTATGAAAAACATCTTTTAGATTTACGAAGGCACTTTGTTCTATTTACTAAACCTCAAATATCAGGGAGATGGTAGATAGTACTGACAAATGTTTGTGGCATACTGTAAATAGCTAAATTTCCTGTAGGGTACAAAAAGAATAGAGGAAGGGCGCCTGGGTGGCTCAGTCAGTTAAGCGTCCGACTTCGACTCGGGTCATGATCTCGCGGTTCATGAGTTTGAGCCCCGTGACGGACTCTGTGCTGACAGCTCAGAGCCTGGAGCCTGCTTCAGATTCTGTGTCTCCCTCTCTCTCTGCCCCTCCCCCGCTCATGCTTTGTCTCTCTCTCAAAAATAAATAAACGTTAAAAAAAATTAAAAAAAGAATAGAGCAAATAGTTCAGCTAATTGTGTTTTTAACATAATGTATTTTCTATAAAACTGTAAAATCATTATTTAAATGAGCCAGATTGACAATCAATCATAACATTATTTTACATATTTACATAATATGAAATCCCAAAGCAAAGGTAAAATGTGGTACTCTGCATCAGATTTCAATGATTTATTATTGAATAATCTACCTTTGCTTTTCTGGTTATGCTTTTGAGCAAAGTTTCACAAACACTTAAAGTCTTACCTCTTCTTCAGGCACAGTTGCTCATGATTCTACGTCTGGGTCGTGTGATTGTCCACGGTTTTTCCCTTTGCTTACTAGGGTTCTCTGACTATTTGCACAAGACAAATCAGTTTGGGCTCCATGTGTCTTTCCGCTCTATGTAGATTAAAGTTATCAAATGGAATGCTTGTCAGCTCCTCACACATTCATGTAGGCAGAAGTTGGAGCCCTGCCTCAGGAGTGTGGAAAACCATGCACAATGGCCTAATAATGATCTCTTTGCAGTCAGGAGGCAGTAATTTTCTTTTCCTTCACTCTTCTTTTCCCTCAGCCCCCATTTCCTTTAAAGCCTAGAGCTGGTATAAAAATTAATTTGCATTGAAATGTTTGAGATCACTTTCAACCATTCTAGCAGAATTGCAGTTCTTTTGGAAAAAAAAAATGCTGTTTCTTCTTAAAAGACCTGTGTAACTTTTCCAGAGGGCTTAGGAATTGAACTTAAGCCAAATAATACCCAGTGTTTAAATAGAAGTGACTAGCTCTTTCTTTATAGCCCAATCAAGAAACAAACCCTTTCTAGAATTCAGTTTCTAAATCTGATATTTGAAAGTCAGAAATATTTCACTTTAGAGATACATTAATTGGGCTGTTTTCTCAATCTTTGTCATTTTGATTTTGAAATGTAAAATATTACCTGCCAGTGAATTAAAAGAATGAGACCTAGCACCCCTTCTGCCCTGTCCAGTCATTTTATGGGTCACTGGCAGCACAAGTGGGTTCGGCAGGATTTCTTAGACAATTTCCCTGCTGCCGTGGATATCCAGATGAAAATATGGCTTATCAGAGAAGCCTTCTATTCTTGCCACAAGTATCAACATCATTCTCTCTCCTTAGCTGAATTCCCACTTTCCTGAAAAAAGAGAATCAATGGGAAGGGTGGTGGGAGAGTCTTCAAATTTCTCATCACAAACCAATCCTCAAGTTGTCTTTTGGAACCCATCTCATCCCAACCCCCCCTTTCTTAAGTAACGCACTCAAGCTGCTGTTACCATCTTGTCCTGACCCATTGATCCCCCAACTTTACTCAATCATTTTCGTCACATGGTGCTTGCTACTCTACCGACCCTGCCCTTTACAATAGCATGAACAGCTCCCATGCTGCCAGACCCAGTGAGCACGCCGCTGGCATCAGCTCAACCTGCCTCTCTGGCACTATTCTCCATGGCTGGGCTTCCTTCTGATTTTTACACTTGGCTTGGATTCCATGATAACACACCTGTCTGGTACCTTTCCCAAGTCACCGGTTTCTTATTCACTTTTTCCTCGCAAGTGCTTCCTTCAAACACATCTCTAAAAATTGGTGTCCTTTGGGCTAGGTTATGAACCCATTTCTCTCTCCTCCATTCTCTTCCTCAGCGATCTTACCCAGTGCTACGGCTTTAAATGGCATCTCACTGGTGATGACTCACAAACTTGTATTTCACACCTAGAGTATTCTCCATCTATCTGACTCTCTCTTCCAAATCTCATGTAGATGTCTCACAGGCTTCCCAAGCTTAACTCTACCCAAATAGAACTCACAATTTTCTCAATAAGCCCTCTTTTGCTCAGTTTTTTTTTTCTGTCTTAGTAAATGACACCATCATCCACTTACTCTCTCAAGGCAGAAACAGAGGGCTTACTCCTACTCCCTTCCTCTCCCTCACCACGTCTTCCACCTCCTCCCACACAATCCATCCGCGAGTCTGGTCAACTCTGACTTTTGCATAAACACCACAGCCATCCATTCTACCTCTCCCACTGGCCAGAATTATTGCAACTGCCACTTAGGAAGTCTTCTCTTTTCTGTTCCTGCTCACACATAATCTTCATGCTGCAGGAATCTTCTAAAACTGAAAAAGGAGCTCATTTCAGTTACTCCAGCAATGGCTTCCCCTGTCTATGTTCCGGTCTGAACACATGTCTGCAGAGTTAGCTCAAGTTTCACCCTCTCCCTGGGGGCCTTGGACATACTGAGATTCAAGGCCCAGAGCAAATATCACTTCCTCAGAGAGCACTTTTCAACCATGTCCAAAGGGACCTGCCCCACTTTTTGTGAATTGTTTATATCTTTCATAGCATTGATCACAATTTCTCATGACTATTTTTTATTTACTTTCAACTTGGCCTCTTGTGCTATTCTATAAAGCCCCTGTGACCATGACCATCTCATACTTCCACAGACTCTTTGTCCAGAGGCTAGTAAATAATTGTTGAATAAATAAATGCAATGCAGGGTGCTTATAATAACAGGATTTTTTTTTCCACACTGTGCATATGATATTGGGCTGCTAATTGAGCTTCTAAATATAGAGCAAATAAATTGTGTAAAATAAGCCATGTGAGAAAATGAATATTTCTTAGAGAATGTGAACTTTGCATGCATTTAGCTTCTAGGTCCCAATTTATGATTTAAGGGTTGCATTAATGTAGGGTTTTTTTGTGATTAATTATTTATAAGGCATTGAAATGATCAGTGCCGAAAAAGCTGATCCTGCTTCAAATAGCTTTAATCTAGCTGAAGGCACTGCTAGACACAATTCACAAAATCTACACTCAGATTATTACAGGTTTGCTGAAATTATATTAATCACACCAGCTATCACACAACACGGGAAAAGGAAACACTATTTGAGGAGATTTCTAAAGGATTAAAGGGACAGCTGTTTCTGGGTCCAGGTGCTAAGGTGAAAATGGAAATTTACATCCAACCCTTTAATTCCGGAGTTCTGTTAATCATGATATAATAGGCCTGATTTTCTTACAGACTACACAATCTAGTTTTTATTTTCTCAAGTTGATACTTTTTTCTATCTTACACATTTTCTTAGACATTCAGAGGAAATTTCTATATTCTCATGGTGGAAAAGAGGAATTAATAGCAAGATATAAATTCATAATTGTAAGATATTAAATTCAGAAGCATTTAAATTCATCTCCTGTAATAAAGGGAAATTTATATTGAATGAAAAAGAATAAACTTCCAAAGTCAGACAGAAGAAAAATCTTACTCAGTTGTTTTCAAACTTGTTGAGTTAGAAATTTTTAAAGCTGTAGAATACTTTCTTCAAATGAATTCTGAATTGTGTCTGTGTGTTGTATGTTTGTATACAATATGCCAGTGTGTGTACAGGTGCACACATGAATGCACACACACACGCACACACACACACCTGTAAAAGTGAGGCTGATTTGGTTGACATGCAAATAGATGCCCTCTTGGGCATGAAATTATGCCCTCTTGGTTCCTTCTTATGTGTGTGTCAGCCTTTGAGTTACTTATTAGACCCCCTCAGCTTTTCTCAGCCTGGGGATATATAAGCTTTAATGCTCTAAACTATCCAGTGTATGTATAAACTTAACTATGCATCTAGTGTGGTACAAATTATGTACCCTTCTTGAGACAATTGAAGAAATAGTGACTTTCTATGTTCGGATGAGAAAACCTATAAAGCTATGAGTAATTTGAGAACTACTGATACAAGTGGGAGGAAGAAAATGGCTATATCATTATATACAATAGGTTTGCCAAATATACTGAAATAGTTCTGCCCTCCCCCTTCACTTCTCCGTAGCAGATATTGCTAATCAATCGTGGCACTCTTTGCTCCTGGGTCTGGACAATGCCTTCCAATTCTCCTGAACACTCTGCTCTAGGTATCCACTAGCTATCAATCAAAATTAAGAATACAAGATGAAACCAAACTGCCATCCAGATGTGGGAGAATTTTTAAAGTGATTAAAAAGACGGATGAAGAAGTAAGTACTATGTAATCAAATCAACTCTCTCGTGGAATGCCTTCCTTCCCTATTCCAAAGGTTATAACTAGGAACACATTATACATAAAAGTATAAGGCATAAGAAAAGGTACAAGTATAACATTATGAGTGATATTACGTTATTATATATCATCTAAAAATACACTAATTTTGGAGGTTATTTGAGATGTCATTATTCTGTATTTCTTTAAGATGGTTACATAATTTGGCATGTAGATGGGCAGAAGAAAAACAAAAAAAGCAGAGCTGTGTGCCTATTTTTAAGAAGAATGACATTGTTAGTAACTAGAAAAAGAAGAAAAGTAAACTTTTTAAAATATGAAAACGAACATAAAGGTCACCTCTGAGAAAAAGAGATCAAAATTAAAATATGCCTATGAAATGGCAGATTCTTTTGTGTATCTGCAGACAGTGTGGATCCTATGATCTCTTAAACATACACAGTGACAGCTCAATGAAGACCTTACATAGAGAAGGAATAGTTGTGCACTCTGTCCCCTAAACCTCTTTGATTTGCAGAGAGAACCATATATTTCTGATACTTCTGTAGAGTCATTCCTGTCCAGATTCTGGGGATAGATAGGTCAGGTGAGGAGCTTGCCATTTCAAAATGAAACAACCCAGTCCTCTCAGATTCTACCCAAGCTGGATGCCTAGACTTCTTCTCCTATGGCTTTATCGATAACTCCAAGATAGTTCCAATTTCTCTTTCTCTGTGTCCGAATTCCTGCTGGGATTCTCTGTCCTGAGTCCTAGATTTCTTTTGTTTCCCTGTTTTTTGTTGTTGTTGTTTTTGTTTTTTAGGATTGGCTAGTATCTTGCCCTTTGAGTCCCACCAAGTTAAATCCCAGACCACATGGATGGATCCTTGCCACATATTGTCACACCTGAAATTGATGATTCCCTTGCCTGGACTGAGGATAATGATGGAGATAATTAGTATTATGCTTATGTATTAAAAGGAGCTTGACATAGGAGTTTCACATATGTTATCGCTAATCATACAACAACTCTGTATGTTAACTATAATTATCTCTTATTAGGACAAAGAAACCCAGGCTCAAACTGATTAAATAAATAGTCGTAGGCCCACTGCTGGGAGGTGGCAGAGCTAGACTTAAACCCAGGCCTATTGATCTCTAAGCTCCTTTACTCTAAGGCAACACATAGGAACTCTCAGACTGCTGTTCCACTGCCTAGTGGGTCTACCCATCATCTGTTTACTTGTCTATTTAACAAATATTTAGTAACTATTATAACTCAGGCAGGGCGCTAGAGATTGAGGATATAACAATGATACTTAAAATAATTATGATATTTGACCTTACAGGTTTCCAAGAACACCCAGTTTCCAAGAATGAGGACTTTCCTTTTGTTCCAGATAATGGAAAGCTATAAAAGTATTTTTACAAAGAGATCTGCACGAACAGATATGTGTTTTAGAAATACTATTCTGATAACAGTGGGATTGTCATGTTAGACTTTATATGTGAAGAAGTAAAGGACAATTCACAAATTAATAAATAATCGAATAAGTAACAATATATCTCATCAGGACATTATTAGAAATAAACAAAGAGGAGCCTGAGCAACACTTAGGTTGAATGACCAGGATTCACAACTGATTAAAGTGGGGCTGGCAGAACAGAGAAGCATCAAAAATGATTCTGAGCTCATTAGATTAGGAGGCTAGATGGGAAATAACATAAATGACAGAGATTGAAAGCTGACAAAAGGAACAGGTTTGTGGGAGCATACAGAGTTTAGTTTTGAACTCGTTGCATTTAAGGCACACGCGGGAAACCAGGTACATTTCCGGTAAGCAGTTGAGAATCCCAATCTAGAGCTCATGTATGAGGTAAACATCGAATATAGAGATTTGGGAGTCATCCATGAGAAAGTGATGACTGAAGCCATGGTAATCGATGCGATGGTTGAAAGGGAGAGGGTGAAAGAAGAGGGAAAGAGGCCAAGAGTAACACGTGAGTTGAACTGATGTTTATTTATTTTTTAAGTTTATTTATTTATTTTGAGAGAGAGTGAGCGAGGGAGGAGCAGAGACACAAGGTATACTTGAGAGAGTATCCCAAGCAGGCTCCACACTGTCAATGCAGAGCCTGAGGAGGGGCCCAAACCCATCGACTGTGAGATCAGGACCTGAGCTGAAATCAAGAGTAGGTCCTTTAACCCACTGACACACCCAGGCGCCCCTGAACTTACATTTAAAAGGCAAGTAAGACAATGCAACTTGCAAAGGAGGTTGTTGTATGTGGCAGGAAATGTCCCAGTTCTCCTTCCCTCCTACCTAGAGCTGCACCGTGGGCCACGTGGCTTTGTACCTCTCCCATCAAGAGGTGAAGTCTATTGCCCCTCATTTGAATCTTGATTGACCTTTGGACTTACTTTTGCAAACAGAGTGCAGCAGAAGTGATGGTTTGCCTGGTTTGCCTCTAGGAGGCACTGCATGAGTATATGTTCACTCTCAGAACCTTGAGCGGGCAAGTGTGCAAGTCCAGGCTGCCTTGCTGGAGGACGGCAGGTCTTCTGCAGCAGAGACAGGCCATTCTGATTGAGGCCATCTTGGATAGGTCATCCCGCAGCCAAGCTGGAAGCTCACCACAGATACATGAGTGAGCCCAGCTGAGATCAGAGGTTCTGCCTACCCAAACACTGCCCACATCACCTACTTACACAATTGTGAAATAAATGGCTGTCTTAAGCTAACTTTTGGGGGAGTTGTCATGCAGTATAACATAACGGATACAGAGCAGGTAAGCCAGGATAAGTTACAGTCGAGAGATAAAAACAAGAAGTACAAAAAAGAGAGGGTGGTCAACAATGTGAACTACTCCAAATACATCAGGAGAAGAACTGAGCTCTGAGAAGAGTCATTTGGCAAAGAGCAAGATTCCACTGATCTCTGAAAGAGCAGTTTCAAGAAATGAGTTCAGGAGGGAGGAGAGACTGATGGCAGGAGAAATGAAGATAGAGCAAAGGCTTCATGTTCAAAACCATTTAGAAAACGTTCCCGGCCCTGGGAGCTGGAGATTGGATGCAAGAAGTGCCACTTTTTCAACACGATGATCTTTAGTGTCTTCAACTATAAATTAAGGAAGTCGGACTTGATAATTGTGAAAACTGCTTCCTTTTCTTATACCCCACCATACTCGGGAGGCAGAAGGACCTGACAGTTATACACGCTATGAGATCAAACAAGCACGAGTGCGATTCCAAATTCCTTTCCCTGGTATCTGTGTGTTCTTTGTAAAGATTCTGTGAGCAAAGTCTGCCTTTTCGGATGTAAAATAATCATGATATTTGTCATATTGGTAGCGATGCCTGATCATTAGCATTTTAGGTGCCATTCACCTAAGTTCTGTAGAAAATGGGCTAGCAGAGTGCCTGGCACAGAGTACATGGTAGCAAATTTGTGAAAGCAATATCATCACCATCACCATCATCATCCTCATCCTCATCCTCATCACCACCACGACCACCACTACTAAAGCTTGAGCAAGTCCTTCTACACTGTGAATTCAGTGTGAGGGAAAAGTGCAAATCTCTACATGTTGATCACACGATCGTATTTCTGCATA
This sequence comes from Herpailurus yagouaroundi, assembly GCF_014898765.1. Lineage (NCBI taxonomy): Eukaryota > Metazoa > Chordata > Mammalia > Carnivora > Felidae > Herpailurus > Herpailurus yagouaroundi. The sequence continues at coordinate 5,017,636 of NW_024412417.1, forward strand.
GTACAATGAGTGATGTACATCATGATGACCCTGCTCGACTGATTCAATCATACATATTTGTATATAAATTCTGTTTTCTAAGGTAGAGAATTTTTTAAGCCTGAGGTTGAGCCACAAATTATACTCTTTGGGTTGGGTTGAAGGTGGAAGCCAATACAGCGCAGAAGGCAGACAAGCAGAGCTGTTCTTGATGTGGTGAGTGGAGATTAAAACCCCAACTGGACCCGCCCACCCTGACATCCTTGTTGCATGACAGAGGGTCTTCCAGAACTGCGGGTAGGCCCTTAGAAAATGAGGCAAAGCATGAGATTAATTTTTTTTTCAGAAAATGCACATCAAAAATATTTAAAATACAGTTTTGGTGCATTAAGAGGTAAATTAGCTGAGAAAAAAAAATCACTCATATAGAAAATTACAGTCTTCCACAGTTCTAGATAAATAAGGTTTTACCCCTCTCCTTCAGTAAGAAATCATCTTAAATGTCATTTTTTTTTATAGAACAACTCTATTGACATTCACAGAAGTATGACTTTCATGGGAAAACCTCAAATAAAAGTCCTTTCTTTCCACCTCATAAACCACTTGCCCTGTGCCTAGTACATCCCCACCTAAGACGTATGCATTACCAGTCTCTTGAAACACATTGCCAGCTAATATCACAACATCTTCCCCTCGTTACTAAGCTTTTAAACGTTTCCTTTTTTTCCCTATGAGCTCAAAACAAGATCTAATAAATGTTTGGTTCCAAGCAAAGAATAAAGAATTACATGGTAAACTAAAAGTTACAAATTAAAATGAAGCGTGATACCATTGTGGACAAAAAGGAAACTTTAATTGACAGATACGTAACCTCAGGGCTTTCAAAGAACTCCGGTCAGTCAGCATGACACATATATAAGTTTTATAAACATAATTTCTTTTTATTTTACTACCTAGGAGCACGAGGATATACTTTCTTGACTGTAATAATTGCTTGCAGTTAATTACAAATGAAACAGAAGTGCTGGTAATATTGGAGACTTGTACTCTGCATAAAACTGGAAATTACTGCTATTACTCTTGGTTGCTAGAGAATATTAGGTCATAGATGCTAATTAGCAGTTCATAGCCCTCCTACAGGGGGGAAATCTCATTACTGCGTGAAACTGTCTTGCTAGCCAAACGCACCACTCATGGCACTCTGACCATTTCTGTCTGAGCGATTAGAAGGTATAATAAAACTGAAGATTTGCTTTCGTGTGCGTGTGAGAAGGAAACCAAGCAGGCTAATCCACAGTCTTGTATTTGCTCACTCCTTCTAGAAAAACAGTTGTATCACATTTTGAGCCTCATAGTCAATGTGCAGGGACCGATTAAAAACAAGAAGACAAAAGTTTTAATCAACACAAGACAGAAACAATGTCTCCCAGTGAATACCTGTTCCGAAAACAACGAAAATAGAGAACAAAAGTATATGTGGGATGGGAGGGAAATGAGAATGGTTCCAGGACCTTTCCAATGTGTAATTTATCTTACAGTCTCTCTCTCTCTCTCTCTCTCTCTCACACACACACACACACACACACACACACACACAAAACTAACCCTAATAAAAGTTATACACACACACATAATCTTTTATAGATATATATATATATATATATATATATATATATATATACATGCATATATATATATATATACACACATGCCTATATATATGTATATATACATATACATACTCATTTTTATAGTCCTTTTTAATACAACCAGATCCCCAAACAAGAGACATTTCTTGGGCTTATATTGGCTTTTTTTTTTCTAAAGGGAAATTTTAATGCTGTTTTCTATTAAAATATTTCCATCTCCCTCAATACATATATATTTTTATTAAGCACATAATCATTTGGTGAAAGGGTGTATTCAGAGAAAGAGGAACATGTTAAAACTCCAATCTGAATTCAGTTATTTCCACTAAAGCAAACGAATTTAGATAATGCATAAATCCTTGCTGCTTAGTCAAATTAAGTTTTATATTGAAATATAAACTATACTTGTAGTGAAAAAAAGAATATTAAATTCTTTATATTTCTATTCTGGGACACATGTGCATGCACACATATAGACACATGAACAGTAGTGGTCTAGAAAATTCCTTAATGAGTGAGACAAGAAACCTAGGAATAAATCAGAGCCACAGAAATAGATGAGTTCTTTATGTTAAAGGAGGCATATTCATTTCTTCTGAGTGTAATGACATATACCACTATTAATTGGGCTTTTTTCTTTTCCCAGAAGTGGTACATCCATTTTCACCTGTGGCAGTAAAATTAATTAAAGGGGCAATAACTTGTAAAAATTGGAAGAGTAAATCTTCCTTCTCTGCATTGTATCAGAGGGTCCATGTGATACAAAATGCCTTTGCCCTCCTCCCGAGCTCTTGTCAAGCCTGAACATAGGCTAGCATCAGCTATAAATGAACTCCAAGTCCATTAGGTGAAGGAGAGAAAATTGGAACTTTAGCGAGAAACAGTAAGAAAAGGAGGCTAACTTGGAAGGTGGGAGGTAGAAAAGAGCTAATAGTGTCCTGTTTTAATCTACACACTTCAAGAGGATTACCTCCTCTGCTTTCTGGAACTGATTCAGACCTACATCATGAGCAGTCTCAGTTCCAAATACTCTCACCCATAGCCCCCAAGGAAGCACTCCAACTTGTCAGACCATGTGCTACATTCTTACACTTGAACGTATGATACCATCGCCATGATACATGTGGTACCTCCTGGTAAAATAATGGAACATTGATCTTTCCTTTTGTTTTATTTCCTAAAAACACATGTTAATTGAGAAAAAAAATCATCAGGAAGTTCAGTAAAGACAAAAATGCTTCAATTTCCACAACAGAAATAATGATGTAATGTCTTATAAACATTTTGATATCTGTCTGCCTCTATGCATCTATCTTTCTATCTAAAAACGACTATCCCAACACCTGATTTTATAGGGTAACTTACAGTTCACAGGCACTTTCAAATTTTGATCCTCACAATCATTTGAGGAGGAAGAACCCTATAAGATTGTGTGTCAGGGGTGTGTGTGCGCGTATGTATGTGTGTATCTTATTTATCATCTTACTCGACCAATTGTCCCACCTGTTCTATCAAAAGCAAAGGTTAATTACATTTCTGTGGAGCTATGCAGAGGAAGGCTACCTTTTTCCCACTAAATTACAACAAGAGTAAATTAGAGGTTTTCAGAACTTTGCAGTTTTGATTGATGAATTCATTAATTCACCTTTTCAAAGTGAGGACTCATGTTTTAAATATTTTATGTACAATTTGCATGTTGGCATTTTTTAAGGGCTGTTTAAAAAAAATCAGACAGTACTCAAGAGAAAGGTCAAGCTGGTCACCTTGGAGGCCAGATGCCTTTATAATGCAGAGTAAGAGGCAGGGTTGTCTTCCCTGTCATTCTACCCCTGAAAAATATTCTGTCTTGGTATCTCCCATAGCCTCCTTATTTTATGACCTTAGAACAAGAACAAATATCTTTAATGAGATGTTAGAGTTTCATTTCCCACAGTGAAATTTTCTTCATGTCAGGCTAGATGTGGAGGCTATTCAACAGAGATTTGGCTCGTGGGTCACCCCGCGTATCAACATGAGCTAATACATGGTCATGGCATTGCCATTCTCCACGTGAAGGCTTTTCATCCAGGTCTTATGCACTTAAACATGATATATAGGCCTCTCCCCACATTCCCAAGACAACAGGGCATATGCCTGTTAACTCTGCTTAGAACAGACAGTCTTTCAGTCCACTGAGCAAATTATTTCTGATTTAAAGACACATGCATTATCCAGATAGTTAAGGTAACATAGAAAGCTGGATTCTATAAGCAGTAACCTTGTTTTTTCTCTCATCAAAGCTTCCAGTGAAATATTACATTTCTTCCTGCCCTTCCCCACAACACTCTTCAACTTACTGTGGCTACTCTTGAGGATTCGTGAAAAAATCAAGCAATCACAAAAGATTTGTTCAGTCTCCCTGCCCCCCCCCAACCAGTTGATCATAATTAAGCTTGATTTTTTAAAAATAGAAGTAAAGAGAGATGGACAATCAATATGATTATGTAATAGTAAACAGTCATTTCTAAATGACTATGAAATGACTGTTTACTATTAATGAAGAGGAAATAGCAAAGTGACCGTTTAGTCTTCCATCGAAAATCATATGAGGTCAACATAGGTGGGTCTGCAGATACTTCTCTTGACATATTGCAGGATAAGTCACATAAAGCAGGCTTTCTTTCAAAACATCTTAACAATAAAAGAGGAGTCTTATTTTTAATGCCCCACCTGCTTAACGCAACCTCAACCCAAACTGGTTCACATGTGCAGAATATTAAGCAGGGCTCTAATATAATGACGGAGGGTTTTCAAGACATTGAAGGGAGAATTGTTAATGATACATGGAGTTTCATCCTTATTAAAATCAGAGGCAATGTTTATGCCTCTCCCTCTTGGTGAGTCCATCCTATTGCGGCTTACAACAGCGTGTTCCTGGCCTCATTCTCAGTCCTTAATTTGTACTTGAAAAATATGTACGTGTTGAGCCAGATGCTCCCAGTGCCTAAGGTAACTCTGTGATAAATTAGGCACTTGAGAAAACAGGATTAACTCTTTCGCTAAGAGTTCTGCAGAGAGGGCCACTCCACTTTACATAAACGTAGCATCTGAAAATCTAGCTGTGTCCAAAAGGCAATTCGAATTTACCGTAGCTTTACATTCAGTGTGGCCTTTTTAATGCTTCCAAAAATGCTTTTACCAACAAAAACTTCTTTCCAAATAACTCTTCGGGAATTTCTCTACTGGGTAAAGCTACATACTTCTAAAATGAAGACTATTCTCTAGTGTCCTGGGGGTGGAGATAGAGAACAACTGTATTTCCCAAAAGAGCCCCGTCCTGTTTTTAATCCACGACGTTAATGTATATTCGCAGATGAGGCATCGGGAGGCTGATCACTGTCAGTGGAGTGTTGGGGGCAGTCTTACCTACCTCACCGAGAGGGCCCGTTTCATCTTAATTCAGAAAAATTAAATTAATGTGCTACTGAAAATGTTTCACTTCTATTTCTTCAAAGAGTGGAGGCATTCTTCTCTTTCATGTTCTGTCTTTGGATCAGATGACTGACTTGACAATATCGGCCTCACAGAGACCTAATCTAAGCTGTTTGTAATCTTCGGTGTGTTTGAATCACACTTTTAATACTCTAATTTTGGCAGGATACTTCAAGGGATTAAGAGGTTCAAAACAACAGTGAGCAAATCAGCAGTAATTACAACACAATGGCTGTTACAGCACAACAATATCACAGAGTGTCTTCAAAAGCATCCTAATTGCACACTTCATTTGGCTACACTTTTGCATCACGCTGAGTTTTTGAGCAGGGCCATCTTTAGCCCTGACCATTTAAAATACTCATGAAGCAATGTTCTTTCATGCTCCAGCAAACTCACAGCAAATTCTACTTCCCTCTACCTTTTTAACCTTCCAACGGAAACTTCTGTAACAGGTAGGTCAGCATAGGTGCAGCAAAAAACAAGCTCAACCCCTTGAGCTAAATTTTGTTGTTCCTTGAAAATGTTACAGGGGCAAACGTTGCAATTCGGCACTCTCTCTGGCAGAGTCAACCCATGGAGAAATCTTTATATCCTTAAGTTTGAACACTGAACTTTGACTTTACATCCTTCTTTTATGCTGGGGGGGGGAATGGGGGGGGAGACGTGGGTGAGAATGGAATCCTAAAAAGTATTTCCTGAGATGTTGAAGTTTTGGCAGATATATATATTTTTTCACTTCACAAAATCTTCCCACTTGGGCTTCCTTTCCTATTTCCCTGATCCACACCATCACCCTGCTTTTTCATTCATGTCAAGTTTTTATTTCTTATAGCACTTCTGTAGGCTAATAATCATGTGTTGTATTTATTCCCGTATGCTCCCTTTTTAACTTCGTCTAATTTGTCCTCCTTTTGTTGCCATGAACATCTGCCCCCTCACAGACTGTTGAATCCATTTAAAATAAGATAATCTGCCAAGTGCAAGTAAATATGTGCCACCACACACCCTCTGCAAAAAGAAATGCTTTTGCCCCATTTTTTCAACATTATGGCTACCACACAAACAGCTACACATTATTTTTATTTTTATTTTTTAATTCAAGAGTGACAAGATAGTTCAAGGGTGAAAAGATCATTTGTTCTGGTAGTCACATTTGGCTTATCTTGAAGGTTCCCCACCCCCCGCCCAGCCCAGTTCAGCATAAAATGGAATGTTCTTTGGTGTGAGATATAAACCAAACTTACATGTTCCCCAAACTTAAGTATCAGTGCCCAATCCAAGATTTCCTACACGATTAAGGAATGAAATTTTAGCATGGTGTGTAAGACAGGTTACAAATTTAGTATGTATCTCAGTAAATATTTCTTACAGACATGATATAATGCATTTCTAAGTCAGAAGAAAATGCAAAAGGAAAAGTGTTATTTAAAGAGCAGTGTTTCAGGAGTACCTGGGTGGTTCAGCTGGTTGAGCGTCCGACTCTTGACTCTGGCTCAGGTCATGATCCCAGGGTCCTGAGATCAAGCCACCTGTTGGGCTCTGCACTGATTGTGCTTGAGATTCTCTCTCTCCCTCTGGTCCTTTCCCCCGTTCGCTTTCTCTCTCTCTAAAGTGAAGGGGAATAAAAGTACAAAACAAAATGAAAAGCAGTGTTCCAAATAAAGGTTTATGGATTTAAATGGAAATAATGACCATCCATTTAAAACATTTTCAAGTGGTCTTTGGATTTGGATTTATTGATAGACAAAGCATGTCCAAAATTTCTCAAGGCTAAAAATGGGCCTTCGCATGACAGCACAGGACAAAATATAGGATACTACCTGAATCTTCCAAATTTAATCACAACAATAACATAACAATAACAGTGGCTTGTTGCTATGAGCAAATTTCTTTTTTTTTTTTTCATTTTTTTTAATGTTTATTCATCTTTGAGAGACAGAGAGAGACAGACCGTGAGCGGGGAAGGGGCAGAGAGAGGGAGACGCAGAATCCAAAGCAGGCTCCAGGCTCCGAGCAGTCAGCACAGAGTCCGTCGCAGGGCTTGAACTCACTAACTGCAAGATCATGACCTGAGCCCAAGTCGGACGCTCAACCGACTGAGCTACCCAAGCGCCCCCATGTGCAAATTTCTTAACCCATAGAAGCTTATGGTTCCCATCAACAAAATTGTGGTAGTAGTACCTGAAGATGAAAGTGATCTAATGCACACGAACAGGCTATAAAACCATAGCAAGCTATACAAATACAAAGCATTATTATTCAACAATAAAAATTAATGTACATCAAAAATACTCATGAGGCTTATATTTTAATAACACTGGCTCTATTATAATACTGATTCCTTGGGGCGCCTGGGTGGCGCAGTCGGTTAAGCATCCGACTTCAGCCAGGTCAAGATCTCACGGTCCGTGAGTTCGAGCCCCGCGTCGGGCTCTGGGCTGATGGCTCAGAGCCTGGAGCCTGTTTCCGATTCTGTGTCTCCCTCTCTCTCTGCCCCTCCCCCGTTCATGCTCTGTCTCTCTCTGTCCCAAAAATAAATAAACGTTGAAAAAAAAAATACTGATTCCTTTTAAAGACATGGCTTGGACATGTTTATAGAGATCTCATTTTATTTGATAACATTGCCCTTTCACAACATTGTAAAATGTTTTATTCACTTGAATTACTTTCCGAATTGTTATATATCTATTAAAAGAAGGTGTTTCTGAAACATATATATGCACATATCTCCCAAGGTTCCATACATTTAAAATGGGCTTTGAAACCTGTGACAACATTCACAATTTTGGTTTTGTAGCTACAATTCCTGTCATTCTAAGTGTAATATAAATTATTTCCTCTTACTTTTTGTCTGATTAATAATTCTGGATACCAGAAACAAAAACTATAGCCAGTTATCATTATTTGCTGTAGTTGTATGTTCTACAAAGTCACTGGAAACACAGAATTAGCAAGCACTGAATCATCTCTGAGAGGATAAGACTCCTGCAAACCTCCGGTCACATTTCCATAAACCAATGAATGCATACCCTTGTTTGATATGTGTTTCTCTTTAAAGACACCGTATTTAATATATATTGTTGATTCATTAACCCATGCTTGAACCAAGCTTATCTAAGAGACATATTTTCTTCTTAAGGCACAACACCAATCTTCTTGTGCTTAACAGTAATAGACAACACTTCACTATGCTTGAGGGATATTTTAAATAGCAAAATCACCAACAAAAACAACAACAAAAAACCACAAAGAAATCTGGTACTCAATAGACTGCAAAAAGGACATTTGTATACAGTATGATGGTTGAAATAGGAAAACAGAATGTTGTCTTGTTCTGTCTTGGCTGGGCACGTGTACAATGGGTGATTCAAAGTTTTCACTGCTCAGCACATACCTGTGAATGACCTCAAAAGTATCATAAGTATTGATTTGGGGGTTACAAGGAAAGTTTAGCAAGTAGGTCAATTTACAAACATGGAATAATGAAGATTGACTGTATCTTGTAAGGAGTGAACAGAAATCTGAGGTTGGACTAAGTTAGTGAATCGTTGGTCCATTCTCCCTTGTGTGAGTCTTCTCTTCAGTAAAAATATCTGATATTTTTGAAGCAGAGCTGGAAAGCCACTAATCACTGCTTAAGCTTTCATTTTTTTCCCCTTAACTCTTCCATTAAAAAAAAAAAAAAGCAATTCTGCAAATGTGTTTGCTGACAAATTCTTTGTGTGGAACAGCTTAAATGATTATTTTGGGGGCATAATTTAGGACACGTGGGAGTAAATTTGTGTAAACAAACTCCTTTTGATCTCTTTCCCTCACCCCCAATTCTCCACAGCAAGAGTACTTTATCATTTATAGTTAAAAAAAAACTGGAGTATTTCAGTCAGATGGGACTAACCTGAGAAAGGTTTGCATTACCAGTTCAGCCACTGCCACGACCTTTTGGAATAAAGATGAATCTGACCTACTCTGGCTTTCATGCTGGTAAACTATTGTCATTACCATGGAAAAGTTCAATTTGTCACCCTGTGGGTTATGTTTCTTTTATTCTTGTAGCATCTCCACTGAGAAAAAGTCTGGGCTCAATACGTATCCAAAGGTGAAGTCCAAGCCACTGTTGCCCTTGGAGTGCCCTGGCCATTTCATCCACTTCATCTCCAGCAGCCAGGGCAGTGAGAGAAGAGGACTAAATTCATGCAAGAAGGGAACCAAATCTTGCTGCAACCCATGACAGATCCTGTTTGCTAAAAAGCCCATTAGAACCATCACCTTTTAAGCCTGTTCTTAAGATTGCACTTTAGGGGCGCCTGGATGGCTCAGTCGGTTAAGCATCTCACTTCGGCTCAGGTCATGATCTCACGGCTCATGAGTTCGAGCCCCACGTTGGGCTCTGTGCTGACAGCTCAGAGCCTGGAGCCTGTTTCAGATTCTGTGTTTCCCTCTCTCTCTCTGACCCTCCCCCATTCATCCTCTGTCTCTCTCTGCCTCAAAAGTAAATAAACATTAAAAAAAAAAAAAAAAGATTGCACTTTAGTATATTATGAATTGATCTTTCAAGTTCTGGAAACATTCCACCGCGTGATTATTCTCTGGAAGATATCATTTTTATATATATTTATATTTCAATATATTAAATATAAATGTATATTATAATACAGAATCTATATTACAGATTAAATATATTTAAATATATCAAATATGAATGTAAATGTTACATATTTTATATATATTTATATTTAAGTATATAGAATCAGGAAAATGACATTTAAGTTGGGGGTCTGTATGAACTGATGAGGTTGGGCAAGTCAATCTCCTGAGCTTTATTTTCCTCATCTGTTAAATACAGACAGTAAGAGTCACTTCAAAGGGGAAACATGAGAGTCTAATGAGATAGGAAATGTAAAAGTGTTTTGTAAACAATCGAAGGCTATAGGAAGAGGATCTTGCCTAGATCATAAGCCAATGTAAATACAGTGACTACACAGTAATATCACTATTTCTAAAATAAGCTCTTTAAGCACTGTAAAACCAGCAGCTTCTTCTGAGCCATAACTAATGATTTTGCTATTTTTGTTCTGTATCAGAAAAGAAATGTGATACACTGATGAGTTCCAGAAAGCAACAGTAGAACCCTTGAGTCTGAGATTTTGTAGAAAGCTCCACCTCTGTCAGAGAGGAACAAATCACCCCGTCCATGCATAGCCTTCCATTTCTAGGACAAACACCTTGGAAATGTGCTTCAAGGTCCTCAGAGCAGAAAGACTTGGGCATCACACGGTTTGTGTGAGGTTTGGGGGTTGAACTGATAGCCACACCCTCAGAAGTGTGAGTGCAAGTGTACGCGTAATTCAATTACACAGCATGTAAACAATCAAGAGCGGAAGGAAATGCTGCTTTGGCTTACTTCCAGAGTTACTCATGTGATTAATACAGAGCAAAGTGACCAAGTAATTACCAATCTTGCCCAATTTTTAAGTTAGGTTTCTATTTTAATTGAGAAATCTGGTTTGAGACCGTTTGTTTTGGATTTGTGTTTTTCTAGATGGATCGTTTTACTTTATTCTGCAGAGCCCGACGTTCTGACATCTAATGTTTAAGACTTTTCATCAACCACACTTTACAAGTGAAATCTCAGAACAGTCAAGTCAAATGAAGACTTTCACTTCTCACAAATTCCTTTTTAGCAATCGTTCCCCCCATGGCATTCACTCAAGTCCACCCTCCACATACCAACTTTAAAATTTGATCAATACATGCTTGCATAGGACTGTTTTTGTTTGTTGGTTTGGTTTGGTTTTTATGAGTGATGCTTAAGTCAATTTAGCTTGTAAGCTTAAAGTGGACTTTGTCTGTATTGTGTTTGATACGTTGTGGCTTATTCAATAAACGCATAACAGCAACCAAAGAATTGGACCAATTGACGCCTCAGTTTTATGGATTTGATGGATGACTGGTACTTTAAAAAATCATTTAAAAGTAGAGTAAATAAAGCATGAAGTATTTGAATTAACTATCTTGAACATCCTAGGACTTCACATGTTACTATAACCAACACGTAGTGAAAGAGTCAGGCCATCTATCTACATAAAGACAGACAGACCTCGAAGGCGTGGTGATTCAGAGGCTTGTCTGCAGTAACCCTTACTTTAGGTACTGTTGAGGGAGCTGTCTGGGTGAGAAATGGCTTATTTTAACACTCAGTTTGAATGAAGGTAGTGTCGCTTTTGTGTTATTTTGCCTAGAGAGCTACCTTAAAATCCTATCAGTTTTACCACCTTTGAATTTCATGTCCCAATGGGTAGACACAGCCCAGACCCATAAATGTCACCATCATTGTTTGATGACTAGGTTCTTCATGCTCCGCTGATCACCTACAAGGACAGTAATCCCTTCTGGGGAGAAAATCGAGTTTCCTCTGTAGAAGCAAGATTTCATTCATGCAAGAGGTCTCACAAAACTCTTTAATATTCAAGGAAGAGACCTGGTTGATTCCAAAAATCACTTTTTGTCCTTCCTTAATTTGGTGACATGCTTCAATCACAATTTGTAAAGTCAAAAGAGATTGTGGAAGATCCCTTGACAATAGCAACGTGCCTGAGCATATCTGTCCCAAGGCTCACTAAAAATGACCTGTTTTCAATCCATTGCAAAGGCCCTATGGCCTTTATAGATGTTCTGGCTCTCCACCTGATGACTAAGACAAGCAGCTGGCTTAACAGGACGTGAATGAGGTCACTGTGGGATTTGTGGCTTTTGTTCTTTTCTTTGGCAAACCGTCAGGTTCAATAGCAGAGGGCAAAAATCAGTATTAACACTCTATCAAAACCTGAGTTACCACCCCTTTATGTATTAGACTTATTTTCCTTTTATAATTCAGAGAATGCACTAACAAAAAATTAAGAGAGATGATTTTGTGAGAGAAATGATATGCATGTTCCAAAACAGTTATCAGCACTTTAAATCCAGACATCTTATTTGTCAAATCCAAGACTTGAGGCTTAAGTTTCAACTTTGACGTATTAAAAGTAGTTAATAACATCATTTTATTAGTTAAAATAACATATCAAATAACCATCAGCAAATCTTCCTGAGCATAGACTCTGTGTACAGTGCTATATTGAGGGCCTCAGAAGATACAAAGACACTTAAGACACACTCTCAATGAGTTGACGATATCATTAGGGAAATAACATCTACTCAGGAGAAAAAAATTGAGTGACTATTCAAGAAAGAAATAACAGCACATAGGATGATGAAAATATTTGTTTTTGGAAAATAAGGTTAGAAAATTTAAAATTTTAAAGTAAGACTCTCTTGGGGCGCCTGAGTGGCTCAGTGGGTTAAGCGTCAGACTTTGGCTCAGGTCATGATCTCGCAGTCTGTGGGTTCAAGCCCCTGTCCGGGTCTGTGCTGACAGCTCAGAGGCTGGAACCTATTTCAGATTCTGTTTCTCCCTCTCTCTCTGTCCCTCCCCCACTCTCTCTCTCTCTCAAATAAAGAAACATTAAAAAAAAAATTTAAATAAGACTTTTGTACTAGCAACTGCATGAAGGGAGGGAGAGAAGGCCGATGTAGGAGCTAAGTTCAAGATAAGTTCTCAGCTCTTTACAATTTCAAAATTATAGGGCCGCCTGGATGCCTCAGTCGGTTAAGCATCCAACTCTTCATTTTGGCTCAGGTCATGGTTGTGGCTCGAGCCTGGTGTCAAGCTCTGCTTGGAATTCTCTCTCTCCCTCTCTCTCTCTGCCCCACTCCCCTGCTCTCTCTTTCAAAATAAAAAAATAAACATTAAAAAACATTTCAAAATTATACACCTTATTTTATTGTCCGATCCAACCTAAAATCTTTTTTGGAGAATTGTTTTGTGGTCAGTGTTAAGAGTGGGATGTTTGGAGGAGGATATTTCTGACTCTTAGGGAGGGGGTAGGAGCTTTCCGTATTCATAGAGCTCTTTGTGGAGGAAATAGCCCAAGGGCCCACAGAATTACCTTTTGTTCTAAAAGGTTTATTAGGCTTCCACTGGAAAAGGGTAACATTAACATAAACACATTTAGTTTCTAACTCTGAGGATTTTCTTATTGTTATCTATCAGAAAAAAAAAGGTTACAGATTTATGTTAAAAATCTATTGCTACAGATTTATGTTAAAAATCTATTGCGACTTAAATGCGGTCCTTGCCCTCCAGGTCATCCTTGTCTGTTTATTCCTTTGACACTTAAAATTCAACAAGTACAAGCTTAACTTAAGGACATTTCCTCTCTGCCCTTGCTTGTCCCATAGGCAGAAGGGCACCACTAAAAATCCAGCTCTTTCCCTCACCACGCACAAGCAGTCGGCACAGTCTTCAGGCTTCCATCCCAAGTGTCTCCATCCCTTATGTCATGTTCATGGCTTCTAGGCTGTCCTGGTGTTCTGAACATCCGCCACACTGCCATTAGAGTTGTATTTCTAAAATGCAACACGAAAATATCGCTACTCTCCTTAAAACTATCTGATAATCTTGTGAGGCCAAAAAGATAAAGTCCAACGCGTTTAGCATGATGGTAAAAGGACACTGGCTGTCTGGCTCCTCTTTACCTCTCAGCCTCTTCTCCCTTCATCGTCTTTATCCACCTCGCTTCTGGGGTCTGGTCTGTGTCCATAATGTTATTTCTACTCATCCTTTAGGACACGGCTCAAACGGTCACCTCCTCCTGACCACTGTTTTGCCCAGTAGGAGTCAGCTGTTTCTTTTTCTGCCCTCCATCATAAAACGCAAACCATGTTATTGGAATGTATTGTGCTCTCTAGATTGTGTGCTCTTCAAGAGCAGAGGCCATGAAGATCATTCATCTTTGACTATCCATCATCTGGTAGTACTCAATAAATTTGGAGTGGATGACTGAATGAATTTTTTGACTGTTTTTCTTACATCGAATGTGAGGTGCTCAGTCATAAGCTATATGTTATTTATCTTCGTGTTCAAGGTGCAGCTTCTAAGAGAGCACAACACTTGCTGAATATTGAATGTTGGAGACATAAATTAAAAGTTGTTTGTCTACCTGAAGACTGACTGACTAAATTTACAGAATAACTGGTCATAATATTACCCCCTGGGACAGTAAGATTTTTAATTACTTTTAGTATATTTTGTTTCCTAGTATAATTAATTGTGTAATTTAGTTGCAAAGATGTTAAAAAACTATTTTTAAAACTCTATGTTTATAAACTAAAGTTTTGAGAACTGTTACTAAAAAATAGTGATTTAAATCACTTTCGTCATGGAAGATAAGTGTAGTGAGTTGTGGGATTAACATCAACAAGATGGCAACATAGGAACTTCTAGTGCTCATCCTCTCCCAGAAACACCAGTTTGAGCAGCTATCTGCACACAAAAATATCTTCACAAGAACTCAGCATTCTACGTGAGGGGCTATAGCACTTGGATGAAGCACAGAAATTAGAAAAGATGCATTGAGGTGCATAGGAAAACAATTTCAAGTTACCCCCTTCATTCCAAGCAGGGGTGGCCCAGTATGAAGGGAGACCCCCACCCCACATGAAAAGGAGAGTGAAGTGAGCTCCCAACTTCACCATGGACCCCACCACCAGGCCCATACCATCACCGAGTGGCTCCTGTGAACCCAAGCTTCCACTTGCCCCAGCACCAGACCAGCCTCCAAGGACACAGATACGAGACCCTTGCCAGTGGTGCCTTAGCCTCTTGTGCCCTCCCAGAACCAGGATTCCTTCCGGTCACCGTGGACTCAATCCCCAGGCCTGCCCACCTACTGATCAGACACTTCAACCCAAATCAAGAAATAGAATTTTGTCAGCATCCCAGCATCTTATGAACCTTCCCAAGTACTACCTTGAACTCCCAAGCTAACTGCTCTGTTGAGTTCTAACATTATAGCTTAGTTTTGTCTGTTTATAGCATTTATGTAAATGGAATTTTTGAGTGTGTATTTTTGAGTCTTGCCTTTCAGTGCCATGTTTCTAAGATTAATCCGTTTTATTACATGTGATTGTGATTCATTTCCTTTTGTTGCTGTATAGAATTCCATGGTATATGAATACACACACATATACATACATACATATATGTATATATGTACATATATGTGTATGTATGTATATATGAATTTATTTCAATTCTACTGTTGATAAATATTTGGATTGTGTTGAGTTTTGGTCATGCACATTTCTCATTGGATTTATTTCTACTGATAGCATTTTTGAGGGTAGTTCATTTTTTCTTAAATTTTGTATTACAAATAATTTTGTTAATGTATAAGAATACAACTTCACTTCTAAGCTGACTCATGTTGGAAGACCTTTGCTACACGAGCCTGTCCACAGGGCTGCCTCACAAGATGGCTTCTGATTTCCCTAGAAGTGGACAACCAGAGAGAAAGTAAGAGAGGGAGAGAGACCCTGTGCCTAAGAAAGAGTTTCCAAGGTAGAAACCATAGTCTTTTTATTTGGAAAGCAACATCTGAATTAAAAAAAGAAAGAAAGAAATTGATTTTAAAATTGCTCTTACATTCAGCGATTTTGCTAACCTCATCTATTATTCCCACAATTTATCTCTAGGTTGTTTGGATTTTGACATATATATTCTTATACCATCTATCGATAATAATAGTTTTCTTTCTTTCTTTCCAAACCTTATACTTTTTATTTTCTAGTCATATTTAACTAGTCAGGATCTCCTGTTCAATATTGTTTATCCTATTTACATTAATGCAATTACTAATACATTTTTGTCTAAATCAATCATCTATTTGCTTTTTCTTTGTCCTGCCTGCTTTTCTTCTCTCTCCCAGCCCCCCACCCCCGCCTTCTTTTGGAATTATTTGCTATATTTAACAATTATTCCAGTTCAAACTATTTTGCTATATCTTATTTTATTTATTATTTTATCGTGGTAAGAACACTTAATATGAGATGTACCCCCTTAACTAATTTTTAAATGCACAATACACACGACACAATTTTTAAGTCTACAATGTTGTACAGCTGGTTTGTGCTTTGATTAGTAACTGCCCATTTTCCCCGCCCCCCCCCCCAGATCCTGGGAACCATTATTCCATTCTTTGATTCAATGAATTGACTATTTTAGTTGGTGGGAATGCAAAATGGTGTAGGTGTTTTCCATAGTATCTACACTAATCAGCCTTAAAAAGAAGGAAATTTGGGGCACCTGGGTGGCGCAGTCGGTTAAGCGTCCGACTTCAGCCAGGTCACGATCTCGCGGTCCGTGAGTTCGAGCCCCGCGTCAGGCTCTGGGCTGATGGCTCAGAGCCTGGAGCCTGTTTCCGATTCTGTGTCTCCCTCTCTCTCTGCCCCTCCCCCGTTCATGCTCTGTCTCTCTCTGTCCCA
>NW_024412417.1:5034498-5082795 GCF_014898765.1 Herpailurus yagouaroundi
TGAGGACCTTAGAGCACTTGAACACCACTGACCATTGTTTTTCTGTATCTAACTTCTCTGCCTATTTGAAACTCCTTGAGACATTATTAATACTGTTTATTAAAATTGGCAGCAATTTAGATTTGCCCATATATCTACTTTCTGTTTTTGTGGGTGATGTTTTGCTGCTTAAGTCCTCCTGAATCTGTACCTTTTCACCTGGGATTGCTTTCCTTCTGCCTGAAAAACACTTGTTAGTATTTTAGTTCGGGTCTGGTTGTGATGAGTTTGTTTTTATTATTATTACTTTCTACATTTTAGCCTTTATTTTACCTTTATTCTTAGAGGAGTTTTCACTGGCTCTGAAATACCAGGTTGGCAATTACTTGTTTTCTTTTCTTTAAAGATGTTAATGTATCTTCATCGGATTTCCATTGGTTTTGGTTTGTTTTTTCCAGAAGATAGTTGTCAGTCTAAATCTTTCTTCTTTTCTTTTTTCCCCCTACCCTGTTTTTCAGACCTTTTGTTCTCCTGTTGAGTTTTAGCAGTTTTATTTCGATGCATCTGGGTGCAATTTTATTTTTTTTTTAATTTTCATTGGGATTTATGATTTCCCTTGAGTATGGAACTTGACGTTTTCTTCAGGAAAACACTCTCCTATTCTCATTTTTCATTTCTCATTTTTTCTCATATTTTCTTCTGATCTACATTATGATTGACTTGCTGATTTGTCAATTGTGTCTAATAGGCTGTTACCCCAATCGAGTTCCTGATTTCTATGTAGTTTTTTAAAAGATAGTTTCCAGATTTCTAGTTAACTTTTCACTAATATCTGTTATCTCCTAAAATATATCAAACGTAGTTATTCTGAAGTCTGTATCTGTAGTTCAGAGTGTTTGTTTCTATGGTCCATTTTCCCTTCATGTTTTCTTGTCTCTTCATGTGCCTGATTATTTTTGATTGCTTGCTGAACATTGTACATGCAAAATTACAGGATAAAGTTAGCTCTGTACGATGTTACCTTCCCTTAGAGATGATTTATGATGATTTTTTGCAGGAAACTATGCACACTAGCAATACAGGCACATCTTAGTCTATTTTTTTAAAAAAAAAATTTAATGTTTATTTATTTTTGAGAGAGAGAGAGAGAGAGAGAGTAGGGAAGGGCAGGGAGAGAGAGGGAGACACAGAATCCGAAGCAGGCTCTAGGCTCTGAGCTGTCAGCACAGAGCCTGACGCGGGGCTCCAACTCCCAAACCTTGAGATCATGACCTGAGCTGAAGTCAGATGCTTAACCAACTGAGCCACCCAGGCGCCCCCATATCTTAGTCTATTTTTAAGAATTCTGCTAATTTAGGGGCACCTGGGGGGCTAAGTCAGTTAAGCATTGAACTTCAACTCAGGTCATGATCTCACGGTTCCGGTTCGTGAGTTTGAGCCCCACATCAGGCTCCCTACTGTCAGCGTGGAGCTCAGTTTGGATCCTCTGTCCCCTCTCTCTGTCCTCTCTTTTTCCCCTGCTCTTTCTCTCTTCTCTCTCTCTCTCTCTCAAAAATAAATAAACATTAAAAAAAAGAATTTTTCTAATTTAGATCTGAACTTCAATCCCTTTGAGATACTGCAAGCTTCTGGTTCACCCTTACTCCTAGAATCCTTACTCTAGACATCTTTGGGATTTTTATTCGAAATACTGGTGTTTTACCAGCACCACCAGCAGCTCCTTTATTCTAGCTTTTGCCCCCTTCACTCCATACAACCGTCTATGAGCATCGAGTCTCCTTGGCTACTGAGCCACCTATTTTGGAACTGATGGAGGAAAAGTGGCCGCAAACGCTGCATTCTTCTCTTTGAGTGTCTGTCTTCTTCAAAATCTTGGCTCTGTAATTCAACCATGCTCATTGTCCTCAACAGGAAGCTGTGCAGATTACCTAATACTTCATTACTGAAAGTGGGTATCAGGAAGCCCTCCTTAAACGCCATCACACTTACCTTTTCAACAATTATGCCAGAGTGCAAACATCCAAATAAATATTTCCCTGTCAAATCACCTTTGAGAGCTAACCACATATTCTAGAATTTTACCAGAGTGCAAAGCATTTCGAGAACTCTTTTGAGATCACTGTTTTTTGTTTTTGTTTTTTTTTTTTGCAAATTAGCCAAGTTAATTTTGGTTAAAAAGTTTAATTTTGTTGCTTCTAAAGTTAAACAGTCCCTTTCCCCACAAATGCAACACTTTGATCATATACTTAATTATTACACATACGTTTATAACTTTTGGCTATTTAGAAACTAATCATATCCATAGTATATACATGGAGAGTGACAACTCTTGAGTATTTAATACAATATCCCACAGTTTCTGCAGGCCCTTCTGAGGCAAAGTCCCGAACATTATTTGAAAAATGGCAATTTTACCGGGGTGTGTGCAAAGCCTCCCCAATTGTGACTTTGCAAAGAACGTTAATATTCGGACATGTCGGTATTCTTGTGTTTTGAAAGACAATTAAACCCTTGCTGTCACAGTGGTCAATTTTAGAAAATTAAAACAAAAACCAAAAAACCTTGCTGTTCTTTCGCCTTTGAACAAATAATGTAGAACGCAATCAACACCAGTGGCATATCCATTTACTAACACCTTTGTTACTAAAATATTTCAATTGTCTTTGAAATGCAGCGAATGCCCTTCCCCCTTGGGCACTGTCAATTTTGTTCCATGTTCAACATAGTGCCTTGGGGTCGAGAGAGTTCTTCATCCATAAGGCTGCAGATTGCGGCAGACATATGGCCGTGCACAGGAGAGCATCTCTCACATTTGGAGAAAGAGGCTTTCTTGCCTATTACCAGTAAGGGCCTTGGTGCCCCTCTGCATTAGCATTCAGCCCTGTTTGGATCTCTTCTCTGATCTGCCTCACATGGGTTGATTAACTTTGATTAAAGCTAAGTCTGGTCAAGTTCTAAGTAACATGGAAAATGTTCGTAGGCCTCCATAGTTTCTTAATCTCCTTATTACAGCTTCCTGGAAGGGAGTCTACTTTGTTTCTGGATCATCAACAGTTCCATTTGGAACCCTCCACAGTTCCAGGAGAGAGCGCACACAGGATAATCCCCCATCACCGTACGCATTACTGAACCCTCGGCCTGCACCCTGGCTGTGTGGTGAGGCCCGAGGCAGATGTTCCTGGGCAAAAGCATTATTAGCGGGGCAGCTGTGCACACAGAAGGCAGTTTAAATTTCCACTGTTTCCTCCACAGCCCCTTTTGGATTCTAAGCTCCAATTTTCCCCATCCCAGAGCCCTTTGAAAATTTTAGAGTCAATTTTTAAAAATTGAATTTAGGGGCCTTGCGAGATTCACCAACGCAGGTGCTAAAAGACAACCAACTCTACTGTGGCTGAGATATTTTTAGGGCTGTAATATAGCTGGAGAAAAAAAAATAATAATAAGGATTTCCCCCTTCCTGAGAGAAAGCTTAACCCTTTTCGGAGGGGAAATGCCTGCTTCCTTTCTGGGACCTGGTTGCCCAAGGCTATCTGGGGAGAGAAAAGGTTATTTCAAGTACTTGGATACTTCTACACCTGTACTTCCCAAGAAAATAAAACACTTCTTCAAAATCTTGACAGCCTACAAGCCGGCAGATGTTCCTGTGTGGCCCTAACTGAAAATGCCTTATCTAAGTGAATTTTCATTTTCAGCTTGAATTACCTGGTCTCTCTGGCTACAGTGATCAGATTAACTGAATCGTTGCCAAATCTACGCTTGATGCGTGTGGTCTTTTTTTTTTTTTTTTTTTTCTTCTTTTTCTTCTTGGACATATTTTTAAGCTTAAACAAAGAATTCTAAGCATGTCCAAGGAATACAACCGGAGAGACACCATTTTCACAGACGCGTCTTGTGATCCCCAGAGCCTGTGATGAGCCTGAGGTCCTGAGGCCAAAGAGATCCACTCCCCGCATTAGAGAAAACGTTTCTCGCACGGAAGGGAGGAGGAGAAGTACAGGAGTAGAATCGCCTCCACGGTACGAGTCAAAACTATCGACGCACGTACGCTTTTAAAGGGTACAAGCAGTGTGCGGGAGCATTTGTGAAGAGGTCAGTACTACATTCGCAAAATACAGCAGGGGGAAGGTGACAAGGGCTTCCTGTCCTACCACGGCTGTTCCAAAGGGGCGGGGGCAGGCGAAGGAGGGCCGGCAGCTTCTCCGGCTTCGCTCCACCCTCCTCATTCAGGCTGCATGTTACCTTGACTGTTGACGGCTGCTTTTCTTTCACGGTGGCCATTTTCACGGGTTTTCATGCGTACGTGAAGGTCACCGGGGTTAAAGAGCTCTGCAGTTGTCAGGTTGGGTTCACTGCTCCAACAACCACCCCCACCCTCGACGGCTTTACACAATACAAGTTGATTTCTTGCTCACGTCACGGTCCAGCGGGACATTTCGACCCCGGCTCCTTCTATTCAAAGCCTTGGAGACCCCAACACCGTCCCCACAGGCAGGAGGCAGAGTGCGGAGGGTTGGGCGGGAGATTTTATTGGCCAGGGCTGGAAACGGTGCACATGACTTCTGCCTACATGACACTGGCCAAGATTTAATCCCACAGCTGCTCTTAGCCTCGAGAGAGGCTGGGTCGTGTGGTCTCGCTGGGCGCCCAGAAGGCAAAGGCAAACAGTTGGTGACTAACTAGGCAGATCCTGCTATAAGCCAACACACACACACACACACACACACACACACACACACACATGAAACAAACAAACAAACAACAAAACAAAACCCAGAAACAAAACAACCAGGGGTGGGGGGACGGGGGGACCTGTTCCTCACTGCACAAAACTATTAACAGGAACTTTTGCACACGATCCCTCTCCTCAACTCTTTCCAAAAGGTCTCGGGAAGGGCAGCTATTTGTTTCAGAAGGAGACTCAGAGATTCCTGAGACTGAAGGCATGTGGCCCACAACGGGCCCATGGGCCACGTCTGTGGGGTCCAGCGGAGGAGGAGGGATCAAACGGGTGTGCCTTTAGTCCTTGACACTCTAACGTTAGGAGGTGACTCTACGAGCCCAAAAATAAAGCAAGCTGTGCTTTTTGTAAGTGAAAAGTCTCATTACATTTGAGGTGAGTCAGGAAAGGAAGCGAGGGGAAAAGTGTCTATTTCCGGGCTCTGAGCACAGCTGAGGCGCCCGAGCCGCGTGCCAGAGACACGCAGCTGCAGGGGCGCCGCGCGGCTGTCCACCCACCTGCAGGCGGAGCCGCGCGCGGAGTTCTCCCCGAGCTGCTGCTGGTCCTCGCTTCCGCACGTCTTCGGAAGCAGAACCAAATACGACAGCGCTGCCTGAAGTGTTAAGTAGCCCTTCTACGATTCCGATAAATAAAATATTCCAGGCCAGAAAAGCACTCATCTACATAAGAGAAACTTCGTCCGGTGTGCCAAATTTAACACTTATATTTAAATGCACGTTATGGGTAGCAAAATGTCTTAGTCTTGCCTCTAATCCTATTTGCCGAGCGGTGGTGGTCCCTTGGTCATTAGAAACCACATCCTATCTACATACTTTTGAGGCTTACGAGGAGGACAGTTGCCAGGTACAGTAAACACTGGATTAAAGTGATATTACCAAGCGCTATTTTATGAGCCCATTTAAAATGGTAACCCGGCAACCAGCTTGCTTTTGTCCAAATGGATTACATAGCCATAATTTGCGCTCAGAATTTCCAAATAAGTTTCTTAAAAACAAAAGGCACTTCCAAGTAAATATTTAAATGGGCACACACTTGGAAAATGTTCAAAGAGACCGTGCCATCCTACAAAGAACTGTGTTGTTCTAGAAAAACGCTTGCCAGCTTTTCTCCAATCAGGCAATTCAAAATGAAACAAGGATTATGATTAATGTAATTTCAGGCCCGGGGGGGGGGGGGTGTTCCAGAACTTAAAAAATAAATAAATAAATAATTAAAAGTAAGTAAACTTAACTGTACAGGATAAAAATAGGGAATGAACAGACCAACAGAAACCTGCTATTTGCCTTAGTTGGGAGAAGCGGAACCTCATACTCCCTCGTACAGATCCCTTACGATTCTTCATTCGCTAGGAGGTAATGAGTACATCATCTATATCTGGTGCTGGGTGGACTCTGAGGATATTAACGGTAATAAACACAGACACAGGACTTGACTCCTCAAGTTTAGCATTCAGGCATTGACAATGGATGACATCTTACCACTGGGGAAGTATAACGTGTGCTGGGAGTTTGCATCTCCTTAGAGGCTGCAGCATCAGAAACGACATTCCAGAAAAAGTGACATTCAAGCTGAATCCAGAAAGATCTGTCAGAGTGAGATAGGAGGAAGGAGATAAGAGGGGCTGGAGTTGGGAGATAATTCTTTGAGATTTCACAGCTTGTGCAGAAAGACCTAAAAGCCAGAGAGGGCATGGTGCGTTACAGGAATTCAAAGACGTGAGAGTGTCTAGGAAATAGTGGTCAGAGGGCAAAGTGGGGAGAGAAGGGGCTGCAGAGATGGGCAGTGGGTACATCAGGGGAGGAGTGTCAAACACTGGGACAGAAGCAAGAAACACATGCCACAGTGACAACTATACCAACAACATAATATTTATCCCCCTCTCCCTTTTAATGGCCCCAAAATGGCTGTCTTATTTTAACAAGAAATGCAAGGTAAAATATTTAGACAGATACATAAAGCAAGTGCAACTTAAAACTAGAATCGCTTTCTTAGTAAAATCCAAGAAAAGGTTTTTACTGGAGATTAGACCCTTGTTGGAAATTGTCACAGCTCTGACCAAACAACTGGTACTTACTGAGTATCTACTACATTTCTATCATGTACTGGTTAGGCAACTGGGGATAACAAAAGACATGTATTTGCTGAATCAATCAATGAAAGACATTTCAGACAAAAGCATTTCTCCTTAAGGCACTGGGTTGTAGAAATAAATCCAGAAACCATGAAGCAACTGGGGGTAATTGTATGTTATGCTGGGCAGCGTGATCTGAATCCAGGAAAAGGAATGGTCCAGTGGACAGAACCTTCGGACCAAGGTGTTGAAGAAGTTGATGCTAGAGGTGGGCCCTGAGGTATGGATGGACAATAGAAATGGAAGAGGAGTCCAGGTCATGGAGAGAGTAGGAGCACAAGCCATACACAGGGTAGAGAAACCCAGGTGAATGACCATGTATATGTCAGATAGGACTGGAGCCAATCATAATTCAGAGGGCTTCACAATGTGCCTCTCCCCAGACCAGGCAATAAGGAGGAATCAAACCAGGAACTACCAGGTTCCTGTCTTCAACGAGAAGGTGATCTACCTGAGGTACATAAACATGCAAAAATAAACAGAAAACCCTCTAAAGCAGACATATGCAAGAAGACTCTAGAGATAGCAGGTGCTTGGCAGAAAAGACAGCACAAAAAGTAAAATTTTAATACTGCACAGTCTGAGCTTGAAAGATCCTTTGCAGTCGCTTTGGCCACAGAGACAGAAAAGGGACTTTACAGTGACCTATGTGTCTTCAGCAGGTTTGAACATGCATGCATAATCAAACATGTCTTATACATATAAATGTATCCGTGGTTATGATGTTTTAGGTGCTAGCTTTTGCTCGTTTATTTTTTTTTTTATAAAGCTTAAAGAATAATTTTGGCTTAAACCTCTTCTACTTATTTAAGTCAGGGAACTTTTTGCACTAGAAGGATGGTTATCTGTTCTCTGCTGCACTTGGACCAAACTCTCAATTTCATGAGGTCAGATATAGGCAAATCTATGCAAGTTTTTCTCTATGGTCCTAAGATGCTAGCAAAAGACAGCTTTACTGATGTCCCAGGCAATGAGGATAACTGAGTCAATTACAGGAGATGTGTGTGGTTCTTAAGAGCATGGTGCTCTAGGCAAGTCTGTCTCACGGGGCACAGGGTTAATTAGTGTTTATTAAGTAGTTCAAAGATTAAAAAAAAAAAAAAAAGCAAAAGAGGACCAAGTAGCAGCTGAGTGAGGTGGCGGTAGTTTTCCTTTTTCTGGTTCCCACTTTCTTTCTGGCATCCAGGCTCTCAGACAACCTTCTACCACCCTGTGGCTTTGGCTACATCTGGAACCTCTTAACTTCTTTGACCCCTTTCCGTCTGCTTCTAGACTTGTGTTCAGCGAAAGAGATGGCGTGGTTGGACTCTACCTTAGTCTCCTTTGAATAGTAAGAGTTACCTTTTAGAGAGCGCCTGCATACTGCCAAGCACTGTGCTGTGTACATTCACAGACCTTATTTCATCAGACAAGCATAACAACTCTGTGAGCCAAAGACCAGGGTGTTAAATAACTTGTTCAGATCTATACAGCAAGGAAGTGGCAAAGCCATAGGCCAGATTTAATTCTTTTTGGGTCCAATGTCCATGTTCTTTCTCCTGTTTCTACTTGACTACCTCTAGAGATCAGACGAAGAGTAAGGACCCCGTGCAATTTATAAGCCATTTCATACCGGTTATTTTCAATATTGACAATCTCCGGTGGACAGAAGTTCTTTTGAAAGAATTTCCAGCCAAGAATGGCAGTACCAGGTTTAATCAAATAACTCTCTGAAATTATATTTACTGGACAACTTTAAGAGATTATGAATTTATATTCATTCTACTTCCCCACCTGTCTGGGCCCTATTCAGCTCATGCAAGATCTATACGTTGATGGCTCAGATATTCTTCTAATGAGCCAATAGGCCACAGGCAGAAGGACTCCATACTCCCAATGCTTTCATTGAAGTCTGGACTCTTCTTTTGGGCTGGTGCAATTTTCCAAGGTGGGAATAATACCAATCACCTTTGATCCCGAGCTTATTCACTTTCAAACATCTATTTCGCTCCCATTCCCAGAACTGTTGTAGGAACCAAGGAAGAAGATGACTATGAAAGTACTTTGAATATTGAAGAATTGTAGTCTAAAGCCACTGAGACAGAAAAATGAATGTCAATACTATTTAAGGCACTCGATATCTGGAATTTATCTGTTACTAATAATTAAAACTAATTCTATTGTTTTACTACACATGGAAGAAAAAAAACGCTTGAGATGAAAGAAACACGTTCCATAAAGTGTTGAGGTTTGGGGAACTAATTCTCTGACTTGACACGATACATCAGTAGGCATACAACTCCTGGACAGAGAGTAAAGATAAACCTATAAATGTCTGCTACCAGCTAGCATTGATTTTTATCTGTAGCAATATAAGATGACCTAATAAGTGTCATATTTTCTCTGCAAAATATGCAGTGATGGATTGATGTAAATATTCTATTTTATATGCATTGGTGATGAAAAAAAACAACTAAGATTGTCCAGCCATTGACCAATATATCCAACACTCAAGACAAAATTCACCCCTACCAAGAGTCTCCCTGTAGAGCTAGACAGCAACTTTTGTCTCTATAGTAAGAAGTCTGCCAAATTTTCTTTCTCCTGATTCTGTATTCACAGCCGTTTAATAAACTTTATACAAGCTAATATCCAATTTAGCAGTTCCCCCCCTCCTTGTGTTTCCCTAAGAAAACAGATCATGCAGTAAAATAAACACGCATAAGGACTTGGGGCAAAGGTATATTCTGTATATAATTTTAATAAAAACATGTTTTACTTTGTGAAGGAAAAAAACCACCTAGCGATAGCCTAAAAATATAACACAAGACAACACGAAGAAAGATCATCTGACTCAAATCTCAGACTCCTGATGCTATCTCAAAACGCCACCATTTCTTTCCATCAGTTCAATTGAAGATAAGGTTTATGCCTCAAGCAAAGTTCGAGCATGTATCACAGGACGATGCTGAGGTGTTCAGAGGGCACTATTACGGCACTAAGGGAGTTGTCTAGAACCAAAAAAGTACGATGAAATTTCTGCTGTTTGCTAGTCCATAGCCGTCACCATATCAACTGAGTGGGAAGGAGCTGGGGAGACATCAGTCCATTCTGGCAGAGTTCAGAGAGTTCTGCTTCAGTTCGAAACTAGCAAGGAGTAATAACGAAGCTTCCAGACCTTTCCCACGCAAGGATTCCCAACTGCTGGAAGGTGGTACCAAGGAACCTCCATAAAATGGGGCATTTGATCAACCTCTGCTCTCATCCCCTCTTCAGGAGAATTTAGATTAGAATCTGGTGAGACCTCTGAATTCAGAGGCAACTTCTGATATATGAGTTCCCGATTCTTGTAAAAACAGATCTACCTTTCTAGTTGAGTAGGGCTTTGAAGAGTAACTATGTGTGTGGGTGTGTAAGGGCATAAGCACCAAATGCTGTACAATTAAAATCTATGCGATAGTTAAATGATAATAATGAAAAGCAAATCAGGTGACTCTGCCTCATCAATAATTCTGTTTCGATGTAAATATTTATATGACTGCTCCTATTAGAGACACAATAGCGTAAGTGATTACTTTTCTTGTTTCAACATTACCACCATTACTGTAATTCAACAGCCACCACACAGATTCTCTCCTCTCTTTGGCTTCTCATGACCACAATCACTGCTGCCGCCATCACGCCTGCTCTCTTCTATCTTCTCGTTGTACTCATTACGTTTATGGCACTAAGTCAATTGGAATTCTATAAATATTTATGTAGTTAATTAACATTTGCTTACCCCACAGTATGGAAAGCCCACAGTAGCAGGAACTGGATCCCTCCTATTTGCTGCTGTGTTTATAACATGACTATCATAATTCTGGTACATAGTAGGTGTTCAGGAAATATTTATCGAACAAATAAGTTTATTGAAACATAAATCAAGTTTTTTGATTAACCACTCTGAGGGATTTACAGATAAATTTCATAGGATTTAGGAGAGATAAGATATGTACAGAGTACTATACTGTAAAGCAGTATGCCATCAATATTATAGCGGCGATATAAGAACTAAGGAAGTATTGTATATGGAGAGGGTTGTTAATTCTAGACACTAATGAAGATAGAATGATTCTATTATATAAATACTCATTAACTTGAGTAGAGATATGTATAGAGTGTGTATCCAATAACTTATGGATAACTGATGCAGAATACCTGGGTTTTTTTACACTCAGTACACACATCAGAGAATGGAATGCCAACTTGAATTTTTACTTTACATTCTAGAAGAAGAAGGCATTATATAAACAACCATACATAATGGAATAGAAGTACTAATTAAGAAAGCATGACTTCTACATCATTGTAATTTTGCTCTCCAGATCCCATTGAAGTGTAAGTATCAGTTAATGAAAAATATTAAGTTCCTTTTAAGTTATTTGCTGAGCGTTCTTATTCACATTTGAACATTTTAAGTAAATAGAACATTTCTTATTTAAAATGTAATGGAAAGATTTAAGAGGAATTATGCTCAATGAAGATAAAGTTGTAGGAAACGTACACTCACATACTGCTGGTGGGAGAGAAAATTGATATTTCATTTCTGAGGAAATTAACCTTAATAGGTTCACACTCTTTAACCAAAAATTCCATTTCAATGTTGTATTTATATTTCTAAATATTTATAGATGAGATGTTTATGGGAATTTCTATCTATAATAGCAAAGAATTAGGAACAGCCGTAAGTTTTAAAATGGAGAATTAGTTAAGTTATGGAAATTAAGAAGCCATGAAAACCATGATTGAAGAAAGCATTTTCTCCTTCTAACCAAATGAAATCTTATGTGCAATCCTAATATGGAAAGAACATGAGAGTTAAACTTCCCTGATTAAAATGTCCCAGAGAACCCACTGTCCTCTACATCCACTGCCTAAACATTGCTCACGGTACACCAACTGCTGCTCAAGAGGAATATTAATTGATGTGGGATTTTTTTTTTTTAATAGGCTGGTATAAAGTCCTACAGGGAAGATGAGAAGACAACCCCATCTGAAAACACATGTCAAAATCCTAACAGTGTTTGTCTCGGAACAATGAGATAATCGTTCATTTGCTCCGGGTCTTTTATAGTGTGCAAGATTTTAAAAACAAAAAATGCATTAACTTGGTAGACGTGGAGAAAATTTATTTTAAATAATAAGTGTAATCTAGTATTTTTATTTTCCAAGTGCGGCACTGCTTAAAATGAGGTATTCCTACACTTCTCCCCATGATCATTCCTGCTCAGCGCCCTTCCAGGAGCAGAGAGGAAAGTAGCTGCAATGTTTCTATGCCCCTAATCCCGGGCATTTTCCTTTTCAGCTGAATTAATGTAATCCAGAGAAACGTGTGCCAATACTGGATTCTAATAGACATGATAATGATTATACGGAATTTTATTTTTGAATTTTTGAAAGAGTGCATTATGAAGGAAAATCATCCTCTCTAAGTGAAGCCCTCACAACAAAATTAACTCATACAAATATTTGGTTAGGCAGATGCTATCCGGGTTTGCGAGTGCCAAATGGGAGGTGTTCTTTCCCAATATCAATTGTGGTGCTTAAATGTGTTTTCCTCCAGAATAAATACGTTTTCTTTAACGGGATCTCACCAATAAGCAACCCTACAATCAGTCATGCCTTTTTGGCATGTGTGGGAAGTGTTGGCTTAAGGGGAGTCTGGAAGGCTATCCATTGCCATCATCTGCGTATTCTTGGTCCACGGTGAGGCAGAACAGAGAAGGGCCTCTTTATACTCAGCCTCGAGCTTTTCCTTCCGTAGATCCTGCCAGTATCAGCCAGCTGTTGGGGGTTTGTTTGCAAGTGTCATTGTAATTCCACCCGCCTCTGTGGTCTACTCTTATTTACATAACAATTTTCATTAAATAGATTCGTGTTTTTGCCCGAATGTTGTTAAAGGTAATTTTACATCATGCCGTGCGTGGAAAACGATCGCGTTCCACGTGTAGGTAAAACTCGAGTAAAGGAATGTTACCCAATTTTAGTTAGGAGATACTATCTACTATTCCACTGCCCAGAGAGGCTCTGAGCATTCAGCCTTGCCTATTTGTAGAAAAAGAAGACTGGATAGTGCCGTAGGGATGTTAGGCACAGAGTAGTGCCAGCTAAATATTTCTCCTAGACTTGCCCAGAAATATTGAAAGAAGATTTTTTTTTTTTTTTGATGATGATGGGATTCATTACTAGTCAATATGATGCCTATGGGCCACTCAACAACACCCCTTGTGCTCCTGGTAGTTTTTGTCTCCTACTTTGGGAATTACCATTCTAGAATGATGCTGTGGCCACATGTAGTCACCAGCTATTATCTTCTTACCCATCTTCCTCTATTCCCATTGTAAAGGGAAACATCCACCTCTCAGGGTCTTTGCTTCAGTTCGTTCACTCATCTCTCTGCTTCACTCTCATGCTCCAAGGGAAGAATGGGATTCCATATCCTTATGGCTCTCTCTTCAGTTTTCTTGTGTGCCTTTGTGAGCCTTTTAATTTTTGGCTTTCCTGGAGACAAATGCTATATTCAAATTCAGCCAGGTGCTTTCACTAAGCCTGGTATATTTTTGAGGCACTAAATAAATAATAAATAATGCCAAGTCTTACTTTACTACACTTATGTGCTGACAATTTAGTATCTGCACGGGTACCAGATGATGTCATTGCTGCGTGCTTTAAGACTTTCTTTATTACAGCCATGATAGCATTATTTTTAGCACAGCAGGTGTCAAAAAGGTTTATTTTGAAAGAAAGAAAACATAAAAATGAATTATTTATGTGAGTTAAATCAAAATGTACTTGATATAAATGTTTAATCAGTTTTTCACCAACTTCTTTCCATATGCTCTGCCCTGCTCGATGGTGCAGTTCTAATGGAATTACTAAATATATCTTAATAGCTCAGCATACAGCATTATGCAATGGTACTTACACAAGAGGAATTTTTCAACTTATATTAAACAGGTCAAATGATGAAAATTCTGTAGGATGCTCATTGTTTTTACAGAAGATTATTATTCGATTGGCTTAGAAAAATTCAGTAAGTTTGACACTTAAAATGTGCTACGTTGACCATATTTAAAGTTTCTCATTCCTTAAAAAAGATGAGAAGATTAGAAAATAACTTTAATTTTGACTGTAATTGCAAATGTTTTTTCCCCCTGCTTTCATAAGTAATCAGCAGATTTGCTGTTACTCCTGGAATATAAATGTTACAGAATTAAAATGAGGATTCCAAGAAAGACTACACCATGACTGAAAGACAATTTTTGCATTATGGAAGAAACTAAAAACCCAGAGCAGGACCAATATTTTGTATTCTATGCCAACTTCTCAACTGACCTTCAGCTAGTTGCTTCTATATTTCTCTTCTTGGAATTACTTTTTTTTTTTCTTTTAAGATCTGTAAAGTCCAACTCCTTATTTTCATTATGTGCACTTTTTTTAGCAAAATCTATGTCTACAAAACAGTCGTTATTTTTATACGCAGATGCTTCACACACTGAAATCTTCCACTTTTTAAGGTTATAATCTAGAAGAGTCACTCAAGTAAAGGGCTCATGTACAACTCAGACACTAATTTCATAAGAGGGTTCTCAAACTTCCACTGAGCTGTTCTGATAGTAATGATCAAAATCATAATGTTTGTCAATGTTTACTAAGGGCTGTCCACACACCAGAAAAGTGTTCAACATTCTCTACATTTGCTTCAAGATTTTCTCCACATAACCCTATATGGTGGACACCAACCATGACCCTGTTTTCCAAAAAAATAGTGGGAACACTAAGAAGGGGATATGTTTTTATTCAAAAGGAGAAAGCAAGAAAATATCTTAGAAATAGCAGTTGGGTTAAAGAAATGGAAGATTATTGGGGGTTGAGGGTCAACAGGTAAAAACTATGGCATGATTTGGGGCGAGTAACTCCAGCAATAACAGTAATACATGTACATGTACATACTCTGCTCACCACACCTAGACAAAAATGGACCAGCAGCAGAGACAACTCAGAGGGGAATGGCTAAAATGAAAGGGCTAGAGGCTTTCTTAAGGGAAGAGACTAAAAAGATTCTAGACTTTCAGTGTGGAAAGGTAAACACAAAGCAAAAATATTTAAAAGATAATTAAATGGAGAATAGGGACTTGATGGGTAAAGAATTCTTTACCAAATTCTAGGCTACTGGCAGTAAAAGAAACTCCTTGAAGATTGAAAAAAAAAATACACTTGGGGAAAAAAAGGAAGCATTTATGGTGCTAATTTGTTCAACAGATAAATGTAAGGCACAGGCGACCCGGCATCCAGCTGAACACATGTTGCCGAAGCTACAGAAATATTTCCCAAATTCTCTGCAGTCAACCTCACAAAGCAACATTTCCTGCCACACAGCCCTAAAAGTATGGCCAAACCCAAGAAATATGGAGCTTGGTTCCATAAAGGGGGATTTGTTCTAGATAGTGACAAGCCATCAGAGAGAAAGCCTCTGCTCTGTGGTTATGTATTGATAATGCCCAACACACCCATGAGGATTTACTCCTGACTTCCTGGCACCGTGGACGTCATAGAGGCTTCATGGATTCGTGTTGATAGGACAGGCCATGCATGACCCCAGGCAGTGTTGTTAGAGAAATCAGAGGAAAAATCTGGTTTCCTGAGACTCTCCGGGCAGTTTTGAGAAGGAAGACCCATTCAAACCTTCTCTCTTTCCTACTCTAAACCCTTTCCTCTTCTTTCTACAGGGAAAAAAAATGAGTTAACAGCATTAATTACTGGCTAGTGGTGGAAATAACTGAGGGTTTATTGTGCGCCAATCGCTGTGCTCAAGTCTTGCATATGTTGCTTCGTTTTATCATGTAAAGAGAATATATCATTTTATTGCTTAATTTTATTCATGTAAAGAGAACCCTCTTTTTCTGGTGACAGCTCCCATACCAGGCCTAGGGCTTTCCACTCTCTGTTCACATGACCCCAAGTTCCCCTGGCTTCATGGGTGAGAACGGGACCCAGCATGGCCATCTGCTGGGTATTCCATTCTGGACATCGTGACAGGTTCTGGGACAGACAAATGTTCAAGTCAATCTTAGGATAATTTGTCAGGGGATCTTCAGTGGAACAACTGGAAAAAAGTAACTCTTTCTATTGGGGTCACTGTGTGTAGGGGTGAAATAAACCTGGCAAAGTAGAGCTGAGAGGGTGGAAAAGAAAGCACGGCACCCAGAAAGGGACCAGAAGTGAAAGCATTCAAGCATGTGCACGCGTGTGTGCATGTGCAGGAGACAGGGGTGGGGTGGGGCCGGGGTGGTGGTGCTGGGGCTGGGTAGAGGAGGCAGAGTCGCAATTTCAGCCCCTGCATCTAGACAGGCTTGAAGTTTTCTGGGATGTCAGCCACCAAGTTTTTGTTTCTCATTTCTTAAGCACTTTCGAGTTTACTGTCTGTTATTCTCATAATCCTGACTATTATGAAAAAAAAAAACTTGATGAAAAATGTATTATTACCGTTTTACAGATGAAAAAGTGAGCCTCAGAAAATTTCATTCAAAGACTCACTATTCTGCCTGGGATTGTCTGGTATCTTTATAAATCTTATTCCAGACTTTCTCGGACCTTGATTTTTAACTTTTGTATTGAATTTGCTCATTCATTCTTAGTTGCATCTATAACTTTTTCTAATTATTCTTAATAAAAAAGTTTCAGGCCATCCAGGCAACAGACTGAAGTCACAGTCTCAAAATGATCTCTTGAAGATTTTCATTGTTCATTGTCCTGAGTCACCTAGGCAGAAATCCACCTGAAAAATGGTTTGCATTCACAATTTCTTCAGCTCATGGTTTGCAGAACATTTGTAAATGAGATGTGAATATTTATAGACATTTGTGACATTACTACTGCATTTAGAAGCTTTTATACCAAATTATAGATTCATGTAAAGGTTATAAATTAGAAGCTTTACAGAAAATGTCTAAATATTTATGAATTTAACTACATTTAGGAATAAATTTGCAAATTTTACATTTGCTATTTTTTCACATTTATGAGCAAATATGAGTTTTCTAATAATCTATCAAAATGAGTCGGCACTCAGAAAAGCACAAACCCCAGATGGAAATGTTGTCTTCATTTTCTCTGGGCGTCTCCCTCCCCCTCTGTCTCTGTCTCTGTCTCTGTCTCTTGCCTCTCCTTCTCTCTCCCTGACTCCTTTCTCCACCAAAAATAAAATATGCAAAATCCACCAAGGAGATTTCAGTACTCCTGACAATCCCTGGTATTTATGAGTTGTCAATCATGTTATCTCTTTATTTTTAACTCTCTAATCAGTCATCCATCAACCAACATTATCCAGGAGAAAAAAAAATGCACTCTGGAACTCTTAAAACATCATAACCTTTAAGTTATGCTGTGTTCCAACTGAACATACTTGGCATAGAATCAGGCAAAACCACAGTTCTTGTTGGCCGCGCCCTTGAGGAGTGGACACACATAGAAGTCTTGGGATTTTCTGCTTCTGCACACCTCACCCTTGGGAACTAGGGGAGGGAGGAGACCATCACAACTCTGTATGCTTCAGGTCAGGCTGCCTTTTTACCGGCTTACCACTTTCCTGCACTTCAGTACCAAGAGCCCCAATGGAGCTCATCAGCCAGCACCCAGGCCACCCACTTCATGACTGCTCACATCCAGGGATCTTCCCTGCACCCCACCGTGGCCCCTGGACCTGGTCATCACGAATAGCCACACCAACACTGAAATCTCAACTGGCATGCATCCTACTCTTTAAGCCCCACCTTCAAGTCTACTTAACTCTTGAACATTTCTTTAGCCTCACCATGACTTTCAGTTCCTAAAAATCACTATCTATCTCTGTCCTCAGTCTGTCATGGTACCACTTGCCTCCTTACTCATCTAAAAGCCCATGTCCAGCTCTATACTCATCTCCTTGCAAACACTGCTAACTGCCTTGGCAGCCTCCCCCTCTTCCACCAGGCCCAGTTTCAAACTTGGTTAAATGCAAGTACCTGAGGGTTGCTGAACCTTACTGAAGACTAACACACCACCAGGCTGACTTGAACTTCAGAAACAAAAATACCAAATTCGTATTCAGCAGTGCTGACTCACCCAGTCAGCTGCACAGCTGTGGCTCTTCCTGGGTCACATGGGCCAGCGTAGGGAACCCAAGCCAAAGTCACAATGAGTGTGGAAATGGTCTAACAGGACTGGTTCAGGGATGGGCATAAAATCTAATTATAGCGGATTAGACATAAGGAGAAATTTCCTGTGATTTCTCACTTATTTCTGAGAGCAACTAGGACTTCACTCTCATGTTTCCCCCACTCAATTTTGATGATACAAATTACAAATATCAAGCCTCGACTTCTTTAGCCACTTTCTTGATGTCAAGAGAGCGAGGCTACCTCGAGCACTGTGGAAAATAGAGCAGATAAAATGAAAGAACTCAGATCTTTTCTGAGACTTTTGAGTTGCTGAATCGTTCAGTGCGAACATTCACCCTACCCCCATACCTTCCAGTTACACTGGGCAATATACCCTTTGTTGTATAAGCTGGTAGGAATTAAATTTTCTTTTTCATGTTGTAAACAAGAATCCAAAACTGATAGAGTTTCTTACTATGATTACTTTCTTGCTCCAAAACAACAACAACAACAACAACAACAACAACAACAACAACACCTTGCTTTTACAGTCTCTTCTCTCATCAGACAGGGATTCGTTGAATAAACACTCGCTGCATACTACTGAATGTCTCTTTAATAGTTCACCCCCAGGCTCCAGCCGTAGTGAGGC
Organism: Herpailurus yagouaroundi; assembly: GCF_014898765.1. Lineage (NCBI taxonomy): Eukaryota > Metazoa > Chordata > Mammalia > Carnivora > Felidae > Herpailurus > Herpailurus yagouaroundi. The sequence goes on from NW_024412417.1 coordinate 5,053,158, forward strand.
CAGCTAGGACAGGTATGGGCAAGCAGTATGTGGGAAGTGGCCACAAATAGTGATTTTCATGCTGATGGGGATACACATTTTGCAGTAGCACTCAGCCTCAAAATTGTTCTTTCCCTCCATAGAATCAGAATGGTCTATAAAACCCTTCCCCCTTCTGGAAAGGGCGATGCCATTCTTTGGTATTGGGAGGCAACTGAAGCTGCCAAGTATAGAACACACATCAGAATATATCCACACTCATTTATTGCATTAGTATAAGTGATGGATCTGTGCAGTAGACAGAGAAAAAAATGGCAAAAAAAAAAAAAAACCCACAAGGTAATAATAATAGCAGCTACCATTGTTTCAGGATCTATTATGCTTGTAGGCATTGGCATTGTGCAACTTAACGAAGGTACTCGGAGACTCACAACAATTCTACGATAGGCGATCCGCACTCCACACGTGGTAAAAATTGAGATCGATCAATGTGAAGTGACTGCACAAAGCCACGCGGGTAGTCGTGGTTTGAATGGCGGCCCCACAGAGGCCCCTCATCTCCAGAACCTGTGAACATAACCTTCTTTGCAGAAGAAGGAGAAAAGGTCTTTGCAGATATAATTTAGTGAAACATCTGAAGATGAGATTCTCCTGGATTTAAGATTCCTCAATCCAATGACAAGTGTCCTTATAAGAGAAAGACAGAGGAAGATGAGTCACAGACACAGATGAGAAGGTAAAGGCAAAATGGGGGGCAGAGTTGGAGAGATGTATCTACAAGCCAAAAACTTCCAACGGCTGCTGGTAGTCATCTGAAATGAAGAAAGGCATGGCATGGATTTTCCCCTCAGAGCCTCCAGAAAGAACAAACCCTCCAACACCTTGGCTTTGGACTTCGAGTCCTCCAGAACTGTGAGAGGACAGATTTCCATGGTCTTAAGCCACCTGGTTTGTGGCGATTTGTTTTGGCAGCCCTGAGAAACTAATAAAAGCTGAAACTCAAACCCATGACTGCCTGCTCTTAGGAGTTCATGCTTGGATCGAAATACCATATTGAATAAAAACTACTTAAAAAGTGGAGTCTCGGTGAATACGAATAAGAGAATCGAGCATTCTGTGAAATTATCATAGAAGCTCTACAAAAGACATCACCGTCTGGTGCACACAGGTCTCAGTGAGAAGTACAGAAGAGCCTTCGGTGCAGAACAAGAATAATACAAAAGATAATGACCGCACGGTTTTCACAAGTTTGTTAGTCAAGAGATGTTGCAATTTAGCACCAGAAGGCAGCACTTAAGCTGAAGTGATGATTACTACCTATGATGTGTGTGTTTTGTTCATAAGTAAATAAGTGTAAGTAGATACATGTATATTTCACTAGTTAATGAATACAACATAGTATAAGTTTAAGCATCAGTTAACATTGTGGCTGTCTTTTCAAAGTTCTGAGTGTAAAATACTTACCTTTAGGAAAGGAATTTAACAGGTATTGAGGGACTCCCATACCAGATACTTCATGTGTTACCTCAAGCTTTGAAGCCCAGAAGCACTGCTCCCTTTTTCAAAAATGCGAAAGCCAGGCAGGCATTACTAGCCCACACTGGCCCCATACTTGAAGCCCCAAGAAGCAAGGTAACAGTGTTCAAGTCTAAACCTTTGTCAAAATGCACGCTGTGGTTTGAACCCACTTTCTCTGCCTCTAAATTCTGTATTTTCCCCTACTACATGATGACGTCTTCAAGTTGCTTCAAGTGTTGCTATGAAAAAGTCATCTACACTGATCAGTGGAGGTGACAGCTGGAGCTGGTATGCTGGGGACAGGCCAAGGGAGTAACCCTTCTGAAGAAGATACCAGAAGATAGACTTGCCTTCCCCGGGGAGGTGGGGGGGGGGGTGCGTTGGGGAGCAGGACCAGCTACCTAATTTGCAGGGCTTTGTGCAAAATGATGATGTAGGACCCTTGTTAAAAAATTGCCAAGAATTCTAATAGCAGGGTATTAAACTAAGCCCAGAGTCCTGTTACGTGTGGAGTCCTGTGGGACTGGGGAGAGAGCACACCTGTGAAGCTGGACATCTGGCTTGCAGAAGAGCGACCAAAGGGACCTTGGTAAAGATCTCCTGCCTAGGTCAGCACACCCTTCTCTCTGCTGCTTCCCATGCTCATGTAGGCTCCAGCGGTACTGATAAGAAGTTGGGTCAGAGTTATACTTTCTCAAAACAGGGAGAATCTTTAATGCCCTGCTCTTGGTTCTTACACAAGTAAACTACTGCATTGCACTGGGTGGATCCCTGCGTTACTTTACGGTTAGGGACCAGAAGTTCAAGTGCTTCAACAGAAGTATTTTTATGGCAGTGGTCTTTTAGGGAGATAGGTAAGACTCTCGATTCACTTACGTATGTATTTGATCCAAGCTAACATCAACCAAAGCAATGCCTCAGACTTGAAGGACAGTAGAATGAAATGGGAAGGGGGACTATCAAATTCCATTGCCCCAGAGGCCAGAGCTTCTGTGTAGATATGCCTTTGGCAGTCTCAGAAATGCTGCCTTTCAGTTTCGGTAAGACACTATATTTGAGTTGTCTTTTAGAGATCAGTATTTTCCAAAGTGTGTACAACTGAAAACTATTTTGAAAGATGTTAAGAGCTAATCGCATAAAAAATAGTTTCACAGTCAAGTAAGTCGGAGCTTTGTGCTACACAGAGTGTTTTACTACGGGATGTTTCACGGGCTCGTGTGCTGGAGTGGGCTAAGGCGTGCGGCTTTTGCACAGACATCTTGCGGGACCGTGTTCCGTGAAACACACTTTATGAAGCGCTTCTTTATGTGAAGCTGCCTTGCAGGCGGCATGCCAAGGAGGGCATTTTCAAGCTCCATAAGTCCAGGCACACTTGTTTAAGAGCTTGCTTACCTAGGAACTTCTGATTCGGCCATTCTTAGCTCATTACTTCCCCTCCCTAAGTCCCAGGTGGAGGTCGGTACACCTGTTCTCACAGTGTCCTGGCATTTGGTGCTCAGTTCTCACCCGAGGAGCAGATTATGACTGTGAAGATCGAAAAACATTCTCAGCTAATCTTAGCTGTGGGGTTAATACTGTCGCGGGGATCTTTTTGCAGCCTGTGCAGACGTGCGCTGCTCAAAGATCCATCTAGCACTCAAAATGAGGCTCCCTGAGTCTACGCCCCGGAACCCGCCGTCACCGCCGGAGCTGGCAACGTGCCTGGCTGTTCTTGTGTGGCCCAAGGCGAGTTGCTGCGTTCACTGAGACAAGTGGCTGCTGTGCTCTTCCTAATTTTAAATACGCCCACAGAGCAGAGAGGGACTCACAGTTTGATAGATAACTATTTAGTTTGCATCAAGAGTAACTGAGTTTTCCATCCCACTACACTTGAAAAACCCACCAGGCTATAAGAGCAACAGTCAATGAGCAAGCGACAACCTAGCCCACACAACCTGGGGCCCTGAGGCCTGGACGACGTTCCGTGGGATGTTGTGTGCCCACCGTGGACATCTTAAGTTCCCAGGAGGCCGGGAGTATGGAGCTAACCACCGGGGGGGGGGGCGGGGGCCCCCTATTCTGACGGGACTAATCACTTTTGGCACTGTGTGTGTTTGTTCACAGAAAGGGAAGTTGAAATCACAAGTGAGTGTTTATTAATAACTGGGCTATGATAAAGGAGTAACCAAAGAAATTCACCATTAAATGTTCAGGGTTGAAAGAGCCACATTTCTTGTTGTATTATATTATTCGTGCATTCATTTAACACATATATTGAGGCTCCATTTTGTGCCAAGAACTCTGACAGACCCAGGGGGATATGTAGGGAACACAACGGTCGCCGGCCCCCACCGCATGCTGCTAATTAGTTAGCTCTGAAATGGTTTGCTCCAGGGTATGATCGTGGAATTGTGATCAGGCCTCTTACGTCCCCTGCCTCAGCTCTCCCTGGCTCCCTGCTCCCCACATCCTCACAGCGTCACGGCTCACATCCTAGCTCACTGCCTCAGACCTTCCCCAATTCCTCAGCAAACTATGACTGAAGCCGGGACATATCATGGCTCTCAGTATTCTTCCTGCAATGGGTGGAATTATTTCGGGAGCTTGTGTGCTTTCAGAGGCTTTGACTGTTGTCTTATGTGGCTTGTTGTTGCCAGTCAAACCCAGGATATAGTCATTTTTTTTTTTTTTTTTGTAAATAACACCTAGGCTCCTGGGCCAGTCCTTCTAGATCACTTTTCCTCTTCCCATGTTGACCCAGCCTACTGACCCATGTTGACTGTATCTTCTGACCTTCCTCTTTAGTTCAGATCTGATGGTTACTCGGGTTAATGACTCTATACCTTTTTAGGCATAAACTCTTAACCGGAATCTTTTCTTCATTGTGTTTTCTACATGCCTACTTACTATCAGGTTTCCAGAACTGACACCCCAGCTGGATTCCCTGGTGATTAGAAGCCTCCTGATTCTAAACTAGAAGGTGAATTAATTACGACTTAGTTTGCTATCGATTTTGTACACCTGACCACTCAAAGTCAGACACAAAAGTTGCAACAGGATCTCCAACTCATAGTTTTGTCCTAGGCTTTCAGTCCGATCGTCAGGTCTCTACCCCCTCCTCTTCTTGACTGGTGCTGCTCTACATTGGTCATAATAAATCATCCCTATAATACAGACCTGGTGGGAGATGGCAAGGGGAGCTACTCTGAAATTGGAGAGTCTGTCAATGCAGGAAGTTAATTCCAACCACAGAGAATCCATGTCGCTTATATGCATCAAACAGGCGTTCAGTTGTCTTGGTATTTCATTCCTCCTAAGAAAAATGATGATCAGAAAGGCAGAAAAAAGCTGCTAACTTGCATTTCTTTGCTGAAAACGGTAAGAAAAAAAAGAGTGCATATGGAGGAAGAAGGCAATTCCCTACTACTGCGTTTTGAAGACAGAGAAACAGAAACAGCTAGAAGATATCCAAAAAAAAAAAAATACTCTGATAAAGGGGAGAGTAAGAGGAACAAGGAAAGAAAGCAGATGAGTCATGGTAGTTGTATTAGTCCATTCAGGCTGCTATAATGAAACACCAGACTGGGTGGGTTAAAGAACAGAAATTTTCTCATTGTTCTGTAGACTAGACACCAAATTCAAGGTGTGTCAGGGTCAGTTTCTGGGAAGGCCTCTCTTCCTAGCTTGAAGATGGCTGCCCTTTTGCTCTTCCTCACATGGCCTCATCTGTGTGGACATGGAGAGCAAGTTCTGGCGTCTTTCCCTCTTCTTATAAGGACAACAGGGCTATCTGATTAGGGATCCACCCGTATGGCTTCATTTAACTTAATTCTCTCCGTAAAAGCCACATCTCCAAATACAATCACACTGGTAGTCAGGGCTGCAACACAGGAGTTTTGGAGGGACAGAATTTGGTTCATAACAATACCTAGTGGTGATTAACATCACCTAGGTATGAGCAGAACATAGTCTGAGCAATGTGGGGTCACATAACTAGTGGTTAACAAGACAGATTCTCGATTTAAATAGGCATGACTTTGAATTCTGGTCTCCAACTTTATTCATTTATTCTCTCATTTAATCATTAAACAAATGTTTATTAAGCATATGTGTATGAAGACCCTGTTAAGTGGTTTAAGCACCGTGGGGTAAATATAAGCATCTCAGCAGATACAATCTCTGTCTTTGCATGACATAGTCCAGTGGGAGTGCTAGTCATAATCAAAAACCATACAAATATGTAGTTACCAGCTGTGAGATCTTATACAAGATACTCAAACATGCTAAGCCTCAGTTTCCTCATCTGTAAAATGGACCAATAATAGTATCTACATCATAGTGTTTTGTAGGAGGAGATTAAATGATAAGATGCATATAAGACACAACACCACACCCGACATGTAGGTAGTGCAAACATACAAACGAACAACAGAAAACAACAGCACAAAATCCTTAGGAGATAACCCCCATCAACAGGAAAATAATGGATTGCAGATGAGTAAAAAAAACAATGAACCACTAGTTACTACAGCATTCTTCATGTGAACACTAGGGGGGGCATCAAGATACCTTTGCTAGACCGCATATCGCATGTCCACAGGGGAGTGCTGGAAACCACTCATGAAGCCACATGTGGAAGACAGTGTGCCTCAGTTCATCTGCTTCTTCCTGACTTTTAAAGCAAATGATCTGCTTCCAGGATATACTTCTGTGAGTAGTTTTCCTCATCTGCCAAAATGAAAATGTAGGAGAGAGAATTCTTACGTCTCAAAATCCTAGGCTTTAAATAAGGCTAATGATGAAGATTAGTGAAAAAACATGGTGATATGTGACACGAGGACCTTGATAATCAGACCAAAACCAAAACCAAAACCAAACCAGTCGTTTCAAGTAGGCTTCACATGTGAAGTTGCAACTTACAGTGACCCCAAGAGTGTCTTTTCTTCCCTACGTCTTCAAGTAGATAAAGCTCTAAAGTAGTAAGTCGATCCTTGACTATTCCACACAGCTGTTAAGTGCAGGGGCTTCAGTAAGTATCATTCTGCTCTTTTCTGATTGTAATTCACTTGGCCTCTCTGTGCCTTGGTTTCTCCACTGTAAATGGGAAGAGAAATGGTGCCCGTCCCATAGATTTGTTACGAGGCTGCTTCGGGATAATTCCAGCAGAGCCCTGTGTACAGCAAGCGTATGAAGGCTTAGCTATTGTCGCAAAGGGGATTGTCTCAATGATTCTCTGGGTTGTTTCCATTCAAAAATTTTGAGTCATCCAACAACAATTTTCCAGGGTGGCAATAAATGCAGGCCAATGTCCTTGCTAAAAGAGAAATCTGGCCCGACGAGAGAAGCTGTCAAATCCTGAAAAGAGGATTTTGTTACCAAAACTGCCTGTCACTTCCTCACTTCACCCCGGGGTCTACACTCTTTGTTTCTCTTTTCACTGCATACCATTCAGATCAAAGTGTTTTTGCCCCGCTTATCCTCTAAAGCACATATCAGTAGGTTAATGGTTGAAGGTCATGGGCCTCCATCCTTGTATACCTTGTCTGGGCCATGCTTGGTGGAGCCAAGGCCCCAGCTGGCGTGGGGGAAGTCAGAGTAAGCACACTGTGCGCCCGGCAGATGTAGAAAGCTCGGTGCAGTGATCTGGGTGCACCTGTTGGTTTGTCACCATCTGTTAGCCAAAATGTTAAAGAGCCACACCCTCCGACGGCCAGCTGAGGAGAACTTAATCTCTTCCCCCACAGGCCTCCCAATACAGGCTGCCGATCACATCTTACAAAAGAAGAGAGGCAAACACAAAGAAGGAACTGTCTGAACCCCGCCCGGGGAGGGGGTGGGGGGAAACCTAATCTTCTGTCATTGCTGGATTTTATTTCTTAAGCTAACAAGACAGGGGTTTTAAAATAAACCTAGATAGTTATTACCTGATAAGAAATCCTGTTATAAACTGCCAATTTTTTAAAGGGAAGATATTGGTTTAACATGGATACTAGTATTAAGCGAATTAAGTGGTGATGGTGTTTTGGATGCCTACTTAGTGGGGTGGAACTATTACAAGAGAGCTAACGTTTGCCTCCTCTACGGGAGACAGAACTGGAATCTTAGTAGCAAAGTTGCTTGGGAAAGCAGCCCAGGATAAACAATTATCTGGGAGCTTAGGCCTTGGAGTCTCTACGATTAGAGAAATATTCCTCTAAGTAAAGATGGAAATTTGTATGAGCTTTATCAAATCATGGGGCAGGCTTCCCCCGCTTGTGTCTCAGTCCCGTTGCCCTGATGTGCACGGTACAGAACACGGTCTCACATTCCTAAGGAGTCAAGGACCACACAATAGCAGTTAGCCAGCGGATGTCATGCCAGAACTAGGTGCCAACTCCCTTCCAGCTGAGCACCAATAAATATTTTTAAAAAGAGTCTGAGATGGCAAGAATCTTTCATTGACTGGGCTCAGTCTTATCAAAGTTAAATATTCAGCTAGAATATGTATCCGGCAACCTTCTTGAATATGTACCCAGGATAACTCAGAGCAAAACTTAGCATGCATTCTTCGTTAAGAGTAAATGAGAAGCAAGAAGCTTGTTCCCAACTAAAGTTACAAGGTAAGGAAGGAAATTTCAGATTTTAAAAAGGATTTTAAGTTAGAAATTACTTCATCTGGCTATCAAGTTTGGCTTTTTTTTTTTTTTTGGTTTTGTTTTGTTTTGTTTTTAGGTGGTGGTGATAGGAAGACAGTTTTTAATATTGGTCAAACCTTTTGTATGGCCTCATACTTCTCTTGTTGATTCTTTACCCCTTTCTTTCTTACCAAACTATCATTCAACCTAATCCTTAAGGAATATTGAATAGAATTAACACCTTTATACCAATCCCATTAGTGTGCTGTTAAATTAATGGGTTCACTTCTGCCCTCCAGCAAAATGCGGATTATAATCTTGAGACAAGCTACCTTTAGGCAGTAGGCAATCACTTTAAAAACCTGAAAGCAGGCAACATATGGCACACTACACAATATAAAAGTGTTTAAGAGGTAGAAGTTTCCACCCTCCATGATACATGCCCAGTTTTAAATAAAACATAGCGTCATCTGGTTCACGCTTAAACACTGAAATTGAAATTATTGGCCATACTGTCATTTTCAAAACAATAGCTAACGGTTTGCACATGTGCTGTTTACAGATCCACAGCCTGTAAACACAGTCACCAACCACAACTTTGCAAAGGTAAATGACAGCTTGAAAAATTTCAAGTCTCCAGAACTCCTGGGATTTCCTCATTTTCCCCCCTTTCATTCATTCTTTCTTCCCACCCCACCCCCAACTCTAATCATAGACACAACAGAGCCTCCTCTGCGTGCGCATGCGTAACTTCCTAACCATGTCACCGCCATCCCCCCACCCCCCACGACACATTTTCCTGCTGTTGAGACCAGCTGGGATGTATTAGTCATGCTGAAGCACGTCATGTAACACAGCAAAATATCAGGCAGCCCAGTGTCATGGGAAAAGTGAATCTACTTCATTATCTACCTAGGGGAAGGAAACAGAACTACCGCTTAAAAAGGCCTGGTCTTCCCTTCCGTGTTAATGTATATTCTGTTAATATCATTAAGGATATTCCAAGGTCTTGCTGTCAGTGAACACAGTACATTAGGAAAGCATCAGCAGTACCACTGGGCCTTTTTTACCCTTTTGTTCAGACACAAATTCTGTAAAATTAGAAGGTTGTGATTTATTTAAATAAAGGAGAAGGATACTGTTATCAAACTAGGAAAAGGTATGTCCCCTACTGTAAGACATTACTTTGGAGATCTGTAGGGAAAACAGTAATAATGTGTTGTGTAGCACTGCTTCTCAGACTTGAATGTACATTGGGATCAGTGGAGAGCCTATTAGAAATGTTACCGCTGACCCAGCAGCCTGAAAGTCTGCATTTCTAACAAACTTCTGGGTGAGGCTGGTAGCTGCTGGCCTCAGGACCACACTTTGATTAGAAAGGTTGTATAGAAAGGGCAACATTTAGGCAAGTTCAAATACAGCTGTTTAGAACTATGGAGGACTAATGTCAATCACAGATTGATCCGGATGAGTTGGAAGGGATCTACATTTAGGTGATGGTGAAGGGAAGGGGCTACCATGGGTCTCTGGGATTTGTTTTTGTTTTTTGTTTTTTGTTTTTTTTTTTGGATTAAAGAGGAAAATCTGGGGAACAGGCAACAACATGAGACAGGGAGGATGCTTTGGCTAATTTTTAAATTTTTATTCTTAACAATCTAGACAGGTTTGGAAGCCCTCAAAATTACCTTGAGGTTAGTTGGGTTACCAATTATATATTGGTAACTCTGATTTTTTAGTAAAGAAGCAGAGATGCAAAGAGGTTTTTCATAAAGGATATCAAAAGACAAGTAAAAAAGTGGAAATGGAACTAGATTTGGGTCTGGTTCCAGTGTCCCTAGTAAAATCTCTGGGAGGAAAAATAAGAAAATGGTTTTCCCAATGAAAGATGGTCAAAGAAGTTATGATAATACAAGATTTTACCCCATCATTGCCCCTTGAAATAACTTACATCTGGTATTTCCTCTGCCATGCTTTTCATGTGTCACTAATTATGGTGGCTTGAAAATACTTGACAGTTCTACAATTATTTTATTTTTATAACAACATAATTTTTAAGAAAGAATCCATTTTCAAAAAACTTTAAGACCACATTAGGTGTTCTTCATGACCAAGAAACATGAGAATTTTGATGGTCCTATGTTAAAACCAAACAAAAATTATGGAAATAAAAAAAAAAGGTCAAATATTTTGCTTTTCTTTCTTAAGCTTATTTATTGATTTTGAGAGAGAGAGAGCACAAATGAGGGAGGGGCAGAGAGAGAGAGAGTGAGAGAGAGAGAGAGACAGAAACAGAGAATCCCAAGGAGGCTACGTGTTGCCAGCAGGGAAACTGATGAACCATAAGATCATGACTTGAGTTGAAATCAAGAGTCAGAAGCTTAACTGATAAGCTATCCAGGTGTTCCTGTTTTTATTTCTTGAATTGTGTTATGGTCTATTAGTTTCCTCAGGTTGCAGTAACCAATTACCATGAACTTGGTGGCTTACAACAACAGAAATGAATTCTCTTGCAGTTTGGGAGATCAGGAGTCTTCAGGTCTCTAGAACAGAATCCTCAACCTCTTCCTTAGCTTCTGGAAGTGGCTGGCAATCCTGGTGTTCGTTGGCTTGTAGAAATATCATCCAATCTCTGACTCCATTGGCACACAATGTTCTCTCCACGGGTCTCCTCTGTGTCTCTTCTCTTCTTCCAGGGATACCAAATATATTGGATTAGGGCCCACCCTGATACTGTATGATCTCATTTTAACTTGATTACACCTGCAAAGACCCTACAGCAGGCATTGTCCACAGTTTTGCTTCCATGGTTTTAGTTGGTCAACCAATGTCTGAAAGCCGACAGCTGGTCAGGAGGTCAATAGCAGTCTAACACTGTGTCAAGGTGCCTACATCATTCACCTTGCTTCCTCTCATCAGAAAGCATTTCATTATCTCACATCATCACAAGAAGGATGAATTCAGTAGAATAACATATTTTGACAGAGAGCGGCCATCTTCACATAACTTTTATTGCAGTGTATTGTTATAAATATTCTATTTTATTATTAGTTTGTTGTTAACTTCTTACTGTGCCTAATTTTGTTAATTAAATTTTATTGTATGTATCTGCGTACAAGAAAAAAAGTATATATAATGTTTAGTACTATCCACATTTTTTTCAGGCATTCACTGGAGCGGGGGTGGGGGGTGTCTTGTAATGTGTCCCTTATAGATAAGGGGAAACTATTCTATTTTCAAACAAGATTACATTCACAGGTGTGGGGATGAGGACTTCAAGATATCTTTTTAGGGGACACAATTAACCCATAACAGGTATTATGACATAAAATCTTTGTACTTAGAAATGTAAATTTCCATTTTTTTTTTTTTTTTTTTTTTTTTACCATTTTGAACAAGTGTCTTTATTTAGCGAGAGTGACAGGTTTTTTGATGTTGAAGTGCTATGATTATGAACAGGGAGAACTCAAGAAAAGTTTCACTTTTTAATGTGAAAAATATGAACTTATTAGACATGATAGGTATTAGAAATCTTTGCTTTGTTTTAGAGCTAATGCAATTCACAACATTTACTCTTTTTTTTAAATGTTTATTTTTATTTATTTTAAAGAGAGAGACAGAGTGCTAGCAGGAGAGGGGCAGAAAGAGAGAAAGACACAGAATCCGAAGCAGGCTCCAGGCTCCGAGCTGTCAGCAAAGAGCCCGATACAGGGCTTGAACCCACAAACTGACAGATCATGACAGGAGCCGAAGTTGGATGTCTAACAGATTGAGTCACCAGGCACCCCTCAGAATATTTATTCTTATGAAGATTTGTACCTGTGTTTATCCAACAGTTGTTGCTTCACTATTTGTTAGTAGCTGTCACCGGAACGGTCATAGAATACCTCTCCTACTTTATAGTTAGTAGATTGTGAGTTTCTTGAGGACAGATACTATCCCATTATTTTTATTTCTTCTCTGTTCCTAAAATGCACATTTTTTGAGCATGAGTTGAATATTTTTCGTATCTAGTGATACCGAATCATTCTGAAGGCAAAATAAAACTTGTTTAATTATCATTAACATCTGAGTGTTGCTGTTGTCTATTGGACTTTGGGGAAAATGCTTATCTGAGGAGATGAATAATATTTTTCATAAACATTTATTTTGTATAGCCTGTTGTTAGCACTGAATTATACAATAAACAATCACAAACAATAAATAATTGGTATTGTAGGTTCATCTTCAAGGCCCCAAGTCTGTAAGCTTCATATGTTATCCCACAGGGTGTTCAAGTGACTTGAAAGCAATGACGCTGGCTAATGTCCTACCCAGCTTGCTCACCTAGCACATGGACTCAAACAAGTCCCTTGCATGCTGACTCTAGTCCGTGATTTATGGGAGACAAGGTGAAGAAATTTGAACTAAAAATCTTTTTGATCTAATCATATTTTCCTACAATCCTTCCCGCAATCTCTTTTCCCTATTCAACCACACACAAGCAAAAATATTCAAAGAAGAATATTTGCGGTTAAGATTCAAAAACTCATCTTGAACTTAAAGCTAGCAAATGTCAGCAGTTTCATGCGAGTTTGTCCTAATGTTCTCAGAAATCTAAACTATGGTATCTTGCCGCATTTAAAATTCTTCCCTGCTCGCCGCAGTCCCTAATAATATCCTGGCCGTGCACCTTCATCTATATTCATGAGAGTGCAGATGCAGCCAAATTAGTGGCAGCAAAGCACATTTTACAGTGTAGAAAATACAATCTGGCTTCCTTTAAACATTTTTTGACAAAAAAGTTTTATTTAAAAAAAAAAACAACAAGAAAACCAGACAGATTTAAATTCACCACCACCCGTCGGAGGAGTCTGTTACAAACGCACAGCTGGCTTGATGATGAGTGACAAATCAAAAGTCAGAGAGAAACTTCCCGATCATCTGAGCCCTTGCCACCCGATTAGCAGAAGAAAAACAGGGCAGATGGAGGGAGACGCAGCAGTTCGGAGGGAACAGATGGCCACTACGAACTTGATATATGAAATTAATAACACTTTCTCAAATACAATTAGTAACAGGAATACATTACCTGAATTTTCATAACTGTGAGCAAGCTGACATTAAATGAGGTTTTTCAGATTAACAGTTGATGTGGCATTGATATTTGGAGGGAAATAAAAATATATAGCAATAAGAGAAACCTTTTGCTTTTTGGTGCCATTGATCAGGATGTTGTAACATATGAAAGGGGAGCTGCAATTCAAAGAAATTCCATATTTAAATTTCACTAATTGGGATTTTTTTTTTCCTAATGTAGCCATTTGGGCCACATAATGCATGAAATACTTAAGAGCCTCGCAGATGTATGCAGCATGTACTACCCTGGATGAATTATTCTTTAGGAAGAAATTAACCATTATACATCTCCCCACAGATAAAAGGGGAAAGCAAACAAAAAAGGGACACAGGGCAGTAAAAAAGTCAAGATAAGATGAAATCAAGAGACTAGCTTTTGTGCTTTTCAAAGCTATTCATGGTACAATAAGTATTTCTGGGTATGTCATTAGGCTTTCTCTATTTTGATGCCCAGTCTCTAGAATGGGCAAAATGTTTGTGCTATATGTCCTTGTTCAAAGCACTGTCAACCAAAGACTATTTTAGTTCAAAACCCATGATCGTGATACTCTTGGATGGGGTTAACCACTCCTCTGGGAAGCCGGAACCTTCCTGAGCTCAGCTAGGTCAGCCTGTAGTGCAGCCTGAGGCTCCCGATGAGGCGGACGTGATGATGATGGGGCTTTGCTGAATGAAGCCCGAACCCAGCCCCTGCAGGAGGCTGGGGCAACCTGGGGCGTTACAAGATGAGGCCACAGCAGCAGCTGCTAGGGCTTTCTGATTGCAGCCAGGAGCACACCCATACTGATGGGTGAGAACTGCCACAGGCTTAATGCCCATGGGACAGGTAGGCTTGAGTGTCTGTGAAGTGCAGAAACTGAGTCTGAGATGGGGGGGTGGGGGGCGGTAGAGCAGAAATATACAAGCACACCAGCCATATGCACTTATCTAGGGTGGCAAGAGGACTCTCTCACGGGTCCCTGGAGGCAGATCATTAGTTCTGCTACAACATGAGAATGGCTGTTTCCACAGCTGGGGGCTGCACAAACTGGCACAGCGAGAAGGGAAGGACATCTCCTCCTCCTTGAACGGAAAAACCGTGGGTATTCAGGTAAACGCAGAAATCACAAAAAGGAGGCTGTTCTGTGGTAGGAAGCTAGCACCTTCTTGTTTGTAAGAAGGAGAACAGAGACCAAAGAAATCAAGACAGACTTCCCTCTTCCTAACCATCCAGAAATGCACTTTATCAGATAGTCAAAACAGGCACCACTGGGAAAGCCTAGAACACAGGATGAATGTAGGGCACTTACTAGACCTTAAATAATATTTATTTTAAGCAATATCTGAATTTAACTTGCGGTTTCAGCTGGGAAGCCAATTAGCAGTGAGATCTTAGCTAAATCACTGACTAAATCTTATACCACCTAATGAGTTTTCACGTATAAAATAAAGGGTTTGAGTTTTATAAAAGAACTATCACGTCTAAAAATTTTATATGAACAATCTAAATGTTAACATACCTACAGGTATTTTGTTAAAACTTTTAGGTTGCAATAACATGTTCACTTATAACCAAGACTAAGAAAGGTACTATTACTAGAAAGGTTAATACTAAAGGTTCCCAAAAGGGTTCAATCTACTAAGAAGAGGATATGGTTTTTCAGGGGGAGCATGTTTTCTCTCACACGTGAAACGAAAATAAAATTGGCACACATTTAAGTTAGGCTAGGAAATTAAAGGTAAATATGAATTGGGTAAGCATGTTTCTGAGTTTGGGTTTCCCTAGAAGCAGACCTTGACATAATAACTTAAAAACAAGCAGTTTATTTGGGAGCTAGAAGAAAACCCCAGTGCGGGTGGGTGTAGGGGAAGTAAGATAAGAAAGTGAAAAGAGACAATAAGAGTCACATTATCAAACCAGTCATCATAGGTGGTGAGTGTTGCTTGAGCTCATTAGGAAAACTCTGGGGTTCCGTGTAAAACACACATTCCAACCTTAACTCACTGGAAGGTGAGGGAACTGGGGTATTTATGCACCAGCTCCTGCCAGTCATTGTTTAAGGGCTACTCCTGGGGATTGTTAATTCCCCTGCACTTCTGGTCTGTGCTGGTGGCCACACAGGTTCCTGTGGAAAGAGAAACCTCCAGGCAAAGAAGATCGAATGCTGGCAGTTGGATGTTGGGTTACTGCACCTTCCAGTGTTAAGTGCAAGGGGATATGGCAGGGCACTGGCTGCATCTGCTATGACATGTAATGATAAAACCACTGTCAACCAAAGTCTCCGCCCAATGGCTATTTGTTCCACTAGACTGTGTGACCAAAGACCTTATATATCCTCCTCCTCCTCAGCTCTGAGAAGGGGGCAGAATCCACTGGGCATCCAGACTTCAAGCAGCTGCTGCTGAAAATCCCACACTGCAGGCTCCATAAGTGAACAAGAACCATTCCTTCACCCCGCTCATCTGGATACATCTGGGTATTACATGAATGGTTTCCAGCCTCCCGAAAGTAATAATCTTTATCTTCTGAATGGACTTGGCTCCACGGTTGGCTTTGCTCACTCTGAGAATGAGAAGTGAGACAACGGAGGACGCAGGAAAGTTATTCTCATGATCCCTCTAACATTCTAGTGAGGGCAGGGGGATATGCTGACATCCTACTTTTTGTTATTATTCCCCTGGCAACATGAAGTTTGACTGAAATCCAGTCAGAATTTCCTTTTACCTTACGTAGACTACAAGGGGGATGTTCTTCTCTCTTTATTGAAATAGGACTATTGAGGAGAGCTAGCACATAGGGCATCTAAATAGGCACCATCAACAGAGTATTTGCTGATGTTTTCCATTCTCTCTTGATGCTAATGGGCAGCATGACTTTCAGGAAAGGTCCTAATAACCTAGACATCCGTGATCCATAAGCTGTTAGGTTCATCCATTCTATGACAACAAACAAAAACACCCAGTGCATGGGGTGCTGGAGGATTTGAGTCTCCTTTAAAGACTTTTCTCAAGGATTCCCCTAAACACTGAATAATAACATTACTTCATATTATTTATTTTATTCTCTGAAATTAAACAATTTCAATTCCATTCCTAAGAAATTATCTTCATTTGCTCATTCAGCAAATATTTATTGGGCACTTATATACCAGGCACTGTCCCAAGCAAGCATCTCATATAAGGACCCTGCCCCTGTGAAGTGTATATTCTCATGTGAGAGTCAGTCATTAATGATAAAGTTATGAAGAAAGTTAAGTATTGTGTAAGAAGGCAACAAAGAGAACACATAAGGCAGAGAAGAGGGCCCAGAGTGCCATGGTTGTCAGTAGAGACCTCACTTGGGAGTGCCATTTAGGCAAAGACTTAAAGGGGATGAGAATATAATTCTGAGTTCCTGGCACATTTTTAGGGCTAGTGGCACTGCAGTAAATATGACAAAATTCTTCCCTAGAGAAACTTAGATTCTAGTGAAGAAGATCAATCATAAACAGATAAACAAATAAATACAGTGTAATGTCAAAAGATAATCATAAAGAAGAAAAATAAAGTAAGAAAATGGGATAGAGTAAGGGTCAGCAAACTTTTTCTGTAAAAAGTCAGAGAGTAAATATTTTAAGATTTCTGGCATAATTTCTGACACAACTATTCACTTCTGCCTTTGTGATATGTAAGTAGTCATAGGTAGTAAGTAAATGAATGGAGATGGCTGTGTTTTAATAAGACTTTATTTACAAAAATAAGCAGTGGGTATGAATTGGTCTGTGGGCCAGGGCCATAGTTTTCTAACCCCTGGTCATGGGAACCTTTGAGGATATGATATTTTAGCAGAGACCTGAATGAATGAATAAAAGCCATGTGATAATCTAGAGAAAAAAATGCCTCAAGCAGGAGGAAACACAAGTCTGAAGGCCTTGAGATAGCAGCTTGATTAACAAGTGTGAGACTTGAAGTCAAGTTAACAAAAGTAAGAAATATAGGAAATTGGATCAGAGTATGTAATAGACTGCATTGCTGGTCAAGTTGTTTGTTCCTCTGTGCATACACATTCTTTGCCATGTGATATAAGTTTCCTCTTAAGTGGAGTAGTATATTTTCCTAGACTTGACTTTGCATTTAGCCATATGACTTGCTTTGGTCAATAGGATAAAGTAGAAGTGACAATATGCCAGTCCTGAGTCTAAGTGTTAAGAGACCTTCCCTGTTTCTGTGCTCTCTCTCAAACACACATCTTCTATTCCTATGAGAAGAGCTCAGACTGGTCATCTGGTCCCTCTAAGAACAGAGCCACCCAGGCAAGCAACCCCACGTGAGTCCTGTCAGGATCAGCTAATTCTTAGCCAAGCTACAAACACTTAAGGGATAATAAGTATTGTTTTAAGCCACTGAGTTTTCAGGTTGTTTCTTACGTGATGTAGAGAGGGAGCCAAGGGGGCAGATGATGGCAGCCTTGTGATTACAGTAGGAACTTTAGATTTTGTTCTATAAGAAAGAACACCATTTGAATGTTGATGACAGAGGTAAGGTAAGACTTGGTTCACATTTTAGATGGGCTATCAGGGTTCCTCTGTGATGGAACTTGGTGTGGCTGGCATGGAAGAGAAGGAGAGTAATCAAGGAAGGGCTCTGAAATTTTTGTCCTGAACAAATGGTTAAATCTTGGTACATTTGCTAAAATAGAGGATGATCTAGAGGATGAGTTGGTTGAAACGGGAAAAGAATATAGAATTGGGGTCAATATCAACAGAGAAATATTTTGTTAACATGAAGCCATTATGATTATCATTATTTTATTTGAACAAAGCTTTGTAGACATACTGTGTAAGCAACCGTATTAGCTTGGGCAGCTATAACAAGATACTACGGACTGGGTGGTAAACAACAGACATTTGTTTTCTCACAGTTCTGGAGGCTGCAAGTGCAGGATCAAAGTGCCATCGGCGTTGATTTCTAGTGAGACCTCTCTTCCTGGCTTATAGACAGTCACCTTCTCGCTGTGTCCTCACGTGGCCTTTCTGCCGAGAGAGATCTCTGTTGTCTCTTCTTTTTCTCAAAAAACATACCAGTCCTGTAGGATTAGGACCCCACTCTTATGACCTCATTTAACCTTAGTTATCTCCCTAAAGACCCCTTCTCCAAATATAGTCACGATGGAAGTTAGGGTTTCAACACATGAATTGCTGGGGGAAGGGGTGGGGGGACCAAAGTAAGCCCATAACAACTACCTTTATTTGTAGTATGTATAATCGATGAAAGCAACATGAGTTGAGCTCCAGTTAGCATTAACTTTTTGGTTTCCTTCACAGAAAACATTTTGAAAGTGTTGTTTACATTCTTTTTTCTCAACCTTTCCAGTTAAGTTTCTTTTCTACCATTCCACTAATATTTCTCTTGGTAGGGTCAGAAATGACTGCCATAGAGTTTATCCCATGGTTTCCTTTCTTCTCTCTGCTTTCTTGACTCCTCTTCAGATTTGACACGGTTGACCATACCCTCTTTGAAACACCCTCTCCTGTTGGCTTAGGTGATCACTCACTCTCCCTGTTGTCAACTAACTTCTCTAAGAACTCCTCACAGCTTTGCTGGCTCTTCTGTGAGTGTTGAGATGCTTCAGAGCATAGGCCCAGACTCGCTGTTGTTGTTGTTTTTTTTCCTAAATCAATCTGTCCTCAGGTGATCTCAGCTCTCATGACTTTACCTAAAAACCTATAAGGCTATTAGCTCCCACATTTATGCATTCATCAGGACATCCCCACTTTGATCCAGACTTTTGCACGTAACTGCATCCCGACTTCTCCACTTAGATATTAGCAGTCATCTCATCAAGTCCAAGAAAGAACCCTTGATATGCCCCTCGACCAAACTAGTCCTTCAACAGTTTTCTCTGAGTAAATGGCACTGTCGTCCCAGCCGATTAGCTCAACACCTACGAGTCTTCCTTATGTCTGCTGTTCTCCTACCCCTGATGTTTAATTTACTAGCAAATCCTGCCAGTTTCACCTCCCTCCCCCATTATGCCACTTGCTAGCATTTACATAGTAACCACCTACTAGTTTACCGAAAATAAAATTTGCAGTTTAATAAAAAGGTTGCCAGCACTTTCAGTTCAAATGTCTGGCTCCTTTGTGACGCCACTGAAACATGTGGCTAACACAAGTGAAGAAATGAAGAAGAAAAAGAATGTATGTAGTGTAATAAGCACACCTTGCTAAGATTTTTTTTAAGGACCCAAAACACAAGTGGAAGGAATGTTATATAACATCCCATGATGTGTATTGACTTATGGGAATCCAATACCAAACAGAAAATAAATGCACCTAAAACAAAATTTGTTTCGGGAGAATTTAACTGTTCTCCAGCCGGACTGTAGGTTGTGATATGAAATCTTGTAGCCACTCAGCTTGTGTGGCAGTCTGTCCTTTCAAACCTAAAGGAAGAGGCTGTCCATGCTAACAAGGGACAACTCTTTCACATGAGCAAAGTCCTTGGTGGGGACAGACCCTGGGTTACTTTCTGGAGTCTTTCAAATTTAACATTTTGACCTCCATATGAGATGGGCTATACCATTATCACTTCTGTAACAAGATAAATAAAAAGCTATGACAAAGAAAAAAAAAAAAAGAAAGAAAGAAACAGTCAAAAGCAACCAGGACTCTTAAAAATCCATAAAATCATTATGCCGTTTTAACCAATTACAGGTCTGCTTTCAGTTAAAAAAGTGCCAAGAGCCAACCACAGAAATGAGTCACAATGGAAATTTAATTGAAGACTGCCTGCCAGCATCCATTGAAAAGACTATTTTGAGAGAGCTTTCAGAGATTAGTATTGAAGCCATATTTGATTTACTTTAGGGACTGTTGCATTCAGACTAGTGAAACTACTCTCCTCGATGGTATGGCCCCCTGCACTGCATTTTCCTTCACTTCCACGAAGGAAAATGAGGTGAAAGAAATGATTATTTTGCAGGGCTGGATAAATAATTTGCAACACCTGGGGTGCCTGTGTGTCTCAGTCGGTTAAGCATTCGCCTTTGGCTCAGGTCACGACCTTGGGGTCTGGTCCATGGGTTCGAGCCCCACGTCGGGCTCTGGGCTGATGGCTCAAAGCCTGGAGCCTGCTTCAGATTCTGTGTCTCCCTCTCTCTCTCTGCCCCTCACCCACTCGAGCTCTGTCTCTCTCTCAAAAATAAATAAACATTAAAAAAATTAAAAAAAATAATTTGCAAGACCTGATACAAAATGAAATTGGGGGGGAGGGTGGCTTGTTTAAAATTCAGGAAAAATGTGTTACTAAAATTACTAAAATATAACCTTTTCTCTTTCTAAGATGTCTTTCTTAACCTTTTGACATTTTTCATTAACTTTTTAACGTTGCACTGCCTCAGGTGGGTGAATATACACAGGGTTAGTATAGACCCTCACAGGCACCGAGGGCTCAGCCTGAGCCACTAGACCTATTGGTCAATCTCCCTTTTGCACGCTGGCCACCCAAGCCACAGGGACAGGTGACCTTGAGGGATTCTAACCTCATAGAGGATGGGCATGCTAGCAAACCTGATCAGGAGTGGATAAAAGCATTCCACCCCCCCTTACCCCCCACAAATATGTCACCCATTAAATGCCCTATGAAGCTGACAATCCTGAGTTAGAGCAGCCATCACATTACTGTGCCCCGAGATACTGTGGGGTAAGGGCCTATACAACCCCAAACTTCTCCAGGTCCATACCCAGCACCCCCCGCCCCACTCCAGGGGTGGAGGGCAATGGAAGAATGTGGGACTTCCCTTACTAACCTGCCCCTGCCCCTGGTTGAGGAAGTGTGAGGTGTGATGGGCTTGAGGCCCAGAAGGTGGGGACTGGGCTGCCAAGAACTCATGCCAGGGAGGGGGGGAGGGCAGCAGGAGGCCGCACCACATGTTAGCTGAGGCTCCGAGCCCCACCTCCTTATGCTCTATTGTCCTATCAGACTTCACTTACAAAACACAAATTCAAAGACTAAATGATTAATAATTCTAAGACAGTGACTACAGAGCGAGGAACCCCAGGTCCTTCTGAGCCCAAGGCCATGTATGACTGCACTCATCACATGTCCATGAAGCTGACCCTGGTGGAAAGTGAATTTGCTGGTGACATCACAGCGCCCTGATCCTGGAGAGTCTTGGAAGAGCTGTGTGCCTTTGCCAACTCTCCTCCAACACACACCATCTTGTTTTCTACAAAGAACTTTCTACCTCAGTAAGACAAGAAAGGCAAGGCATTGTAGAAAGTTTACAAACAGTATTACTTTCGCTTCATGCATTTATCAACATCCTATCTAGCAGTCCTAGAACTTGCTGAAGACAAAAATGACTTAATTTGGAGTCTGTTTCTAGACAGTGCCACTCTAATACGAATGTGGTTAAGGCATCGTTGCCAGCAGTCTCGGCTGGGTTCAACCAGAACCTTACACAGATACGGCTCTCTGAGTCCCTTACAACCTGGACTGGACTAGTGCTCATCTAAGCCTCACAGTGACTTCGTTCCTCCTCTCTTTATGACTCTGTTTCTCTATCAGTATTGCTGTCCAAACCATATCCAGCAAACCCGAGTCATTTACGATGAATCAGTGCACACCTTTGTACCACTATACTCACAGTATCAATGTGGTAAGACAATTTTCATAGTGGTACACATCTGAAACTCCTAATTAAAGACTTACGTGTAACTACTAATTTTGAAATTCTTCGCAGCTCTGTACATATGGTCTTACGGTTTTAATTCCACCTCTTGTTATTTTGTTGCTGTTGTTTGTTTGTTTTTTGTAAGGTGATGTCGCTTCCTTGGGGGAGTGATTAGATATAACCCATCATATTTAATTATTATAATTGTATATATAATCTTAAGTAAACGTGTTTTTAATTATGATTATTTGTGTGTAAAATTTCTTGAATACTTGCTACCTGTCAACTATACCTAATCTTTACAACCATCCTGTGAAGTAAGTACTCTCATCGCTGTTTCACATGTGAAGATGCTGAGTTGCCAAGCGGTTGAGTCACTTGCTTAAATGCATATGGCTGGTTGATAGCAACAATTCTTGAGGTCACACCATTAGCCAGGCACCATGAGAAGTATTCTATATAGGTTACCTTATCTCATCCCTACCGCTATTCTTTGGGATAGGACAACCGTTATGCTCATTTTAGAGACGAAGACGTTTGACACTAGCAAGGTTGATTTTCTCAAGGACACACTGCTGTTGCCACTGAGAAGGGCCGGGATTTTACCACAGGCATTTGGACATGAGAGGTGGCGTTTTCATCTATTATACTATTTGTGGAAGGCTGTATTTGACAAAAATGCTCAGGGCAGTATTTCTATTCCAAACTCCTCTTCCAGAATCTTGAACTCCCATCATCAAGAGAGGGAGTCAACTCTCGCTCCTCTTGAAGCTGTGTGGACAGTACGACCACCGTGGCAAGTAGCAATATGGGGGAGGTGATGCTACACGTCTTTTGTGGCTCCTGCGGGAGGGGCAATACAGCCTCTACCTGGCTTGCTCATGATGCCCATCCTTGGCACTCAGCCACTGTAGTAGAATAGTGGCTCCACAAAAATGCCCGTGTCCTGGGGTGCCTGGGTGGTGCAGTCGGTTAAGCGTCCGACTTCAGCCAGGTCACGATCTCAGGGTCCGTGAGTTTGAGCCCCGCGTCAGGTTCTGGGCTGATGACTCAGAGCCTGGAGCCTGTTTCCGATTCTGTGTCTCCCTCTCTCTCTGCCCCTCCTCCGTTCATGCTCTGTCTCTCTCTGTTCCAAAAATAAATAAACGTTGAAAAAAAAAAATGCCCGTGTCCTAACCCCCGAGACCTGTGAATATGGTACAGTATATGGCAAAAGGGACTTGGCAGATGTGATTTTTAAATGAAGGGCCTTCAGATGAGATTAATTGGATGTAATACGAGGGCCCTTAAATATAGAAGAAGGAGCAGCAAGTTCAGAGTCAGAAGGAGCCGTGACCACAGAAGAGGGCTCACAGACAGGGAGGCAGGAGCATGTCAATCAGAGATAGATATGATCATGGAAGAAAGGCACCAAGAGAGGCAATGTCACTGTTTTTGACGATTGAGAAAGGGGGTCAGAAGAAAGGGATGTGGGGAGTCTCTACAACCTGGGAAAAGGAAATGGATTGTCCCCTAGAGCCCCCAGAAAAAAATGCAGTGCTTCAACCCCTGCCTTTTAGTCCAGTGAGCTCCAAGTCGGATTTTTGGCCTATAGAATTACAGGCTAATATATTTGTGTTGTTTTAAGCCACTAAGTTTGTTTTAATTTGTTGAAGCAATGATAGGAAACTAATACAGCCACCCTGCTGTGAGGAAGGGTTTCAACTGATAACCCAAGCTAAGGACTCAGCCAACAGCCAGCGGCAGCCACTAGAGAGTGAGTGAGTCAGTGAATGAGCCTTCCTTCAGAAGATTCCAGCTCCTAGCCTTTGAGATGCTCCTGAAATGCCAAGTGGAGCAGAGAGCTTCCTCTGCTGAGCGCTGCTTAAATGTTTCAAGGGATTGTCAAAAATACACAAGCAACAAACAACAACAGCAACAACAACAACAACAACAACAACACACACACACACACAAAGACAAATATGAAGGTCTGTGTTACTTTATTCCACGCTTTGCTCAACTAAGAAAACTTTCCTGTCTGTGAAGCAATTGTTGAGTTCTGAGTTTCATAATTTACATATTCACAAATTACACTAAGCATTAAACTACACCTAACTGCTGAGAATTTCCTATCCTGTTAAAATATTAGACTCATGCTTATGAATAAGAATCTTGAAACAGTAAGCAATAAACAAGGAAGCATGCCAATGGCCACCCTCACAGTAAGAAGAATTACCCATATCCATGACCTGTGTAGCCCTTGTGTTCTTTACTGGTTATAGCACTACCACAAATATTGTAGTCTTTGAGAAACATTCCATTTAGATGATTCCTGAGATTCATATGAATAGCCAAGAACCTTGATTCCACAATGTACTGCATGCAGAACACAAGAAAACTGTGGAAGGCCATCTAACAAATATAGGTACTTGTCTTGATTCAGAATTTTTTCTTTCTTTCTGTTTTTTTTTTTTTTTTAAAGAAAACATCACAGGGCTACCATGATCATGAATTTGGCATTGTTATTTTTAGCCATGCATGTGTTTTGTATTTTTGCTCCTTAAAGAAAATATTGTTTTGCATCTTTCCACACTTCATGTATGATATCATCAACCTGAAGCTTAATTTTTGGTCCCTATTATATTTTTAAAGTTTATTCATTGATGCTCATAGGTCTAGTTTATTGATTAAAAATTTTTTTTTACTTTATTTTAGAGAGAGAGAGAGCGCGCACAAGCAGGAGAGAGGGGCAGGAGAGAGAGAGAGAGAGAGAGACAGAGAGAGACAGATTCCTAAGCAGGTTCCACAGTCAGCACAGAGCTTGACAGGGGGCTCTATCCCAAGACCCTAGGATCATGACCTGAGCTGAAATCAAGAGTTTGATGCTCAACCACCTGAGCCACCCAGGCATCCTTTGATTTTTTTTAAAAAAAAGTTTATTTATTTTGAGAGAGAGAGAGAGAGAGAGAGAGAGAGAGAGAGAGAGAGAGATTGAGAGAGAGAGAGCCAAGTAGGTTCCATGCTGTGTGTCAGTGTGAAGCCCAAAGCAGAGCTCAAACTCAGGAATCATGAGACTATGACCTCAGCCAAAATCAAGAGTTGGAGGCTTAAGCAACTGAGCCACCCAGGTGCCCCCGGTTTACTGATTTTTAATGGCATATGTTTTCTGTTGTCAACTGACACTTATGTTTTATTTCTGGTTTCTTTTAGCTGTTTATATTAACCAAAAATGCTGTAACCTGTGTTCTTTACACATCTCCGTGGGTACATCTACTAGAATTTAGGGATGAAGTTGATGAGATAAAAGAGATACGAATCTTCAAATCTGACAGATATTACTAGATTATTCTCCAAACAAATTTTAATTCCATCACAGTGCATGAGAGCTTCACTGTTCTATATTCTTGCTCACATCTGCTGCTACCAAACGTTTTATGTTTTGCCAAACTAAATCTGGAATTATATCTAATTGTGGTTTTCCCAGATTATGAGGGAAACTAGGCAACCTTTCGTATGTTTATGGGACAATTCCCCCCCCTTCTCTGTGAATTACTTATTTATAGCCACTGCCTATTTTTCTACTGAGTTTTGTGTATGTGTTCTCATTTGTAAGCACCTTTAAAATTTTTGGATAGTAATTTGTTTTGTTATACACTTTGCAAAAGTCCTCTCCCAATGTTGTGGCATGTCTGTTTACTTTGTTTATGGTGTCCTTTGTGTAACATGTGCTTAAATTTGAATACAGTCCACTTTATAGTTTCTTCAATAATGTGTGCATTTGTTTCTCAAGGTGATGCATATATATATATATATATATATATATATATATATATGTTTTTTTAATGGTTACTTATTTTTGAGAGAGACAGAGCACAAGGGAGGAGGGGCAGAGAGACAGAGAGGGAGACATAGAACTCAAAGCAGGCTCCAGGCTCTGAGCTGTCAGCACAGAACCCGATGTGAGTCTCGAACTCACTAACTGTGAGATCATAACCTGAGCTGAAGTTGGACACTTAACCGACTGAGCCACCCAGGTGCCCCAAGGTGATGCATATATTTTTAAATATATACTTTCTTCTAGACTTTTTTTGTTTTTGATCTATCACAAATTTACTTTTTTGTGTGTGTATAGTGGTAAAGGTTCAATTTTATTTTTCCACAGATATTTCATTTCTAAGCATCATTTATTGAAGTACATTTGTTTATTAAAGCATTTCATTATCCTCACTAATTTTTTTAAAATTTTTTTAACGTTTTTAAATTTATTTTTGAGACAGGGAGAGACAGAGAATGAACAGGGGAGGGTCAGAGAGAGGGAGACACAGAATCTGAAACAGGCTCCAGGCTCTGAGCTGTCAGTACAGAGCCCAGGTCCTCACTAATTTTTAATGGTGTCTCTATTGTATTAAGTTTTCATATACATGTGAGTTGGGAAGAAACTACTGAACCTCTATGAGTTAGCATACATTATTACCTCTGTCTGGAAAGTCCTGTTTTTGTTGACTTGGAAATATTCTACTCATCTATTAAGTCCTAGCTTAAATATCATCTCCTTTGTGAGATGGCTCTCACCCTTCTTCGTCCTTCTCTATGTTGATTACAACCTCATTGCAATATGCATCGCACCATAGATATTTTTTTCACAGCCAGATTTTTAGCTTTTTTGAGGCTAAACACATTGTCCTGCTATTTTATGCTGTCAAACACCTTGTAGATATTTAATAAGATTAACTAAATGAATACATTAATGAGTGAATCTTCAAAACAGAACAGCTTGAGTGACACTTAGTAAATCTGAATAATTCATCCTCATATCTCTGGTCTCTCTTTTCCCTTGTTTTGCTGACTTTGTGGTATAGAGACTTTAACATAGTTATTACGGATGAAATCCTTTCTAAAAATTGCTTCTTAGGACTATAATTTGTAGAGATATGATCTTACTTATTAGATTCTTCATTTCTGGTTTTTTTTTTTTTAATTAGTGATGTCTGAGAACTAAATCAGCAACCTTACCTACATGGTGATCTGCTTCATTTAAAAATCCCCAATGGCGTCATGTTGAGAAGTAGACTATAAGCTTCACACTGAGTGAGCTGCTCTTAGGTACATATAGCTCCGTAAAGCACACTAAACACTGTAAACTCACCCATTTTTACTTAATTTTGTTTGGATACTCTATAGTTCCCTATCAAATGTAGAGACACCATAAATAGTTATTGAATATTTGCATGATAATATACGTATGTGTCTTCACATGCTGTACTGTTGAGGTTTTATAAGATCTAGGACCCTCACAAATAGTAAAGAGCATAACTGACTTCTGTACATTATTTCCATCAGACTATACACACCCTTTGAAGCAGGCTAGGGATCAGCATTGTCAACGTGACCCTGAGGTTACCACAGTCACTTGTTTCTGGTATTATCTGGAAGTCAATGTAGACCACCTATGGTAGATAATTGTTTTCACTTGCAGTAAATACTCAAATGATTAGCAGTCCTTTATTGCCACCAAATTTGCTATTGACTAAACTCACTGTACTAAATGCTACCATTGACCGCAACAACTCAAGAAAGTGAAAACACAACCTATATGAGAAAGCATGGTCATCAAAACCTCCTAGTCAGCCAATATTTCAACTGCAAGATTTACCTTAACTTGGGAATGTGGGAGTTTGGATTTCACATTGTTACAGGTCAACAAATCATACAGAGTTAGCTCTGACCGATTCAGAGGAGTCTGGTTACAGCCAGTTCCACACTATCTCTGCACCAGGGTCAGCTGTATCTCTGATACCTCTAATTTGCTTCAGGAAAGAGCTACTGCTTCCAAGATTTCACTCAAACTATTCTTTTAAGACATCCTTAACAGCCTGAGCTTTTCTCTAGATCTTTCTTTTCCTTATCCCTAGAAATATCCTTTCATCATTGGCTTTTCAAGGTGTTCCGCCAATATAATTTCTAAAATTGGTCTTTTCCGTTCCTGCCCCGGTTGATCTAGTAAATACTTGAGTTTTCTTTCTTACTTTCTTAACTTTTTTTTTTTCTGGTGGATTTCCTTTTTGAACACTTCTTGCCTCTACTCTCCTATGCCTCCCACTTTGCCTCCACACAAAGATTTTCCACTTCCTTTCCCCCTCAGCCATATGGGTTCCAAATTTTCTCATTCTCCTCTGTTCACGTCCATGTTAAAAAAAAAAAGAGCTGTTTATCTTAAATTAGTGTTTTAAGTCCCCAACTTACATTCAAATTACTCTTATCTACAACCTCTGTTAGACTCTTCCTCTCTTTAGAGTTCAGTTTCCTTGTTTGTAAAATGAGATGGTTGGGAGTGGTCTATAAGATCTGTTTCAGCCTAAACATGACTCTGTGACTCTATGCATCTGACAAACTCTGTCTTCTTTGGTCACTTCAAATGATTACGGCTCATTCACCACCAACTGGCTACCTTTGACTTGTAACATCTTGGGAAGCACTTCGGCTCTCTGCACATTCAGTGTGAACATGGATCAGGAAAAAGAAGAATGAGCCAGTTCTAGCATCAGAGCTGTGCTCCTCTTAGCACAGTGTGAAGTGACCTGGTTGGGAGGACGTGACAAAAGCATAAGAAACTGCCAAAGGGAGACTGGATTAGGATAGGCACAGGCAAAGATGCAAGCTGAAAGGTCTATGATGTCCCAGAAGATGACAACCAGAGGAATTAGGCCAGTGTCAGGGCTTCAGGGAGATGATAGAAAAGAGTAAACAGAAATTTAGAACTCAGTTATCAGACAGATACTTGTCTTCTTTAGCAAGATACTTACTCAGAAATTGAGTTTAGGGGTCATGAGGCAAAGTAAGAGGAAGCTGCAAGGCCTGCGGATAGATGCAGAATCAGAGTCAAAGGTGAGAAGGTGTTGAAGAGAGCATGAGACCAGAGTCCTTAGTCTTTTTGTACCCCCTTCCTTCCCCAAAGGGCGTAATTCTGAATGCAATGAGCAGAAATAGATGGACTTTATCTTTAGCTAAGGTATCTGTTAGATTACCTCTCACTAAATTCCTAATTGCATGATGAGACTGCTATGCCATTCAGGCGATACAAGACTACAGTTATGTTTCCTCCATTCTGCTTGGCAGACAGCACAACAGGAGACTCCACTTGGTCTGCTTTAGATCAACTCTTTCTGCACAAGGAGGATTCTTGAAAAGAATTGTCTACTTTCTGAAATGAAAATTGGTAAAGATTATATTTTCCAGAAGTTTGATTCATTGGACAGTCTTTTTAATTTTTCAAAGATGTAAATATTTTTTTTTTTGAATCAGAACTATGCATGCTACAAATCCTTCTGGAAAATGGGTGATTGGATTGACTAACTTTAAAGTTAAAACACATTATATAACCTTTCTATAGTCAAGTAAGGTAGCTGTTATTCCTAGATCCACTTTGCAGATGGCGATATGGGGGTTCAGAATGATCAAGTACATTGAAGTTGGTTACACAGAGCAAGAAATGAAGCTGGGATTCAAACTCAGGCCTCTTAACTTTAAGCCCTATGCTCCTTATAGTACATTCCCTGTAGCTTTCACCCAGACTGTGATGTATTTAGAAGGATGTCTTCTGGCACATCCTTCAACTTGTATGTACTTAGCAAATTAATCATAAGAATGTAACAGACATAAAATAAACATCTTGGTGGAATGACTGGATGACCACCTACATCTTCCCTGCCCTTACTTACAACTCCCCTCCCCATCCCCTGCTTAACATTGGGAAATAAGGTTTGCCTCCCTTCCTTCCTTCCTTCCTTCCTTCCTTCCTTCCTTCCTTCCTTCCTTC
>NW_024412417.1:5082805-5146695 GCF_014898765.1 Herpailurus yagouaroundi
TTCCTTCCTTCCTTCCTTCCTTCCTTCCTTCCTTCCTTCCTTCCTTCTTTCCTTCCCCTCTCTCTCCCTCTCTCTCACTCTCTGTCTCTCTTGCAGTCTGCTTTTTACAGTTTGTATGGACAATGGTGCCATATACACTAGAGCTTCCTGGCGGAAGGAAGATCCACTCATCGATCCCTTGATTACACCACTCACTAAATATTAAGTGAGTTCTCACTCCTTCAAGTCCTTGTGTGAGGTACATAACTGGGCATCATAGAATGCTTATGCTAATGGATATAACAGTCTAATCTCTTTTGCTCTGTGTAACTGGAAAAGGTTTCAGAAGATCGAGGTTTGGAGAAAAATTAAGAAAATGAATCTCAGTTCAAATAATCAAAAAGTCCCCTATGAAGACGAAATGGAGCTGATTCTCATTCGGCTCTAAAATACAGTCAAGCATGAAACACATGTTTTCAAATACCAGCGCGGAATGAATGCCATAAATGCCAAAGACATGGTCAACCAGTACAGTGCCTATCTCTCTCCATCAGAGTAAATTAACTCAAGATTGCTTCTATTAAGCCTTACCTCTTCTTCCTGTCCCTCCCTCTGCTTGGAGGAAAATGCCTGCTGATGGCGCTTCCTGGCACAACAGCTACTCTGATATTTTCGGCGCATTTTGCCTTTTGGTGCTCCCTTAACTCAGTGACCTACCCGTGCTGGCCAGAGCTGCATTAACCAGGTCCCGCCCGCACAGGAGAAATTCCTTTCATTCATCAGCAGATAAGGAATTTTGACAAGCCTCTCTGGGGAGCAAAAGGGGAACACATGCACACAAAAGATTGCCCTGTAACGCTGAGAAGCACAAAGCGAAGGAGGCAAAGAAAGACCGAAGGAAGCTTTGAGGCAGCCAGGGCAGACAGGGAGTCTGCTATCAGAATTAAATGCGATGTAGTCCAGAGCCCTCTCTCTGTCTCTACCTGCTTCTTCTCAATGTCACTATCGGCCCACAGTTTGAAACAAAACAGATCCCCAGAAGTATTCCAGTAACTCCTCAGGACCACCAGGGCAAAAACAAAAACATTCAGGGCTTGACACTTACCAGGGCAGCCTGCCAAGCGTATCACATGTGAAAAGAGCTGCTCGGAGAGAATAATCTTGCTCATGTTCACAAGGCCGGGTGTTAAGTCTGTGAGAACCCAGGGCATTTTCCATCCAGGGCAACCTACAAGGGCTGGGAAAAGCGCTTTTCTATGAACTGCCAGAAAGGGCAATTACACGTTTTATGGAAGTAAAGGCTGAAGGAGAACATGAAAGGTCAGCTGGGGGAATGGGGAGAATTAGTCTACCCTCTTGCCTTCGAGTCTGAGCACACTGAAATGACCCCACCTTGCAAGTATATTTCCACACGTTCTTTACGTGAATCTCTTCTGCAAACCTGGCCTTGAGGAATTCTGACACCCAGCCTAACAGTTTCATGATACATTTATTTTGATGTACCACACTCCAGTCAAGATGATAAGGTGGGCTTCTCCACCTTACAAAACTTTGATCCATTGGCCTAGCAAATGTATCTAGAGCGCGTACTACGGGCCAAGCATGTTCTGAGTGCTAGCACTAAATCAAGGAACAAAACCCATAATAAGGCCTCTCGCTTTTGAATCGTATCCTGTGATAGAGTTTCACAGATACACGGTATATTAATTCTGGCAGAGAATTTGGTAAATGAGAAATAGGAGGTTCAGTTAGCTAAAACTGATCTCACAACTCTTTGTTGAATACTTCCTATATGTGGTACAGTGTTTTTCAGGTGTCAGGCTGGGGATAAAGCAGGAACCAGATGTGCACCTCCAGTCCTCCCGTTTCTTTTATTCTAGTGGACTTCGCCCATCATTTAACTCTGCTCTCACATCCATTTCTGCTCTTCTGGGGGTAGGAGGGCAAAGGGAGAGAATCCTTGCATGTTATGTTTCTTAGGTCCCTTTGTCAAATGGCTTTTGACCTGCTCTCCCAAGAGCAGGCACTGGCTCAGCTTTGGAGGGCAGGAGGAAGTCAGCAGTCCTACTTCTTCCTTTCCTCTTAGGTGTCTTAGGCGATGGCTGCCTCGCCTGTGGACACCAGCTCTGCCAGCCATGACTCTAAGCCCTGACAGACACTCTCCTTACTTCTGGGCTCTGGTAAAGTCTCCTCCTCCCATTTTCCCTCCAGATCCTTTGGGTGGCGGTGACTTCTCGTTCCAAGTTGCTTCACTGTCTCCCTTTTAACTTCTCTGCTTTTTGATAACCTGTGTGATCAAATCCTTGCATGGAATTTCCTTTCCAATTCAAAGGAGTTTCAATTTCCTTTGAAAGACCTAAACATTTTGTTTGTTTGTTTTCTTCATGGGACCCTAACTGGAAAAGAAAGTTTTGATCAGGATATGAAAAATGTGATTAGCAAAATAAAAGGGGAAGTGTGGATGTATAAGAGATGGGATGTAGAAGAGAAAATACTGACTGTATTAATTTGCTAAGGCTGACACAACAAATACTACAGACCAGGGAGAAGAAACTGCAGAAATTTATTTTCTTGCAATTCTGGAGGCCAAAAGTTCAAGATCAAAGTGTCTTCAGGTTTAAGGCCTTCTGTGGCCTCTCTCCTCGGCTTGCAGATGTCTGCTTCCTTCGTGTGTCCTCGTATGGTTGTTCTTCTGTATTCCTGCCCCTGGTTTCTCTTCTCAAGAGGATATCAGTTGGATTGAATTAGTACCCACCTTCATACCCACTGTAACGTAGTCACCTCTTTAAAGAATCTATCTTCCAAATACAGTCACGTTCTAAAGTACTGGGGCTTAGAGCTTCGACATACAAATTTGGGGAGGAGACATAATTCATTCCATTACACTGACCTAGTTGAAAGGTCAAGAAGGCCTGACTAGGAAAGGTGGCAACAAATAGAGTAGCAGGAAGGGCTCTGGCAACCACAGATGCATTTATTTGATTTTCACATATTTGACACACGTTAGTCAACACAATGTGCCATCCAGTAGATATGTAGACTTGAATAAGGTGAAGGTTCTCACCTGCCCTTGACATTGGATAGGAGAGACGGACAAACTGTGGAACAATAAAAATATAGCATGACTCGTCTCAGGCTACATCGAGTACAGGGAGTAGCTGGAGTATGGTGAACAGGAG
This sequence comes from Herpailurus yagouaroundi, assembly GCF_014898765.1. Taxonomy (NCBI): domain Eukaryota; kingdom Metazoa; phylum Chordata; class Mammalia; order Carnivora; family Felidae; genus Herpailurus; species Herpailurus yagouaroundi. The sequence continues at coordinate 5,085,964 of NW_024412417.1, forward strand.
CATCTCACTCCATTAAGAACACCAGGAATGGCTTCCTTGAAGTAGATGTCACCTAAGTTGAGTCTTCAAAAAACTAAAGTAGTAGGCAAGTGAAGGAAACATTGAGAGTAGGAAGAAAATTCCAGGCAGATACAAAAGCATGTTGTCTCGAGGTTAGACCCGTGAGTGAAAGGTAGCATAGCATTTTGATCCTTCCTGACATTGACAGGACAGGTCCTAGTATTTTTATAAGAACTGAGAATATTTCTCAATATTCATTGAAGTTGTACTCTTCATAGCTCTTTTAAAAAACATTTGTAGTTGGCCTCTCAGCCTTTGAGCTAATGTTTTGCTTTCTCGTGTTTGTTTGTTTGTTTGTTTGTTTGGTTTTAGTTTGTTTCTATCTCTGAGAGAAGGTCATGGCACTCTTTCTTGACCATTGTCTCTCTGATTTTGGTTTGGCTTTCTCCCCTTTGGCATCTGTGATCCTGGGGACCCAGGATGGTGCAACTCTTGGGAAGCTGCGGGGAGTGTTTGTCAGAGCAAGGGGAGGAACAGGACAGGCTTTTAAAATTCTGGTTTGTTGCCTTTTTTTTTTTTTTTTTGCATCTACATTTTTAATGAGGATGTTCCTTCTTTAGCCATATCTCTGTGGCTATATCTACAGTATTGGGCACACATGGTTGGCCCCAAACCGATGTCAAGAATAAAATAAAAAAATAAAGCTTTTGTCGTGTTGCTCTTTTTCAGCTTTTTCAATAATCTCTTTCCTTACCGCCTCAGGGTGTCATCCGAGAAGGTTCAAAGTCATTCTTACATAGATTTCTGGCTTAAAGAAGAAACCGTTTGTCCAATGACATTATTTAAGAAGGAGAGTAATTGAAAAATAATGTTTATAGCATTATAAAAAACTCTATGGGTATTTGAAGATTTTGTACTTAATCATACCTACCAGAGCCAAAAGGTTTACAGAGGTCCCCCAAAAGAGTCACTAAAACCTTTAGATGAGGTCTTTTTCTTAGGAAAAACTCTAGTAATTCGAAAGAGGTTTTCTGCATATACATTTCCTATTCAGAGCAAAAGGACATCTAAGTATTCATCAGTGCCTACTTACAATAGATTTAGGTAGAGATGCCTTCCTTTGTCATTGGGACTAAATTGCAGGTTGTTAACATGAAATAAGAATAACGTGCGTCTTACCAACCATTAGGATTGAAAACACTGACTTGTGGATTTCCTGGTTTATTAGCTTGTTTTATATTTCCACTTCTGCAGAGGAAATAGATCCTACATTGTAACAAGAGAGCATTGAGTTAGATGTAAAGAGGAACTTTGTGTGTCAGGCTGATTAAACACTGGAGCAAATTAGCAGGGGAGCTTATGGAATCACCATCTGTAGAGATATTTTAAAAATAGAATTGACAATTTTCTTCTTTGGATGATTTAGGAAATGCCCCTACTGGCAAGAAGATGGACCAAATGGGCTCTTGAAATCCTTTTTGGTTTCCTGCTCCTAAGAGTCTTTCTCTACAGTTCTTGGAAGTATTTATTTCCTAAGTATAATGTAGAACAGAATGCCCATAGCAAAGGTGGTGCGTGCGTGTGTGTGTGTGTGTCCATGTCATTCGTAGGAAAGATGGGAAGGGAACATTGTGTTACTTTAAAAACACAATTTTCATTTCCTAACCCGTCATTTTTACCTACGTGAAATAAATGAGACTTCCTCAGACTTTCTAGAAGCTTGCCTCTTTCCTGACCATTCCCTCTCTTTTCTATGCCCACACTTCACATGTAGGCCTGATCTTGTGCCTACTCTCAGCTTCCACTTTTCCACTTATATCCTGTCTCTCCTGAGGCAACTTTATGCTCTTCTGAGCCTTCTGCTCTTGGATGATTTGAAAAATCTGTTTCCACAGCCATGAATCTTTCTCTGGGTTACAGACCTGCATTCCAACTATCTGCTAGATAAATCTACCTGAGACAACCTCTCAGTAAATCCAACTCAGCAGGTCCCAAACTGAAGAGATGGCAGAAGAGAAAAGGGTGCTTTCAGAAAAGGGTGCTTAATCTCCATCCACACTTCTGCAGTTCCTCCCATGACCCTCTTCATCCCTAGCCCCAACTCTACCCTGGTCATTCTTCCTCCCGGGTTCTCCATCTGGAACTCTGCAACAATTCAGCCTCATCTTGCACAACAGCAGTTCCATGACTCGTGACCAAACAGCCAATGAAACTCATACCTGACCATCTCCTCGGGCACCACACCATTCTCACAGCTCACTGCTCTTGTGAGCTCCCTCGCCTTTCTCAAGCTGCTCATTCCTCTTTGCCTCTAGTATTTCTTCCGTGTTCAGTCATCTTCCTCCCCTGACTGGGGAATCCTACCTGTACAATGTGACACATGGTTCTAGTGTCAGCTCATCTTCTTAGGAAGTCATATTGAATCCTCCATGATGTGCATTAATCAACCTGTGTCCACAGATGCTCAGTACCTCCTTGATATGACTATGGAAAAAGTATATACCATAAAGGGTGGACCACTTCGAAACTGAGGCTCACTTGTCTACACCACATCCCAGATATGAGACCATGATGAGTGACTTAAACCTGTTTCTCTAAAAATGGGGCTAAAAAACCAATACTACCCCCACAGGAGTGACAATGAAAATACTCAGTTGGGAACTGGGGAGAATAAAGAGGTGAACATTTTGTACACCCGAAACTAATGTAACGCTTTGTGTCAACTGAACTCAAATAAAAAGAAGAAAAAACAGGCTAAAAAGAGAGGTGAATGGTCTCTGTATTCAAGCAGCTTATAGTCAAATAACTGTAATAATATATGCAATAATATCCAAACAACTGTAACAAGCTGTAAAAGTAACATCTTCTTCTTCATCAACATCATCATCACAACTAACCTTCACGTCCAGCACTTTCTAACCTGAATGAATCATTCAGTGGCTAGATGTTAATGAAAAAAACTCTTATAACAATTAGGGAAAGCAAGGTCATTTAGATTTGTTGACCTTTCTTCCTGCTAGGGCAGGATAATTCCCCATAGCATATTCTTAAATGTTTAACGAGTCTATTTAAATGACTGAATCTATTTGGTTCCTACAGCATCCCATAAAAGATTAACCTACAATGTATAAGCCAGAAGTTCCAGGAAATTTCTTTTTCTGAGATTTACTTTTCCTCCAATCATTTCACCAAACCCTCATATCTCATAATTTCATTATAAAAAAAGTGCTGTCATTGTACAGTAATTATGCCCAGTATTTGTAGTTAATTATCTCGTTGCCTCTGAGTTTTCTTTTCCCCTTACAATGATGTACCACGTACATTTACTCCTTTATTCTTCTAAGACAATAATCCTAAGTAACCAAATCATAGTTATGTTGAATCTATTTGTATCTTCAAATTGTTTCCCATTTATTAGTTCTGTGGCGAACTCTCAAAACCTTAAATATCACTTTATTTGGTGTAATGATGATGGTAATAAAAACAATAAAACCAACAGGGAATAAAAGAAGAATATAAAAATAATGACGCCTTGCATCAATTCACAGAACACCTTTGGTACAAAAAATGTACGGAACACTTTTTACATCAATTGCGGTGGAATTTTATCTTACGTGGAGACTGGGCCTTCAAACCAACATGGAAGGTGAAGATTGTCTACAGTTAATTTACCCTTAAAAATCCCTTAGAAAGTGCCACATTCAATTTCAACATCCCATTTCTCACTAAGTCCAAAGATTTCTTTTTTTTCTTCTGCCATTGGAACAGATCGCTGTTTCTTTGGTTGAGCTCCAGATGAAGCAGTTGGCTTGCTTTTAGGCACCATGTTGCATGAAAAATAAGTATCTTTAAACACTAGAATCACACTCCTGCACCATCAGGTGCTCACATTATGAGAAGCAGCCGCAGGGAGACAGAAGTCTGAGCAGAGACAGCCTCTCCTGTCACTCTCCCCTTCAGGCTGTGCTCAGGCACGGGAGGGCTGGGTGGATGGCCACGCTATTGCATACCTCTGTCTCTGCCTCTCTGTCTCTCTGCCTCTGATTCTTTTTCTTTCTTTTGTGAGCTCCGAGAGGATAAGCATAGAGCTGAATATATTTAAGTCAAAAAAGCCTCATGAGGGGCGCCTGGGTGGCTCAGTCGGTTAAGCGTCTGACTCTTGATTTCGGCTCAGGTCATGATGTCATGGTGCATGGGATTGACCCCCTCCCCCCCAACCCACCACCGCTGTCAGCGCAGAGCCTGCTTAGGATTCTCTCTCACTCTCTCCCTCTTCCCCTCCCCCACTTGCTCTTTCTGTCTCTAAATAAATAAATACACTTAAAAAAAAAAAGCACCGCATGATATGCTATCATTGTGCCCCCTTTGAGTATCTTAACAATCTGATGAGCTAGGTAGGGATTGTTATCTTATTTTCTCAAGGGAAACATATTAGAGTAGGACTGGTGAATTTAAAAGTAAAAATATAGGATGCTCAGTTAAACCTCAATACCAGAAAAACAGTCAGTAATCTTGTAGGATAAGTATGTTCCAGTCCATACTCAGGTCATACTTGTGTTAAAAAAAAAAAACAAAAAAAAAAAAAAAAATAATAAATATATTTATATATTTATTTTGTTGTTGTTGTTGTTGTTGTTGTTGTTTACCTGAAATTCAAATTTTACTGGACACCCTGCATTTTATCTAAAAATTCTAGCTCAGAAGTATTACTTGGCCTCAAAACATCTAGTTTCTAGACCTTTATATTAGCTCATGATGCTCCTCATTACATTTGAACATCTTATTTGTCTACATTTAAATGATTTTCAGGGAACGCCTGGGTGACTCAGTCGGTTGAGTGTCCGACTTTGGCTCAGGTCATGACTTCATGGTTCGTGGGTTCGAGCCCTGCATCGGGCTCTGTGCTGACGGCTCAGAGCCTGGAGGCTGCTTCGGATTCTGTGTCTCCCTCTCTCTCTCTCTGCCCCTCCCCCGCTTGTGCTCTATCTCTCTCTCAAAAACAAACATAAAAAAAAAAAAAAGAATTGTTTAAATGATTTTCGATTCCTATTGAAATTACAATTTCGATTGACTGTAAGATTACTTAAAGAAAAACAAGCAACATACACAAATACATTTTCTTATTAAGACGGTCCATGAATTAAGACTCACATTTGAGCTGTATTAGTCCATTCTTGATAAGGAATGGAGTATCTCCTTGGGTTTTGCTTTCAAGATAAAACACCCCTTGGATTGGACTTTAGGGGATGATGCGAAACCCAGGGAAAAGCTGTGAGTATAGTAAAGGCCTTTGCTACTCGGATGGAATGGAAAATATTTAAGCCAAAAGAAAGAAAAAAGGTCACGTTCACATGTCTAATATATTGAGTTTGTACTCATTATGACATCATTAATAGCCGATTAGAAAACTCTCTTGGTATTCAGCCTTCTGACTCCATTTCATAATAATTGGTATTGATAGTATTTTATTGTGCTATGTAGTTTGCCAGCACCGAGCCCGATGGATTCGGATCCAGAATATAAGCAACGCCTTAACAAGGCAAGCACGATGTTATGTTATTTTTACCACGCTGTGTTACCTGGCAGGCAATTACAATTCTGGACTTTAACATTGTTTTCCAAGAATAACAATCATCTAATGTTTAGTTTGGCTGAAGCAGGGTTTGTGATTGCCCCCCTGTTAGAAGAAAAATAAGACATTCCTGTAAACGGAAGATCTGAGGCAAATCACGAAACATTTTAAGAAAGGGGATAGCATGTTCTGTTGGCTACACTAGAAACTGCAAGAGGTAAGGGGAAGTGGATAATAGACAAAGGTCTGAGTACTACAGGTCTTTTGATTATCCTTAAAACACCCCCAAAATGCTATCATCCATGTGCGGGGGTAGGATTTAATTTCATTGGAACAGCTCTGGCACTGTGTCTTAAACTGGTGGTCAGATTCCCTGAAGAGGATTAGGGAAGCATCCCAAGGGGGTCATGTGGCCAGAACAGCTGACTTTAAAGCAGCTATTTAATCATGAAGCAAAAGCAGAGTAGTCTAGTGTTTATGAGCTTGTGCCCTGAAGCAAGCACACCTGGAATAATTATGAGTTCTGCTACTTACTAACTCTGTGATCCTGGGAAAAGTTTTTCTAAGCCTCAGTTTCCTCATCTGTGTAAGGGGAATAAAGATGCTTTCGAGGTTGTTTTGAAGGAATTAATGGACCTAAAAGAGTAAAGTGCTTATTGTATAATAATCACTAATAAATGAAGCTGTTATTATTAACTATAAAGAATGTGAAGAGAATAAGACTTTTTCGTTCGCTTGTTTCTTACATCTATTCACCAGACATTTAGTGAGTGTTGGGTGAAACTATTTTAGGTGCTGGAGAATAAGACCTTTCAACCCCAGGCTGGGCACTTTCCCACATCCCTCACCCCAATTTGCTACTTCCATACCAAGAGGGAGAAGGATACATAAGATTACAAAGTAAGTGATAGTATGAAATAACATTCCTTGTGCCCATAACTATATACCTCATCTTACATTATTTAATACATATAATGTCTGTGTGGGATAAGTGTCATATTGCCTTGTGATAGGTGAGGGAACTGAGGCAGACAGAGTTTTAAATTTTTTAAAATATTTATTTATTTTGAGAGAAAGAGAGAGAGACAGACAGTGAGCCGGGTAAGGACAGAGAGATACAGAATACCAAGCAGGTTCCACGTTCTGAGCTGTCAGCACAGAGCCCAACGCCGGGCCCAAACTCAAGAACTGCAAGATCATGGCCTGAGCCAAAGTCAGACGCTTAACGGACTGAGCTACCCAGGTGCCCAACAGATAGAGTTTTAATAGCATTATCGAAGTTCGTGCACGGCAGAGCTGGAGTTTGGACCTAAGTCTGCATGACTGCAAAGTACATTACCTCAGCTACTTACAGTCGGGAGAAAATGCCTGAGAGCCTCTAAAGAGATGATTCACCTTCCTGATGTGACAAAAAAAAAAAAAAAAAAAAAGGAAAGGCCAGAACTTTCATCATTTCTATGGTCACTAAAAATTATCTTATCTTGCATTCGGTATAAAAACTGAAAGCTAATTCTTATATCAAAGTGACCTTGTATTAATTCCCTAGTTCTCTTCCATGAGTGTGCATTCATTAACATTTCTGTAACTAGTCCCTCTTATTGCTGATGTGATCAAAATCAAACGGTTAATGAACTAAACCACCCTTGCTAAAAATAATCTCTGCAAAGACCACATGTGGTAATTCTAATGAGCTATTTTACAGTAAATGTACTTACGAAGAGCGTGACGGAAACAAAGAAACAGAGTTCTCGAAGTCAAATTAAAAACCAGCATTCAGTATTAAAAAAGTTAATCTGGGGCCACCAGACTACATTTTAATTCTACGCTATTTTTTGACCAAACATGGCATAGCAATTTATCGGTAAATAGCCATTCTTAAACACCTACACAGCAATTAGATTTGAACTTCTCTAAAGAGAAACTGAGTCACCAGCTAAGTAGCCATTCTTGAATCTTCGAAAGGCAATTCTAAAAAATCAATACTAAAAGCCCAAAACCCTGTCTCCCTGCCTGTTTCTGAAGACTTCAAATGGGGATTATTCATTTCCCCACTTGTTAACTTGGAAATATCTGAGGTATCTGTCATTTTGAAGTACTCCAGTATTTATATACAACATTTTCAAAATTACAATCATAAACTTGTACTTTAATGGGGAAATATAACACACAGTGTTTAAATGTAAAATGGAACATATGAGACTCCAAATGAAACAAGAAATCTTTCAGCTCAGGAGAAATCTGTGTTCAGGTCAGTCACAGTCTGGATCTTACAATTAGTCCTTCTTGGGGTGGGTGGTGGTGGGGGGGGGGGAGACAGCATTTGTGAAGACATCGGACATATTGCTAAAGACAAACTTAGAGGAGTGGCTGTCAATATACTTCTCTAAATATTATAAGCAATGAAGAAGTGGGAGATTTACATGTTCACATTATCCCCACTGAGGCATATGATCAAGTTAGCTAAATGCCTTTCCCGGTGCCCCTGCACCCAAAACGAAACATCAATTATACACTCAACAAAATAGAAGAGAGTGAGGAAAGCCATTCACTTGCCACAATAATGATGAGGTCAACGTGAAGGGGACATTCGTGTCAATGAAGAAGCTTTCAGTTGATAACAGGCCGGTAGGTAGTCATATTTTAACCCTCGCCTCTCTCTTGGTCATTCTTGTCGCTGTCACACACAGCCATTCTGTCCTCTGTCTTGTGAATTATTCTCACACAGCGCCTCTCCCCTCATCCTCAAATGCCCACTTACCACCCTCATCAACGTGTCATGACCTCATACCTTTTTTCCTTTTTTATTGTCTCACTCCCCATCTGTTTTCACTGTTCCTATTCCACACACTCCCCACTGCTTGAATGCTCTAGAACCTTTGGGAAGCATCTACATTTTTCCTTCACTCCCTGGTTATGTGCTCAAGATGCCACAGAATTGGTGGACGGCCTCTTAAAAGCTGTTGGTAGCACTTTCAACAACAGCCAAACTATGGGAAGAGCCTCAATGTCCATCAACTAACGAATGGATAAAGAAGATGTGGTTTATATATACAATGGAATACTACTTGGCAATGAGAAAGAATGAAATCTTGCCATTTGCAGCTACGTGGATGGAACTGGAGGGCATTATGCTGAGTGAAATAAGCCAGGCGGAGAAAGGCAGATACTATATGTTTTCACTCATATGTGGATCTTGAGAAACTTAACAGAAGACCATGGGGGAGGGGAAGGGGAAAAAAAAGATACAGAGAGAGGGAGGGAGGCAAACCACAAGAGACTCTTTAGGACTGAGAACAAACCAAGGGTAGATGGGGGGGGTGTGGAGGAGAGGGAAAGGTGGTGATGGGCAGGGAGGAGGGCACTTATTGGGATGAGAACTGGGGGTTGTATGGAAGCCAATTTGACAATAAATTATATTAAAAAAAATAAGCTGTTGGTAGTCTTGAAGAAGGGGAATAGCAGCATGAGACACGGTGTCTAAAGACGCTCAGAACACCAAAATGCCCTCTGTACACGAGACAGGTGTTCTTCCCTCGCAGAACCAGATCGGATGGGTGGGTTTCTGTTCAGAACACTGTGTTAGATGGCGACGGGCATGGGGCCTTCCTATTGACGTGGTACCACGAGCACGTCCACTCCCTTCTCTATGCCTCAGTGTCTTCAACAATGAAATAATGCAATGCAATGCAATGCAATGAAGGTCTGGGCCTTCTGAAGCAGAAGGACAAGGTGCTAAAAAAAAAAAGGAAAAGAAACTAAGTGGGGACAATTAAATCTGCCTCAAGCAGGACATGCCCTATTATGAAGGAACCGTATGTGTGAGGAGTAACTATTTTTAGCTCTGGTTTGGGCAGACAATTTGCATCACATGTCTCCGTACCTAGGTTAACTTTGTGTGTTTTACCTAATTTCTCTTTTCTAGTGAGCGGTTTACCAATGCCAGGGGCTTAAATCTCAGCCAATTTCAAAATGAGAGGATGATGATCGAGCAATGCTCTGGGAACTGGCTAATGTTCTGAAGTTGACTAAACAGGCAAAAAATTGTATTGCCTTCTTCAGCAACCCAGATGGAATGCAGAGGCTGACCACAGTGACTGGCCAACCACGAGGAAGGAGGAGAGAAAGGGAAGGGGAGGGGAAGCAGGGAGAAGAAGATCCAAGAAAGAGAAAACAAAATAAAGTACATTACCCTAAAAATGTTAAAATATCAAAGGAAACTATTTAGGAAGAAACACATGAAACAGCTCTCATGCATCAGTCACACAGTTGGTAGCATCTCTTACTTGGGGCTTAGCCAGTGGGTGTTACTGTGTGCAATTACTTTAGAATTCTCAGTATTGTTTAGCATTGACCAATAGCTTCTGGGAAGGCTTAGAACACTTCAGGAATCTTCTAAGGAGGCCGCATTTAGGAATACGTTAATCCACCTGAAGGTAAAGAAAACCAACTGAGAATGAACTGAATTTTGGAGATTAGTAAATATACATTAAAATGAATATCAAGTGATAGCAGCATAGCTTCAAAGAAGATGCCGTTTTGAATTGAGAAAAAAGTTAACTTGATCAGTGTCTGGAAGGGCATGTTATCTAACCGTATATTATCATTTGGTTGAGTTTCACTGGCAAGCAGAGAAATTTCCCCCTTCCTCCTTGGGAAGTGCTGCTGTGGAGAGAAGAATTTTCAAGTCGGTCTTTAATAAGGATCATCAGTGTGCAATTTACTACTCCCAATCAATGGTTTCTAGCAAGGTCGTAACAAAGGAATGTCTTCTGGGGGCGGGGGGGGGGGGGGGCAGCACATAGTATTCCTAACTGAAGGATCATCACACAGAGAAATTTCTTTCTCTGTGCTGGAGTGCAGAAATACACCAGTACTTGAATTTTCAGAGTGATTCAGAGAGGACAGGAACTTTTGAAATGAAAGCCAATTTATAGGATTAAAAAAAGCATTTTTCTTGGGGCGCCTGGGTGGTTCATTTGGTTAAGCATCCAACTTTGGCACAGGTCATGATCTCATGGTTTGTGGGTTTGAGCCCCGCATCAGGCTCTGTGCTGATATCGCGGAGCCTGGAGCCTGCTTCGGATTGTGTCTCCCTCTCTCTCTGCCCCTTCCCCTGCTCGTGCTCTGTTTCTCTGTGTCTCAAAAATAAATAAACATAAAAAAAATGAAAAGAAAATATTTTTCTTATCTTTAAAAAAGGCAACCCCAGGTGATTTGTGTCCATGTTGAGGCAGAATTTCACAGCTACAGATTAATGCCTTGGTTGGTTTTTCATTGACTTTTGTTTAGCCAAGTGGACCTCAAAATGTTCTTGATTGTGCACATCTTCAATGAGGTCAAAAGATTTGTAAGCCACATTTATCACTTGTAGGCCACATCTATTACTCTCTCTCAAAAACATTTTTAAAAATACAAATATTTACATACACATACATATACTTAAACAAATCTATATACTGAAAAGTGAAATCATTTTGAAGAATAGTGTGCCTCAATGTATCCTCAATGGACTTATAAAATATTATAGTAATGTGTCAAAAGTAGATTAGATAATTATCTCCTATGCTGTATATATAAACAATGATATTGTATTATAATACATCCCGAATGGATTTACAGAAATCCTTGGTTTTGTGGCTAAGAGTTGTTCATTAGCCATACATTGATTGTAACCAATTTCACGGCTTAAAGTACGAATTCATTGTATTGAATGACATCATAATGCAACGAAAGCCCAGAATCTGGAGTTAGAAGCTCTAACTAGAAACACTAATAACTGGCTCTGCACACTCTTAATAGTTTTGAGCCTTAGGGTTTTTATTTATTATTATTAATAACTGGGGATACTCACTTTGTAGGTTAATTGTAAGATTAAATGAAGAAAAACACATTAAAAGTATTTACATAACATGAACACACTGAGAAAATAACTATTTAAATTACTAGCAATAAGCAATTATTTTATTTAAGAATAGTAGTCCAAAGAATGTCTCTCCCTCCCACCCTGTTGCAAAAATGCTTCGTATTGATGTCAAAATCTTTGCAAAGAGAATAAAGAATCTAAGGAAAATTTCAAGTAACTGTTACTTAATACATTTTTAAATTAGTTAAGATGGTAAAGTGTTTTAAATTTATTTTTCTCTCCAAAAAAAGAGAAAAGAACATATTTTAAAAAAGCATGTAAACACCTTTCCCTGAAAAGGACCATAAAATGGAAAGGAAGTAGCCTAATCACATACATTAATTATTATTTTGAAAGACAGTACAACCAAACATAGAGCTTCTCAAAGTTTCAAAACAGTCTTGGTCACTTTGATGTTCTGAGGCTTCCTGATCATAAGAGAATAGGAGTACCAAAGTGGAGTTACCAACTTCACAGTATATTTTAGCTATTTGTATTCAGCCAAGTAATACTTCAAAAAAATACCAGCAACTTTGTGTACACATCCCAACAGCACCCCTTCCTGACCAAGAGGTACAGGGTAAATGATTCCCCCGCCCTCTTCCAGCCATCTCCCTACCCTGCAGTAACCCAGCATAAAGCACAGTATTTTCATGACCTAGCAGCCAGATTGGAGCATGGAATATGTATTGGGTAGTTGCAAATCTGCTCCTTGGAATGAATTGCTACCCATAGTCTTGTCCAGCAAGAATCATGTAGGGTCAGTGGAAAAATGCAGTGTCTGTGAGAAGCATCTTAGATGCACCTCTATTTTTACCAGCCTCTGCAAGGATGAATAAATTTGTTTTACTTCAAAGAAAGTGAGCACAGAGTCACTTCTCTCATATATATTTTAAAGGGAAGAATAAACTAAGCCAGCCTGAGCATTTCCTTCCATACACAGATGAAACGACTTCCACATGGCTTTTAATTACGTTCCTCCAAACTAATATTCTTTGAACAAGTAATGTTCTCTCTATGGAGTTACTCCTGTAAGTTGGCACTGGAAGTGGGGGGGGGGGCGGGAAGGACTGTAAACAGTAATATTCACATCCATTCTGAACAACTACAATGCCAAGAAATGCTCTGAATATTTCCATGGACCTCCCACATTCTCGATAGGATGTTTTCTGTGCATGGTGATCCACAAATATTATCATTCCATGACAATGCAGTTTCATCAAGGTACGTCTCAATCCATGGGATACGAGTCCCACACAACAGACGGCGAATTTGGCGCAGCCCGGCGCACGCTGCGTGTGTTACTTACTGGTTATATTGCAGTGGTCACACTGAGTCCCGTATGGCGCCGTATTAACGAATGGCATGCAAGCACCTTCTGTTGAAACATCTGCGACAGGGAAATTTCAGGCATTTTTCCAGATAATTTTTGTGCTCTGGACCAAATTTTCATTAGGACTATAAAACCTGGCAAGCAGTATTGTTGTGTATGATTTTTTAATAAACTGGGACATGCCTTTGTTACAAGAGTGAGGAAAAGGGCTCTTCAGAGACTCTTTTCTATTATAAAAAGTTCAGAAAACATATGACAGCTCACAAAATAACATCTCCCAACTTTTTTTTTTTTTTAAGTGCAAGGTTCCAGGCTTTCGTAGACATATAAATAAAATTCACAGTTTTGGATGCAGAGAGCAAAAATGCAGATTTTCACAACTTGTAGTAAATTATTTCAACGGTGGCTTTCCTTAAACATGTGTTTGTTAGGAATGCACACAACCGACAGAGATGTTTCTTATGTATTTAATTTTTGATGCTTGCTGCCAAAACCAATCTGTGCAAGAGGTTTTACTTGTTTGAAGAGACACCGTGTTTCAGAATTAGAAAAAAAGTCAAGTGTTTGGGCACATGCCTTTTTGTACCCATAAACAATGTGAACTTAACAACTAGCATTGTTCTTTTTATTTTCACCAGTTCAAACATGGGTGTTTCCATTTCCTTCTTCACTGCCAATAACCACCTTACTACTACAGTAATGGAGGCTAGAAAAACTCCCTTTTGTAATTCTTTAATTCCCCGTGCCCTGCTACAAACACTAATGCAAAACAAACATGCTTGGCAGTAAATATGTGCATTATCATTATGTAAATAGGCATGTTATCATTATCCTTTGATGATGCTGTTCTTTGTAAAGCCTTTTTTTTCTTTCTAAATATATTATCCAATTTAAGTTATAATGCATATTATACCACTGGGGCTATATAAACACTCTAGATCAAGGAGAATGAGTAGACGGTCTATAATACAACAAAATGTTTACCACCTATGCATATGGTGTGTGATGCAAACAAACAGACCAGTGCTGTTGCACATTACACAATCCTACCCCAGCCGCGCACGGAAACCTCTGAGATTAATATCCGTCTTGCTGTTCAAATTGAGTAGCACATTATGACATTTTATATTGACAACATTATAAGCTGAGATGATACATTTTAAACTTGATGAGATGAATGATCTAGTACCAGCAGAAAACACGCTGCATATCTGAACCTTATATGAACTAGGAGCGACTCATGTCACAGTCTGTTTGGAAATGTTACAATGTTTGCATAAATCCATTGCTTATGCATAAGCACCAGGGAACTGGGATCCTGAGGCAGGCAGTAAGCTGTAAAGTTCTCGTGGCGCTTGATAAGCATGCAAGATGCATCTCACATTCTCCTTGGTGAATTGCAAATGTTTGGGTAAGAAAGAGCAGATAGCTGCATATTGTAGGAAAAGATCAGGGCTGATTTCTTCAGTAGGGGTTGGAAGGGAGCTAGAGAGGCTGGGCATAGGGAAAGGAAGGACTGAGTACCCCTTCCAATTTACCTAGGCCCCTCAAAACATGCAAAACCCACCTGAGGACGTGGATTTTTGGTCCTAATTGTCCTCACATTCTGTAGTTGTCAAAATTGTTGGGCATAAATATCAACTATTTGAGTTCACTATAAAGACACAGGGATGCTGTTTAATTAAAGTGTGAATGATGGTGCTCCTCGGCTTCCATTATTTTCTCTTTTCTAGAGCAAGTAAGCTGTTAACTCTGGAGCAAGACAGTTACATTTATTCCTTGTTTAAAATGTGTTGTCAATATATTTTTTTTTCTTTGGAGTCTCCTAAAGGAGTTTGCTACTTGACACATAGTTAAACTGATAAGAGTTCAAACAGCTTAAAGACTCCATTTCCGTAAATTTAAAACTCATTAGCATTAGCATCTGATTTACAGAGCTCCAGAACACACAGATTAGGCCACGTGTTCCGTGTGCCCACCTCACCCCTCACTAAGCACTCGCTCTGGGTAAACCCCTTTCCCTTTTTAAATATGTTATCCAGTCTTAGGGCCCGTGCACTGTGTACCACTGGGGCTGCAGACAAACCTGAAACGCTTTGAGGGATTTCAGGTATTACACCACACACACCAAGCTTTCTTTTTCAACCCGGGAAAGGACCATGTCTATTCTAGCATAAGATTAGTGGTGGATAGATATAATTTGAGAGGCGGGGGCGGGGGGGGGGGCAGATATTGCATGAACTGACGCCTTGTGCTGGACGTAGTGTCTTGCTAAATCTTCTCTGGGAGAACGAGTCTTTCCCTCCCCCCACCACCCCGACCCGAAACTCCCTCTATCCCACTTTACCTGGGTTAATCTGCTAGGGCTATCATAACAAAATCCCATAGTCTAGGTGGCTTAAACAACAGATTTTTTTTTTTTTTCTCACAGTCTGAAAGCTATAAATCCAAGGTCAGATACCATCAGGGTTGGTTTCTGGTGAAGCCTCTGCTCCTGGCTTGCAGATGGCCTTTATGATAATGATGATGATGATTATTAATTATTATTTCAATTCAAGTTAGTTTACATACGGTGTAGTCTTGGCTTCAGGAGTAGAACCCAGTGATTCATCACTTACATATGACATCCAGTGGTCATCCCAACAAGTACCCTCCTTACCCAACCGTTTAGCCCATCTCCTCACCTTCTTCCCCTCCAGCAATCCTCAGTTTGTTCTCTGAATTTAAGAGTCTCTTAAGGTTTGCCTCCTTCTCTGTTTTTATCTTATATCTCTTTCCCTTCCCCTATGTTCACCTGTTGTGTTCCTTAAATTCCACGTATGAGTGAAATCATATAATATCAGATATCATTTGATATCACATGGCCTTCTTTGTGCTGTGTCCTCCACATATGGCCCTTTCTCTGTGCATGTGCAGAGACAAGGGAGATCTTTCCTTTTCTTATAGGAACACTGGTCCTATCGGATTAGGGTCTACCCTATGACCACATTTAACCTGAATTACCTGTCTGATGGCCCTGTGTCCACACAGTCATATTAGGGGTTAGCGTTTCAGTCTGAAGGCCACAATTTAGTCCTCAGCACTAGACATCAATCAGGTCACAGCTAAGATCTGCTTTCCTCCTGGGAGTGCCCCCAGCCCTAAAGTTTAGGTCAGGTTTCAAATAAAGCCAGAGGTTCAGTAACATCTTGCACGTCGCAGCAGCAAACCTGATATTGTCCACCCTGTGACCACGTGGCCTAGTTAAGAAGCTGGAAAATGTGCCTGTGAGATTATCCCAGAGAAGGTGCTTCCTGAGTCAGACATGTGTGAATCGAGGCCCCAGGCCAATGTGATTGGGTGAGACTGCCCCCCTTTGAAAGTGCACCCATTTTTTACCTTTGTGAAAATATAAACCAAGAACTGGAAGACTTAAAATTAGGGAGTGAGAATCCACAGAAAGTGG
Source organism: Herpailurus yagouaroundi (assembly GCF_014898765.1). Classification (NCBI taxonomy): domain Eukaryota; kingdom Metazoa; phylum Chordata; class Mammalia; order Carnivora; family Felidae; genus Herpailurus; species Herpailurus yagouaroundi. The sequence goes on from NW_024412417.1 coordinate 5,102,216, forward strand.
AGTTACACCAGTTGACAAAACACCAGCTCGGCATTGGGGGCTTACAGTCCTGACCGGGTTGGTGGAGAAGAGACACAGCGTCTGCCCGCTTAGGGGTCAACACAGCTCAGACAGGGAGCAGAGTCAGAGCCGTGTCTGGAAGCTGCCAGCCACTTACCTACACACTATTCAAGATCCACCAAGGCAGTCGCATCTCACTTCACTCCTTGCTTGGAAGGGTGGATGGGAGCCTGCCATCTGCCAGGGAGTTCATAAACTTGAATGTGTAACAGTGTACCCACTGCCATTACTTTTATTTTTAGAAATTCGATCTGGCTTCTGACAAGCCTTTTGGGGAAGGTGGTAATCACTCACCTACCTGGGCTTCTCCACAGGGCCTCTCTGACAAGGCCTTGCTGCCTCTTCCCCATCTCTTGGGATTGACCATGGTTGAGACTGTGTTCATATTGAACCAGCATTGGTGACCCGCTAGAGCTTTGTCCAGATTCGTTAAATTACAAAGGAGAAAATCTCTGTACAATGGCGACAGGTAGGGCAGTGGTTCTCTCCCCTAGGGGACATTTGGCAATGTGTGAGGGATTTTATTTTTTTTTTTTTAACTTTGTTGTTGTTGTTGTTTTGTTTATTTATTTATTTTTGAGAGACAGAGAGCTAGCACAAGTGAGGGAAGGGCAGAGAGACAGGGAGACACAGAATCTGAAGCAGGCTCCAGGCTCTGAGCTGTCAGCACAGAGCCTGATACTGGGCTAGAACTCATGAACTGTGAGATCATGACCAGAGCTAAAACCCAGAGCTAGATGTTTAACCAACTGAGCTACCCAGGTGCCCGAGGAAATTTTTGTTTGACCTGACCTTGGGTGCAGAGCAAGGATGGTGACACTTGCATGTAGTAGGTAGAGATTAGGGAGGCCACTAAACATCCTACCAAGCATGGGAGAGCCCCTCATGACAAAGGATTATCTGCCTCTCAAATGTCAATAGTACCAAGATTAGAAACCCTGATAGAGAGGTTAAGAAAAAGGGGTTTGGATTAAAACCGTCACTTGGTTAATTCCCTTAACCTGCAACCAAGGTTAAGTTCACTCACCTGTCAAATGAGTATAAAATACTCATTTCTTAGTTCTAAGGATTAACAGATAATATATCAAAATATTATTGTTAGTTTAGCATAAACCAGGTGCTGAATAAATTCTGAAATGCTTCGTGCAGTGACACAGACTCAGAAATCATCCAATAAATGGCAGGAACTACTGTTAATAGATTTCTAAATAAATAACAAACGGTTGCAAATATATAGTATTCAGACTTGATTAGGGATCAGTGTGTGTCAGAGGAGCCGAATGGGTGGGTATGATAGACTGGAAAATTATTTGTGATTGCCCCATTATTTCTGACAAATGAAACCATTCTATGATGTGATGTGTGCAAAAAAAGGAACTCGAATCACCAGGCAAGAAAATTCCAGTGACATCTCTTGAGAGATCAGAGGGTTTTGGGGACAAGGGAGAAGCCTTAAAAGGATTGAGGAGGGCTCAGGGGACACAAAAAAGAGAGGGGAGGGGCTGAGAAGACAGGGGAGCTGGCTAGGAATGGACAGGGATTGAGAAGCCCTAATGAAAGGAGGAGTCCCAGAAAACCTGTCAGGTAGAAATGCAAAGGTAAGGTAGACTGAAAGAGGCTGGGTTGGAATTCTCAATCCAGATTTTGCCTATGGACCTGGTATAAGGATCCGGCCTTCCCAACTCAGAAAGAACTCACTTTCCTTTTACGAAAACACTTGGAACACAACAAGGATCCACTGTAGTTGCTCTAATCTGTCCAAAAGTTTTCCTCCGTGTCCGGAAACTCTCCTCGGCCGTTCACCTTTTCAACTACCTCCCTGAAGAAGGCAGCCCACCTCTGGGGCTGTTGAAAGAGCGAAAGTAATTGTTCCCAACAGAGGTCCTGGCTGAACATGAGCTGGATGTGGGGCACAGGTCTACTGATGTCTACAGGTCCCTGTGTGTTGAGTTGTATCCAACACGAATCAAATCCGAGAGGGAATTGTAATTGTTTTTAAAACACCAAACATGAGAACAGCTGAACTTCTTGGGGGGGGGGGGGGAGAAATCACTGGGTAATTGAGGTTAGTAGGGAGATTACTGAAAAGCTGGAAAGTTCTTGATGTTAATTTTCTAATCAGTAACAATCATAAAACGACTAACTTTTTAAGAGACATCACGTATCCATTTACACCAATTTCACGTTAAGAAAGAAATTATCTTCTCAGAGGGTTATTTTCTTTTTTCTGCACTCAAAACAGAAAAAAGTTCAGCGCCCCCGCGCCCCGGAACGGACGGGGCTCTCCCAGAACTGGGGGCCTTGAGAGGAAGCAGAGCTCAATTCCAAATCCACATCGGTCACGCGGCGCCTGCATTTCCCCCAATTCCTTTCAAGTTGAACACACTTTTCAAGAAAGGGGAAAAAAATACAAATGCTGGAGAAGCCTTTTATAAACAAGCCATTTAAACTTCAGAGACAATTAGCCCCCCTGCCCGTTTTTAACTTCTGGGTTTCGGAGCCTCGGCTTTCCTGATAATTTACTTTTGAAATTCTCAGGCCCGTGGGGCTGGCCAGGCTGAGCTCTGACTTCACATGTGCGGCCGCCGGGAGATGGCAAGTGGCCGTGGTCAGTTTGACGAAGTATACATAAGCTTTCGGCACCGCGTATCTGCAATATCATGGACGGTCAAGGAGGCGCCTGTTATAAAAATACACAGTGAAACACAACTGAAGGACTGTGCTTTCTCAAAGACGAGAGTAATGCATTCCTTCTGTTTAGGCTCATTTTCCAGCCTTTCACATTCTTTGTGAACAAGAGTTATAAAACAACCCTGATGCAGGCCAATTATTTTTACTTTGAAGGCCATTAATCAAGATTGACTAAGAAAATGAAGACAGCTAAGCAAAATTTCATATGTGAGTGGAGTGAGATTAAAATAAAACCAGATGGGATGGACAGAGACACTAAGCATTTTTTTTTTTTTTTAAATTTTTGGACTCATGTAATAAATGTCTTTTACAAATTACAGCACTCTTATTTTCTTACAGTAAATCAAATCAGGCCATAATGTACAAGTGGTCTCATTGCTGAAATGTCAAAAATAGAACCTGCCTTGTTCTTGTAGAGTAATTCCTCAAATCTAAACCAGCAGTGCGGGCTAACAGTCTATAAACCATTTACCTGTGTGCAATCAGAAATGTACCTGATGGATGGATTTCTCATGGCCACAGAGCACACCATACAGTGAACTCACAGAAATCTCACCCCAAAATGATTCAAGCTTTTGGATCAGAATTATCAAGTAGGCCAGTACCTTGTAAGTTAAGAAAAGGGGAGTTCAAGACTTGTTCAATACGCAGATTCTCTGTCATAGAAATGACTGGGAAGGTCACAAGCTCCACCCATTTGGAGACTTAAAAATAAATTTTTTTCTAGATCTTCAGGATCTGAAACTGCCAGTAGGTTCATTAGTTTTTCACACGAATACATATTCTATAAGCAAAAGAGTAAAATGTGGATGTTAAAAAATAAAATGAGGGGCGCCTGGGTGGCTCAGTCGGTTAAGCATCCGACTTCGGCTCAGGTCATGATCTCGCAGTTTGTGAGTTCGAGCCCCACGTTGGGCTCTGTGCTGACAGCTCAGAGCCTGGAGTCTACTTCGGATTCTGTCTCCCTCTCTCTCTCTCACCCTCCCCTGCTCACACTCTTGTCTCTCTCTCAAAAACAGATAAACATTAAAAAAAAAAATGTTTTAAATAAAAGGAAATTTTTTTCTCTCTAATGTTGCATGGATAGCAAGGTTCTATCGGCCTACTTCATACAACAGCAGTATCTTCCTGCAGTGGGAACATGACTGAAAATAACCAGCTGTTACAGGATCTCTTTCAAAACACACACCATAATCCCGAAGAATCCTTCCCCATTTAGCACTGTCAGGTTAAAAAGTCTGCTTAGGAAATGAGACTAAACTTTCTTTTCATAACACTCAATGAACCATCTCCACCATGTATTTAGAGAGGACATACGCATTTCTTAAAGCAGATTCAAAATAATCTGCAAAGAAAATGAAGTAGATTTTCAACCATGGTAAATTTTCTTAACTCCTCTGATGCTTCCTTTTCAAGATGAAAAAGGCAATTTTGGGTTTTAAAAAGCATATTTTTTGCAAAATTCTTTTCTTGGGAAGACAACTCAACCCTGAGAATGAGAAGGACAACTGCCATTCATTTCTCCTCCACAAATCTCTAAACAAATCAGGAAATATTGGTCCAAAATTCCTCACTAAACAACACAACTTCCTTCACACAGTTGTATTTTATTTAACGTAACGGATGTGATCCTCAAAAGTTACATGAACGTTCCATTTCTGTAAGTGGGCTCAACCTTTAATTGCTTCCCATTTAAAGCCTGTTGGTGAATTCTGTAAATAAGGTTTCTTACTGATATATGGATGCTAACATAAAAGAATATTAGTGAAATAATTAAATTGGCACAAACTTCTGAAAGCTCAGAGCATTTTTAAAGTTCAGATTTTTATGTGGATTTCTTGATCAATGATCTGGCAACCAGACTGACTCTACACAATATGTTTCTTTGTAGAGCAGGAATACAGGACTTTCCACATAGTATAACTCATGTAAAATATTATGGTGAAAATTTCCTGTTTTGATCTCAGATTGTTGTCAAATATATCTACTTCTCCTCTCTTGATGTCCAGAGGTCTATCCATTGCAATCCCATCCTCCAAGCCTAAACCTTAAAATACCTTAAATTTTAACACCCTACAGTCCTCTTTAATATCTCAAACACCCCTGCTGCTTGCCCTCACCTGTCTGCCAGCCACCAGGAGCTACTTGTCAATGTCAGTCCATGAAGTCAAGACTTCCCCCAAATCTAATACAGAAGAGCTGACCATCTTGGTAGGGTGAGGGAGGGAGATATTTCAAAGGGAATGGTGTTACTAAGTCATCAGCTTTCTATGCAAAGAGGAGAAAGTCAGGCTGGAACCTAATAGAGCAGAAGAGAGGAATTTAACATAGCCAAGAGAGGAAAAATTTGTTTGCCCCCAACTCAGTCTTAATGTTTTCCATTTACCTAATTTCATTGTTTACGCTGAAGTCAAAAACCTAAGACTTATTTGGGATCCTGCTCTTTCTTTATCCACACCCAACCCATCAGTAAAAACTACCAACTCTGACTTCAAAATACATCCCAATTCCCAACAGTTCTCTACTACTCTCTGTAAAACTTCTGGTCAAGTCTCCTCTGACAGTGACTTCTTGACTGAACTACAGCAATATACTCCCTATCTTTTCCCTGCCTCTCCCCTGGCCCTTGTGATCAATTTTCCAGAGAGCAGCAGAGTGATCTTTTAAATATGGAAATTAGCTCTTATCTTCCATTCCTCTTGAAAACTTTCCAATTGTTTTCCTTCCCAAGTAGAGTAACACCCTAACTCATTACAATGCCAACACCCTAACTTATTACAGTGGCCTACCCAGCCTTATCTTATCCTGTCTCCACTTACCTTTCAGATATCATCTCCTTCCACTTTCACTGTGCCTTACCACATTCAAGCCAACTGTCCCTTTGTTGCTTCTGGAACAAGCCAAGTTCATTTCTGTCTTGGGGCCATTGCACTGTGTCCTGTACACAGAGCACTAAAAAAATATTTACCAATATTTTGTATGGCTGTCTGCTTCTTGTCATTCAAATCTCTGTTTAAATGTCACTTTCTCAGAAGGGCCACTTTAACATTCTGACTACATTTCCCCCAGCCATTGTCTGTCACATTACTTTATTTTAATTCTCTGCCTTTTTCCTTGTGGATGTGTTCATTTACTTGGTGACTGTCTATCAACGATAGAATGAGAGCTCCATCATAGCTAAGGCCTTGCGTCTCTTGGTTATTACTGTTTTTCTAGCATTAGATGAATGCTTGTCCTTCAACAGGAATAAAATAAGTCTGTTGAACAAGTCTAGGAATCAAAAATGGAGACAAAAATACAGATAACTCAGAACGCAAAAGAAGGAGAAGTAGAGATTGAAAGGGGTGGAGGTGAGGTATAAGGAGCTTCTTCAGAGTCCAACTTCACAAATATGGAGCCTCCTGCTTGCTCTCCCCTTTTTTATGGGAAGGCCCATTTTTAAACAGACAGTTACACTGAGCAAAATCAGCTGTTCCTGGGATTGCCTTTCAAATCCTTCCCTTCCTCTTCTTCCCTTCTTTCCATCCACATCACTGTTTCTCTCAGTTCTCCATGCTTTTCTGGCTGAACCACCTTGTTCTGGTCTTGCCTATTCCCAGTCCATCCAGGGGACTGGTACCAAATTAATCTTACTAAAAACAGTTTGCATGATGTCACCTTCCAGCTCAAAACACTCTTCAAGTGGTTCTCATTATCTAAGGGCAAAGGTCAAACGTTTTAGTTTAGTACACAAGACCGTCAAACTACACCCAGACGTCCTTTCCAACCTTATCTACCCTTGCTCCAACAAGAGTCCACTGCTTAGTTCAGCCAGACTCCTTCGCCCCTTGACTCACTTGTCAGTCCTGATCTTGATTAAATCCTGATCCTGATCCTGATTAAAATCTTCTCTTTTTGTCTTCTACTCAGCTTTTAACCAGTGATCACAGTCTAGACAGAATCCCCAAGGATCTTTTTTAGATCCTAGAGTGCTTATTATTACTAATATCATTTACTATATCTTTGGCCATTAGCAACACATTACTTTCAAATGATCACTATTTTCTCATTTACACAAGTCTTGGTTTTCATGAAGGCTGGAAATATATTACTTTACTTTCTCCCTGCATTCAGCTCACCCTGCAGTGAGCATGTTATTGGAAATCTCAGAGACTGTATTCCTTTATCAGGGAAAGGCGGATAATAATAGTAGTTTTGTAGATTTGCTAGAAAAATTAAGTGATATAATGCATTTAATTAGCTTAGCACAGTGATATATAAGAAGTGTCATTATCTTAGTGCATTGCAAAGTGGCAGATTAACAAATTGATTGATTAATTGATCCAATTATCTTTAAAAAACCCCATAAAACATGGATTTATTTATACAAGTACATTTCCCCCAAATATGCATATAGTAAACACCTATAAGTTAATCTTTTTAAAAAGTATATAACTTTTGATTTCCAAAACCACCACTATATTTAGTAACCTAACCCAGTGATTCTTAACCTTAACCTATTCTTAACTAAAACCATATTGAAAATCTGATTAAAGCTCTAACCTCTCTCCCTAGAAAACTGCATGTACATACAAAATTTGGTATATAATTTCAGAGAGTTTCATGGCCCCTTATAGACCGTGCATAAACTTCTGGGAGTCTACTGGATCCTTAGCAAGCCATGAAATCCAATGTCAAAACTGATCACTTTTCCCATTCCTGGCTCTCTGACAGCGATGCATCAAACACCAATCTGCAGTAGAACACGTGAACTCAATGTTGTTTTTGTTTTTGTTTTTTGCTTTTTTTGTAATGACAAAATTAAATGAGATCAAAGGAAACCAAAATAATAAAGGAATAACGGATTTTTCTTTTAACACTTTCTGCAACAGAGTGCATTATGATACTTTTGTATTGGGTTTCAAAAACACAGGCCATTCACTTTAGGCTCTTTCTTTCCTCCTTTCTTTTTTTTTTCACATGTAAGATAGAAAGCAATACTTACCTGGCAGGGGAAATACCACTATCATGAGATAGAAAGCTAAAAATTCAAAGGAAAGCCCAAGTTTAACTTCAGATTTGAGATTTTAGTTCACATGAACTTTCTTCCTTCCTTCTTTTGTTCTTTCTTTCCTTCCCTGAAGTAACTCAATGCTTATTCAATGCCATGCTGTTTGCTAAAAATTGGGCAGACAATAGTAAGCAATATAGCTTCAACCTGAACACTCTCATGGAAAAGACAATATTATTAAATACCTATGCGTATGAATATGTGCTTCAAATGTGTACCAAGAAAGACAATCAGTGGAAGTTACAAGAGTATATAACTGAAGGAGATGACCTACTCTAGGGATCAGAGAAAGTCTCTTGGACACATTTTAACTGTGATTTGGAGACTGAGAAGGCATTAGCTAGGTGAAGTGTGAGGGTGGTGGATTGGGTGGTATGATAGGAGTCACCAAGGCAGGGATGAACATTTTAGGAACTCAAAGAACACTGATGTCACTGGAAGGTGGGAGAATTATGGTAGGCAATGTACGCCATGTATTTCTGTTAGGAACGCTTTTGATTTCAAATAATAGAAGATTCTACTAACAGTTTTAACAATGTAAGTTCAATAACAAAGATTTTAGTGGTAGACAATTATTTACCTTCGTTCAGCTGTCCACCGATGCCAATGGAGACCCGGGTTTATTCTGTTTTTCCTCTATCCATGGTTAGTGGGTTGCTTTTAATCCTCACACTTGTCATCTCATGGTCATAAAATGGCTGCTGAAACTCCTGACCTCATAGCCATATTCAAGGCAGGAAAAAGTGAAGGAAAGGGTAGCAGCATCAGCTACATCTGTCTGTTTCATATGAAAAAGCAAAGGTCCTCTTGGTCCTCAGCACATTTACAATTATACCCCATGGTCAGAAATCTGTGACATGCCGTCTTTTAGCTGCAAATGCAAGAAAGGTTGGAGAAGTGGTTATCAGCTTTCCTAGCTCTTGGGGTAAGGTGGGCAAGGGAGAACCAACATGGGTACTGATGTAGGGCTAGGTAAATAATAATGCCTGCTTCTCATGTCAAGGCTTTATTCTTTATCTTGAAAAACAGAATGAGTGCAACCAATAAGTATTCCAATTTAAAAAGGTATAATCACTCAAAAACATGTATCTCTGAGGCTATCACCAGGAAAATTGATTCGAAGGAGAAAGAGATGATGTGCGGTGACAGAAAGATATTGATCCAGGTGACAGATGGTTGGGATTTGAACTGAAGGGGTGGTGGTGAAGAGGGAGGAGTAACACAGCAGGTAGTTCAGGAGGTTTAGGGTGGCTCTGATTATTCATAGGATTTTTGTGTTTTGCAAATGCAGTCGTGTGTGAATTTGCTTCAAAACTATAGTTTTATACCAAATTAGCTCATTCTAAAGTCGAAATCTGACTAGCTTGGTATAAAGATACGTGTTGTCCTTGAACTTAAAATTCTTCTCAGTGAAACTCTTGGGAGGTATAAAAGCTGGGTGATTCATCTGGCAAGATAAAATTACTTTCTAACCCTTTTTTCCTTACAAAAGTCAAAACTGCACTTCCATTTAGTGATGTAGAAAAGGTAGAAGAGTGATGTATTTGTACCTCCAGCTTAATAAAATAATTGTGCTTTTGTGTTCATACCAAGGAAAACCCAAATGCAGTAGATTAAGGATATCCTTAAAGGCATGAAGAAAAATTTCAGTTCCCTTAAGTAAGGCAAAACATTCTACAGGAAAAAAAAAAAAAGTGGGGGGAGGGGGGTTAAACCCACATCCTAACATAAACTTCACAGAAAAATATTAGAATTTCTCAGGGTTTTCTATAACTGCTATTAGAATTCATTCGTGAGCTGAGATTTTTTTATTTCAACTTTCACATTAACAGTCCAATAATAAACCCTTGATTAAAGAAAAAGAATTCCAGTGAAAGGGTTGAAATAAGCTTAATTGTAGAGGTGTGATTAGTGCCACAGTGATAGACTCCCAGGTAATGATTTTTAAAATTTTATAGGAAATGTTTAACAAGATGATTGCCTGACTATAAAATGTCTCTGTATAAGAAAATAGTCTTTGAAAGCAGCATTGGGCCCTATTGCACTAATACATCCATGAATGGCAACATTTCTTTTGTAGTTTTGATGAATGCTAAAGTAGAAACTATATTATAATGATTTTGGACCCAAAACTGTGAAAATAGCTAGCAGAATATGAACGCTTTACCAGATCAATCAATTTTCATTGAAAATTCTGCTTATTGTGTATGGTATCAAACTATGAAAATGTGACATTTCAAACTAGTGATTTCTGTCCTACCAAAATTGCGGTACTTATTTGGGTTTTAAAGTAGATAGGATCAGCATTAGAGACAGCATGGTGTAACCAAAAAAGAAAAAAAAAAATGTATATGTATAGAGAGAGAGAGAGAGAGATAGCCATATTCTAGTATCTTATTCATTCAACTGCAAACATTTGCACATGGGCTAAAAAGTGTACGACACTGAAAACAGAAAGGCCCCAGATATTTCCAGGTATTCTTCTTAAGAAATGCTCAGGTTCGACATGACCCTGTGTTCAGTTGTAATGATGAACATACGGGTTTGTGGGAGCAAAGAAGAGAACTCATCTCAGGTGGGTGTGGATGGAGGAAGAGGTGACGTGTGAACGAAGACTCAGAGTCTTATAAACGGAATGCAGCCAGTTCAAGGAGGCAAAGAACATTAGGAAACAGCGATTGTTTAAGGGGCTCAAGTGATTGGATGCCACCAGAGTTCAAAAAGTGTCAAACAATGAGACAGAACAATACTGATCAACTCTGGCTAACTTGACTAGGGGAGAAGAATGCTGGAAAGGTACAGGATGGCTCACAAAGAGTCTATATTTCTCACTAAGAAACGTGAATTTAATTCTGAAGACAATAAAGAATCTTCTGGAAAGTGCTGTAGTCATATTTAGATTTGAAATAATTCACTTGGGTGACTCTGTGAAGGATGCATTTACAGGAAGCCAGTAGGAGCCTTTAGGTGCTGAGCTTGGAGGAAGACATTGGAGAGGAGCCAAGAAATACTTGGGAAGTAAAATCTGTAAAAATAGAGAAGACTCAAGAATACAAAGTATAGGACCCATGGAGGCTGACCCAAGAACGGTGGAAGCAAAGCTTGTGTGGTGGAGAAGGTGATGAGTGTTCAGACACGTTGAGTTTGGGGTGCCTATGGGATATCTAGGCAGAGATGCCAGCAGAAAGCTGGATATAGGAGTCCACAACTCAGGGGAGGTTTCTGGGCAGAAGACAGTGATGAAGAAGTTGTCAGCATGCACCATACAAGGGGAAGAAATTTCAATTGCTAATAATACCCCTCAGGAGGCCCTGCCTTATATTGTGGGATTCCCTGAAGATCAAATGACAGAATATATTGAAAAAAAGTACAGAAGAGAAGTATGGGATGGTCATTACTTGAACTTGGCCTCAAATGCTTAAGTGATATACATTTTAAAAATTAAAGAACTGTTACTGTAATAACATAAACATTCACTTACCAAAATACTTTCTGTGGTATGAAATAGATATTGGACAGAGCAGAAAATACTACTAAGAAAAATGTATTATTCTATTGAAAATCTGTTTTGATGAAATAATCAGGGAAAAGCTCATGAAGGAAATAAAATCTTATATTTGAATAATAATTTCAATTTTTTAAAGTTGTCAGATTTCATTTTATCTTTGTGTTTTCCTATATGTGCCCTCAAGAACAAATCAAAATAATTAGAAAAACTCTCTTTGGGGTTAAAATTTCCAGGTCATTCTTCAGGTAGAATTAGTCCTTAACAATTCTAGAACGCTGTTGGATTCAAAGAAGTGGAAAGAAAAAGAATCTCACAATATAATTATATTGAAAGGAGAAGGTCATGATTTAAGATCATTTTCTTTGCTTATACCCCTCAGTATTCAGTTTTCATTTCATCTCCTCTTTTCCAAAGTAAGTGATGTAAAGTCGTCTTTGCTACTTTCCCAGAAATAATTTTAAAGTTGGTATTTAGTACTGAAATTAGGATTTTCATATGTAGACTTCCTGTCCTTATTTACAACACATTGAAGGGCAATACGACACTCCCTTCGGTTCTGTGGGAGCCCATCAGAAGGGTTTTGTTAGTTTAGTATTATTTTATTTTATTTTATTTTATTTTTAAATGTTTTTACTTATTTTTTTGAGACAGAGAGAGAGAGAGAGAGAGCATGAACAGGGGAGGGTCAGAGAAAGAGGGAGACACAGGATCTGAAACAGGCTCCAGGCTCTGAGCGGTCAGCACAGAGCCCGACGCGGGGCTCGAACTCATGGACTGTGAGATCATGACCTGAGCCGAAGCCGGATGCTTAACCGACTGAGCCACCCAGGTGCTCCAGTTTAGTAGTATTTTAAAAAATACATCAGGTTAGTTTTAAGTAGTTAGGGTCAGTTAGAGACCAGCAGAAGGACACGGTGCTTAGAATCAATTGTAAGTTCCTAAGGCAGACTAATTAACCACTTTTTTGAACCTTAACTGTGAACTGCACACAATGACACCTACCTTCCAGTACTTTTAAGAGATAACTTAGATGATGTATATAATGGGCTTAAAATAACAGCTGGTTATTTTTTTCTCAATAAATGAATAGATATTCCTAGTGTTAGTGATAATAAACAACTGTTTCATTATGAGATAATCTTTATAACTCAGTGACATTTACTTTGACTGCACAGCACGCATATACCTTTATAACTTGAGAGAGGTCCTAAAATAGGTGAGAGACTGGGCCAGGCTTCCCAAAATGAAAACTTTAAAAAGCATATTGATACATTGTTTCCTTCTGACCAACTAGATGTTCCCACTGAGTACATAGAGAAATTTGGAAATCATAACATACGTCATGTTGCATAGATCCAAAGAGTATACTCAAAAATTTCTGTTTCACTAGATATTTATATGTAGCATTGTATTGTATGTAGAATATTATATTGTATCATTCTCTTTTAGTACTTTTAAAGAATTGTTTTACTGAGGTAATCATTTGCTCAAAGCTATTTTTAATATTTTCTTACCAATTAACTAATTAATTAACTTTAATTTATGTTCATGTATGATACATAACATATTAATACTCAGATGCCATAAATACATTTTATTTAATGTATTAAATTTACTTTTTATTTATTCTTCCTATAAAGACAGAATGAGTGACCAATTAGCTGGTCACTGTGCTAAATACTTCATGATATAGGGAACAATGAAGAGGTGAGATAATACAAAAAATTAAATCATATTAATAAACATGAGAAAATTAAATGCATCCTTGTTATGACTAATTAAAATTAGTTGAAAATTTTATTCTAGTTGTATTGAATGTAGCTGGAAAATTACACTATATTTTATCAATTTTTACTATTGTCTGTGTCTTAAAAAATCATTAAATGCTTTGTTTTCCCCCATAAACTACATTTCTTTATTGAGGAGATCAGAGTTTACTGCAGTGCTTACTTTTTAGGACATTCACACACAGGCCAATGCGTTTTCCATCTTTTATTTAAAAGTTTATTTTCTGGGGCTCCTGGGTGGCTCAGTCGGTTAAGCATTGAACTTCAGGTCATGAACTCGCAGTCTGTGAGTTCGAGCCCTACGTCGGGCTCTGTGCCGACAGCTCAGCTCAGAGCCTGGAGCCTGCTTCAGATTCTGTCTCTCTCTCTCTCTGCTCCTCCCCTGCTTGCACTCAGTCTCTCTCTCTCTCTCTCTCTCTCTCCAAAATAAATAAACATTAAAAAAAATAATAAAATAATAAAAGTTTATTTTCTGCTGCATTTCATTCTCCTCATTGCCAAAATTTTTTTAATTTATGCTCAGGAAAACACTCTGGACCACTATGAGATAACGACCCCAACTCCTTATTACATAGATCCTCTTTTGTTTACATGTTAGGGGTTTGGTTTCCAAATCCCCAAAATAGTGCACCAATGAATGATCTTGGTCAGGAGTCCACTTCTAGGCACACAGCAGCCACTCAATAATTAAAGATTCATTGATTCTTTTAGTTCACAGAGTAGCCTGACCATATCTAAAAAGCAAATCAATGTCTGGACTATAAGCAGGAGATAAGACACATTTCTAGTTTGGGGATCACTGAGCAGAATTACTAGAGGTGGCAGGTTGTTATTATCTCATTCCATTCACATAGAAACATGGAGCAAACTAAGTTTGCCATAGAGGCAAATCTAATCCCTCTCTCCCATAGGGCTTCCATCTACAAATGAGATTATAGTGTGTCGTAGGTAATATAATGCCCACACTCTATCCTCTAAGATGTTGTCCTAATCCCTGGAAGCTGTGAATATGTTGTTACATGGCAAAGGGGGATTAAGATTACAGATGGAATTCAGGTTACGGAAATAACTAACCTTACAATAGAGAGATTATCCTGGATTATCTGGGTGGGCCCAATTAATCACAAGAACCCTTACAAGGGGAAGAGGAGGCAGAAGAGAGAGAGAGAGAGAGAGATAGGAACACATAAGCAAAGTCTTAAGTGATGCAGCACTGCTGTGGTTAAAGATGGAGGAAGACGGAGATGAGCCAAAGAATGTGAGTAGCTTCTAGAAACTAGAAAAGGGAAAGAAACAGATTGTCCCCTAGGGCCTCCAAAAGGAATGCAGATGTGCTGAGACCTTGATCTTAGCCCAGGAAGACCTGTGTTCGACTTCTTACCTGCCTAATTGTATGAAAATGAATCTGTATTGTTTTAAGCCACTAAATCTGTGCTAATTTAATATGACAGCAAGAGAAAATTAATGCATAGTCTTATGTAACTTTTAAAAACTAAGGCTACTGAGTGAAATATCTGGAAATTGGAAGATGAAGAAGCTGCTATAGTCTAGATAATCTCTAAAGCCCCTTCCCATTTTGATATTCCAGCTTCTTTCCATTAAAATTTATACAGCTATAACTATATTAGCCCCAAAGTATAACAGAAGGTACTTACGAGTTTCCTCTCTCTTTCACCTTCCTCTCCAATTTCTTTTTCTCACTCTTTCCATCCATTTGCTTCATCAAACTTGTATACCTAGAAAAGATATTTGGAAAAAGTATGTTATTTACATACAGTACTCACCAACTCTTTAGTATCAACTTTAACTTTGCAGCAAAAACACTTATTATTCGCCATCTAGTCTTGGATCTATCTGTTAGGGTAAGATGAATCACTCATCAAGATTGATGGGACCAGTATATATAAGACCAGGTCATGCAGTAATTAAATGGAAATCTTTATAATCACTGAAGGCCAAAGTTACCCTGGGAAGAGACTATTCTTCCAGTCACAAGCTCTTGACATGGTCATTCTCACCATCCCACAATATTTGTTGGCCATATTACCAAAGGAAAAAGCTGAGCTGAAAAGCACAAGAACACACAGGCTGCAGACAGCAGGGTTTATGCATAGCTTAACAATACACGTAACTTGGGGTGTGTCCTGGGTGGCCTGAAAAATCCAGAATGGAGTCATTACATCTTCCTGGAGAGCCTTTCACAAAGGCAATTGGTTTTCAGTTTGAATGCTTACATTTTACAAAGAATAGATCTTAAATATTCTCATCCCAAAAAAAGAAATGGCAATCATGTGGCATGTTACAGGGGTTAGGTAATGCTCTGGTGGTAATCAGTTTGTAATACATAAGCGTATCAAATCAACATGTTTACACTTTAAATTTACACTATGTTATACGTCAATTATATCTCCATAAGGCTGGAAAAATACTTAAAATTAAAAAAAAATTAAATTTCTTTTATATTGTGATTGATTTTTCTTTCTTATGCACTCTACTAACGAGAGCATTCATCTGGTAAAAATTATTTTTGCCTGAATTAAATATGGATGGGTAACTCCGGCCCATTTCAGGTTCAACAAACATCTTGAACTATTTTTCAAACATTTGGGATTTGGCAAACAAATATTTTGCTCAGTAATTTTTTGCTTAATTTTTAAACCCTTGTGTGTTTTAAGGAGAATTTAATCCGTATGTTTCTGATTCATTTACCATTAACTGATCAGGCTGGGTTTTTCTGGTGCCATTTTTTGGTGGGGGAGGGGTTTAAGGAACACTTTCAGAGACTTTGACAAATTTCTTAAAAAAAAAAAAAAAAAAAAAAATAGGAAAGCTTCATTCTGCCAGAGAGGAAATCAAGTGTCAAAAAGAAGTTCTAGGTTCATGTTAGCAATGCAACCTGACTCAAAATGAGAGAAACCGTTTTTTTTTTCTCCAATTTTACTACTAAGGATGAAAGATTTTATGGACTTAGAATCACAGACATTAAAAGGTGCTCATGGAACTCGGATTTATTTACCATTCTGGGCACCAGTCTCCAGTGAGTCTGAGATCAAAAGGTAACTCCTCCAAGAGAGAAGAGGAGCCAAAAAAGATGTTTCTAGCAGTCAAGAAAAGGATTACTTACGATTAGACTGTGAAGAGGAAGAGAAAATGAGTGGGTAGAAGAGGAAAACAGAGGAAGAAGAGAAAAAGAGGGATATTTCTGAAAAAGTTCAATAGAATACAATTTCCTTTTTGCTCCTGGAGGATCCTTGGCCATAGCCTTATGGCTGCATGGACACGGGATAGTGCATCCCTAAGACGCTTGACAAATTTGGAATAGATGTTTAACCTATAGTATAACCACTTGTAATAATCTAAAAACAGTTTTGTAAATAGTGCAATCAATATTACTTGCTTCATTTCCATCTTTCCCTCACTCTATTGACTTATTTTAAAAAGCCATTATCAAACTTTTTCAATTTGCCTTTTGCTTTTCTCTGAACTTTTTGAATTCCTTACCTTATGTCAGAAGCAAGAAATGCTAGTTTAAAAGACAAGATATGGCATTATTTACTACTTTATATAGATTTTTATCTTACATACAAAGTTTTACACAGGAGAGTGAACATATGCATGTACGCCTGCGTGCCAACCCCCACACATAAAATTCTTGGTATCAAATCATTTATTTAGTTTCAGAACTTTTTTCTTTCTTTCTATTGTTAATAGTGCATTAATATTCTATCATTAATATTGCAGCTGAATATAAAAATACCATTCCTGAATCCTTAAAAGTTTTATGGATTTGTGTAGCGAAATTCTGTTATCCAACATTTATTGAACATTCTCTATGTGTGTAACATTGTGAGGAAGAATGAATATACCGGAGCATAGGGTAGGTTCCTAAGCTCAAGTGTTTAACAGTTAGAATACAATTTTAGAAAATAAGGCTTAACATGATACCAAGCTCCCAGTTTATAGTTTTTAACTGAAACAAACAAACAAAAAAAAAAAAAAACCCTTTTTTTTTTTTTTTTTTTTTAATAGAAACCTGCCTCCTGCCTTGGAAGCCTCCTTCAATTTTATATTTAGAAAACTTTTAAATTAGGATTTTTATTTTTTTAATCCTCAAGCTCTACAGCTCTGGATCCCAGTATCTTAGGAAGCTTCTCTCAGTTTACATCAAACTATTTTATTATTTTATTTTATTTTATTTTTTTATTTTTTAAAAATTTTTTTTCAACGTTTATTTATTTTTGGGACAGAGAGAGACAGAGCATGAACGGGGGAGGGGCAGAGAGAGAGGGAGACACAGAATCTGAAACAGGCTCCAGGCTCTGAGCCATCAGCCCAGAGCCTGACGCGGGGCTCGAACTCACGGACCACGAGATCGTGACCTGGCTGAAGACGGACGCTTAACCGACTGCGCCACCCAGGCGCCCCTACATCAAACTATTTTAAATCATACCTTCCAGTGAGATGTCAGCCATGCTGTGTCAGTCAGTCTAGGAGCAGTCCTGGCATTTCATAAGAGTGACAAGTGGCTATGAAAACGACAGGGCGTGGGGTTGGGGGGGTGCGGGAATCATGGGGAATTGTTTTAATGCCCCAAAGCTGCTTATGGTGTTCAATATCTCTAAGTCTCTGTGTCCCAATTAAGGATCTTGAAATGAAATACTTGATACACAGAAAAGAGTTAGATTTCACATGTCATCACCTGAGAGGAGAATGAACTTATTTTTCTGGGACTATGGCTCCTTCTGGAAAGAACATTTGATTTAAGTGTTAACAAAGGATAGTGGTCAGAAGCAAAGTAAACAGACAAGCTATTTCTTTATTTAAAATTCATGTGGATCTTCAAAATGGATCAAGATTGTGAGGATTTCCTAGTGTGGTAAGAGAGAAGTAGAAGAAATATCTTTGTAGATGAAATAACTTGTCTTGTTTCCAAGAGCTAAAAGAAATTTAATGGGTCTACAATTATTTCCCTCCACAAAATTATTCATTCTATTTATCGTTCAGTCTTCTCATATAGCACTTCCCTTGAGGTGCTGCAAGTCTGGATGAGGGTAAGGTATCTTGAGTTTTTAGATGTTTTATTTTTTAATTTTTTTAAGTTTATTTATTTATTTTGAGAGAGACAGAAATGGTGTGAGTGAGAGGGAGAGAGAGAATCCCAAGCAAGCTCCATACTGCCGGCCCACAGCCTGACATGGGCCTTGAGCTCATGAAATCGTGAGATCATGACCTGAGCAACAACCAAGAGTTGGACACTTAACTGACTGAGCCACCCAGGCACACATAGGTGTTTTATTTTTAAAGTTATAGATGCAATTCATGCTTAAGAACATCAACAATACATATGTAATAACCTTTCAATCTCCCGACTGACCTAACTGATGTGAACAATTTGATACTTATTCTTTTTTATTTTATTTAATGCATGTAAAATCATAGACACACCAACAGACAAAGATTTCACCTTCAGGATAAAGTAGGATCACATTATAACTGCTACTATTGGAGTCCTTTAAAAAAATTAACATTATATCTTGAATAGCTTTCTAGACCTGGCAAATATCTGTGTAATATTACATGGTGTGGATATATACTTTATTCAACCATTCTCCATAGTGGATACAAAGGTCATTTCCAGTTGTTTGCTGCTACAAATTCTGCTAGAATTAACATCCTTATACTATTATGTTTTTATTTCAGCAGAATCAATTTCTAGAACTGGGAGTTTTGTTGGGAACAGTACTCAGAGTGTGAAGAGTCCCAGCAGAGAAATAGAGAGCAAATCAGATATGTAGGCAAAAGCCCTGCCTGTGGACTTGGCGACTACAGAAAATAATTTTAGCAGAAAATCCACCACAGTTTGATGGGCTGAGAAGTATCTGAAGCTGGGTAGAACTGACTTCACAGAACTGCAATGTTAGCAAATCTTTGCTTGTTTTATTGAGATATAGTTGACATATAACACTGTAGAAGTTTAAGGTGACCCACATATGTGTACATTTGATATGTTTATCTATTACAATAGGATTACCACCATAATGTTAGCTAACACTATTACCACATTACATAATTATTCTTTTTTTTTCTAAAGCAGAGAAAAATCTCATGCTTCTTTTTAATTTTTTTAATGTTTATTTACTTTTCAGAGACACAGAGACATGGTAAGCGGGGGAGGGGCAGAGAGCGAAGGAGAGAGAATCGGAAGCAGGCTTCCCATTGTTAACACAGAGCCCAGTGTGGAGCTTGAACCCCACAAAATCGGGAGATCATGACCTGAGCCGAAACCAAGAGTCCCAGGCTTAACCGACTGAGCCACCCAGGTGCCCATATCATTATTATTTCTTCTTTGTGGTGAGAACATTTAAGATCTAGCCTCTTAGTAACTTTGAAGTATATAATACAGTATTATATTTATCTTATTCTAGCTTCAGTGAGCAGAACTGTCACAGGAACAAGATGTGCTTGAGCATGTTAGTTAATTATTTGTCAGTCCCTTAACAGGATGGCAAAGTGAAGGGAAGAGAAAGCACAGACTTCTCTGGCCATACAGTGCATGTTTTCTGCCAGACTCCACGCAGGTCACTGAAGATGTAAAGTGAAGCTATCAAGGGAAAATTTTGTTGTGATCAACTATATTGGCTCCCACCATTGGTGTGAAACCAGGACAAATGGCAATCCCGTTTTCCTGTTTACCAAATATCTCACTTCCTTAGACTCTATTTGAGTTTTATGGCTGTCGATAGAAGTGGACGCTGAGCTGAAGCCAAACAGGTCTGGCCCTATTTCCCATGGGCCCTTGTGCTGCTGGGTGGGATCTGAGAGCAGGTGCAAGTCGGCCATCCACAGCCTCGCACTTGGCGATATATTCATAAGGCCTGTCAAAACACCCAGGGGCTTTGGGGTCAGGAAGGGCTATCACATGGCCTTTCATATGGGTACACAATGTCCATAGAGCGCTGCTCCAGTTCTTATCTTAATTATTTCTAATTCTCTGAGGTTCTTCACTCTTAGCGATCATGCCATTGTTAAGGAGTTACATGTTTCTGTATGAATCATATATATGACTCCTTTATCAGTGTTTATATCAGCCCATTAGTTATCTATTTCTTGACTCCTGCCATATGCCAAGCACCATGTTGTGGAGGATCCATAGAGTAGCAAAATAATATTTATTTTTCTAGGTTTGTATTTTTCTGTTCTCTCTTTCCATCTGCTCTCTCTCTTTCATCTTAGTACAGAAAAATCTCAAAGAATTAAAAACCTCTAGAATTGTTCATTTTTCTAATGTGCTAAAAATAGGCAGTGATTCTTAATTTCTTCTCTACTATTTATTCTTTTGTTTTCTTTTTAATTTTTCATCTTGCAATCTTATACATTGTTTTGTGATATCTGGAGGGCTTGAATTTACTACTGAATCTATCTTTATTCTTTAGTCATAGAGTAAGCCCACTCTGGGCGTATGTGACAGCCAATATGACCAATAGTAATTTTTCAAGAAAGCAAATAATTTGGTTAAAGATTGTGTGTGTGTGTGTGTGTGTGTGTGTGTGCATGTAGAAACAAAAGGTACTCTAGAGCATTTTTAAGGAATCTTTCAGAAAATAGTGCCATAGGAGTACAAATGGAGATAGAGCTCCTTGGGACCACTTTTAGGGAAAATATCCTACTTTCAGAGGAAAGATGAGATCATCACACATGCTCTTCCTCAATTCTGCTCTCTTTATCTATACACTTATTTACATACCCACAATTCAACTCCTTCCTTTTAGTCTTAGAGAACAAACTGGTCTTTCCCTTCCCATTGGTGCACGGAGTCAATTGCCTTCTTTTATGATTTCCTCCATCAATTATCTTCTCTATCTTAGATCTTCAGCCTCACTTCTGTGTTAGAGAAACATAATAGCTTAAATACGTAAGTAAACAGGGGTGCCTGGGTGTTTCAGTCAGCTAAGTCTCTGACTTTGGCTCAGGTCATGATCTCATGGTTCCTGAGTTCGAGCCCCACAGCAGGCTCTGTGTGGGCAGCTCCGAGCCTGGAGCCTACTTCGGATTCTGTGTCTCCCTCTCTCTCTCTGCTCTCCCCTGCTCGTGCTCTGACTCTCTTCCTCTCTCCCTCTACCTCCCTCTCTCTCTTTCTCTCAAAAATAAATAATCACGTAAAAAACTTGAAAAAAAACCATAAGCAAACAAATAAATATCTTGCATCCTAAATAAAGATCTTCCCTTCACCACATGCTGTTCTTACATCAGCCTCTCTCTCCTCTTCCCTGTCATTACTATTTCTTGAACGTAGGATTAAGTTTTCTCTTCTTTGTCTTACTCACTTCTTTATAAACAGAAGTCTGGCTTTTCCTGCCACCAGCCCATTGAATTGGATAGATGTGTCCCTTGCATCTGACAAGGTTCATTGCTCCCTTTGTCTTGACGCGTTCCACTCTAGCTTTCCATTACACCACTCTGCCAGTCTGTCTTTAATCAGCTACACATCTCTGAGCACTCTTTCTTCGTCTTTTCCATGAATTTTGCTGTTACTGTTTACATCTTCAGTGTTGATGTTCCTCAAGTTTCTGCCATCAACTCACATTTCTTCCACTTTCTGCAGTTCCTTGAACAAATCCACATACCGATGTTGACTGCCACCAGAGGTGGTAATACACTGTAGTAATCCTGGTGGTATTATGTCAGTAATGCTTCAGTTCTCTCTCTAGCTCTGAAGTGGTCCAGAATCTCCCGGTCACCTCTACCCCCTTGTCCTACAGGAACCTTATTTATTTATTTTATTTTTTATTTTAAGCTTATTTATTTTGAGGGGGGAGGGGCAGAGAGAGAATCCCTCCCTCTCTTTTTTTTTTTTTTTAATTTTTTTTCCAACGTTTATTTATTTTTAGGACAGAGAGAGACAGAGCATGAACGGGGGAGGGGCAGAGAGAGAGGGAGACACAGAATCGGAAACAGGCTCCAGGCTCTGAGCCATCAGCCCAGGGCCTGACGCGGGGCTCGAACTCACGGACCGCGAGATCGTGACCTGTCTGAAGTCGGACGCTTAACCGACTGCGCCACCCAGGCGCCCCAGAATCCCTCCCTCTCTTATAAGTTATAAGAAGTATAACTACTTATATTTCTTTAATGAAAGCCCTAGAATACTACATTGGTCTCCCAGCCACTAAGACTACGTGCTCAAACTCATCCTTACACAATGGACAGAAGAATGTATCCAAATTTGATTCTGATCTTATGATATCCCCAACAAAACTTGCTGGTGGTTCCACATCATTTGGTCCATTTCTTTGTCCTCATCTTACATGACCATCTACCTCATGCTTTGCTCTCTTGCAATACTGAATTCATTGTAATCCCACTCATATGCTGTGCTGTTTATCCTGCCAATGTGGTTGCTCAAGCTGACCCCTCTTCTTGGAAAGTCCCTAGTCCCTTCACCTGGCCAACTCGTCCTAAGCCTTTAAGACTCTTCTTGAGAGTAACTTCTCCCAAGAAGTCTTCCTTCCTTATTCCTACTCATGCCTCTAAATGTGTTAGCTGTCTCTCTAATTTCACAGTAACCTCTATATGTCTTTAAATTTGTCATTTTGTGTTGCAATGGCTTATTTATGTTTGTTATTGAGTGAACACACCATACTTTGTGTATTTGTTGTTAACTCCAGCACTCAGTTTGGTTCTTATCATACAACAAGCACAAGATAACTAACTTTATTCAGTTACGGCTTAGCTTGGGCCTTAAATTATGAGTGGGATCTAGATAATTGAAAATAAAAGAGGAAATACAATGGAAGGTAGACTTTGAACTAAGATTCAGACACAAAAATGTCCCAGGCATATTTCTGGAGTTAGTGAGGAGCATGTACCTAACTGGAGTGGGAAGCTTGTGTGTGTGTGTTGGGTGGGGGAGGGAGGTATCTCCTAGCAGGCTGGATGGATAGACTGGGGAAATTTTGGAAGTTCCGGCATGTATACATTTTGGACATTGCAGACAACACAGAGGAACTGTTTCTGAATGAAAGGACATAGTGAGAATGGTGTGTTAGGAAAAAACTTTCAACAATAGTGGGTTAATAGGTTAGGGCTGAGAGCAGGGTGAACACTTATAAAAAACTAATAGTTCTGGAATAACATGATAATGATCCTGAGCTAGGATAGGGCAGTGAAAATAGTGGGGAAAGAGTACATGCCAAAATATTCAAATTACTATGGTGGCTAAATGGCAGATCCAAGGGAACATTGTGAGGCCAGGGATAATATGAAATTTTGTTTAATACTATATGCTCACTGCTTAGCACTGAGCTTGGCATATAGTAGGTGATGAAGAAATGTTTTTCAAGTAAAAGAATTAATGGATGAGTGATAATATAACCCTCTCACATACACATACTGTATCTCTTCCTTGAGACAATAGCAGAGAATGTGTTCTTTTTTGTTTTGTTTTGGTTTTGTACCTTTACCAGCACCAATGCACTGGTTTGAGTAGAGTAAAGATGTAATGATTTGATTACAGTAATGGTCAGTAATGGTCTGTTTATAAGCAATGACAAAACGATGTGACTTTGTTGTCATTTATGTCATTTTCATTCTCTCCCAGTTGCTTCTCCAGAGTCCCAGGCCTTAGCACAATTAATGCCACTGTTTTGAAATCAGCTTTAGAACTTTGATCTCAGGCTCTAAATATGCCCTTGTTGTAAACAAGCAACACATCTAAGAATAACCATATCACCTGTTCATCTAAAGGGCTTCATGTGTGTTTAATTAACAATTGAAAACAAATGTCGCCATCGTCGCCTGAGTCTAGACAGGGGACAATTTTATCATCTACTTGTTTTTTTCTGCTTGAAGGATATATAAAGCTTTCAAGAAGGTTATTAAGGATTCAGATAATTAAACTTGTATTTTTTGCACATTAACGACAATTTATACTTGAAAACAATTAGCATGAGTTACTTGTGTGTTCAAATAATCAATTTCACAGAAAAACCTTTATAATGTGCAAAGATATATGTTCAGGGATATTAACTGCAACACTTTGCAATACTGAAAGTCTAGAAATTACTTAAATACCCATCATAAATTATGGTACAAATTCTAGGCAGAATTCTAAACGATGATTTTTTTTTAATGGAGTAAATCTATATGTACTAATGTAAGAAAAATGTCTGAGGTACATTGTTACATGAAAAAATTGCAGAAATATAGACCACAATACTTACTAGGAAAGCAATTCAAGTTAACAACACATACAGATCATGTGGCTATATGTGCAGACATGTACATATACACATTATACCACTAGTGAGACTAAAATTACCTGGAAAGATTCCTAAGAAAAAGGAGTTAATTCTGGACTTATTTCAAGTATTTTATAACATTTTTACAATGATCACATATTAATTAGCTTAGACAAGTTATTTCAGTATTTTCCAAGCTTTGTTGTGGCTTCTCCTCACATTTTAGCTCCTAGAAGTTAATATTAAAAATATACTATGAAACTTGGTGTCTGATTGGCTCAGTTGGTTGAGGGTCTGGCTCTTGATTTTGGCTCTGGTCATGATGTCACCATTCATGGGATAGATCCCGGCATTGGGCTCTACACTGACAGCAAGGAGTCTGATTGGGCTTCTTTCTCTCTTCCTCTCTCTCTCTGCCCTTCCCCTACTTATGCATGTACTCTCTTTCTCTCAAAATAAATAAACATTTAAAAAAATATATATTTAATATTATATAATTATATATTATTATAACACATATATTAGTATATATAATTATATAATATATATTATATATTATTATGTATTATGTTATTATAATTATATATTATATTATTATGTATTATATATTATTATATATATTATGATTTTTGTCTGTTCTATCACATGCTTTTCTTCCTATTTCATGATCTTAATTTTGTTCCCTTATTTTCTGTATCATTAATGTTTAGTCTTTATTATATTTTCACTTCTACTATTTTTAGCTTATTCTGTTTTTTTATACCTTCTTTAAAAAAGGTTTGTTAACTGTTTTTTAAATTAGTTTCAAGCAATTGCAAAAAATGCTCACAATTTCCTTTTCAGAATCAATTTGATTTCATCTAGCAAATTTTGATATGCAATATTCTCTTTACCATTAGTTCTAATATTTTCTAGGTTCCATCATAACTTGTTATTTGACTTATTAGTTATTCAGAAGTTTTAAGCTCTCTAAATATGTGAGTTTTTTAAAATTATCTCTTATTGGGGTGTCTGGGTGGCTCAGTGGATTAAGCATCTGGTTCTTGATTTTGGCTCAGGTCATAATCTCATGGTATGTGAGATTGAGCCCCGCATCAGGCTCTGTGTTGACAGTGTGGACCCTGCTTGGGATTCTCTCTCTTCCACTCTCTTTGGCCCTCCCCAGCTTGCACGTGCTCTCTCTCTCTCAAAATAAATAAGTAAACTTGAAAAAAGTTCTCTCTTACTTATTTAAAATTTACTTGTATTGTAATCAGACAATATGGTATTATCTCAAATTTGTTTTCTTCTGTTTGGTGTCCATTTTGATAATATGGAAGTGCTTAAAATGTTCTTTTTTCAATTAGAACCTTAGTTTCTGAGATCTTTTTATTGTTTTTTTTTTTTAATTTTTTTTTCAACGTTTATTTATTTTTGGGACAGAGAGAGAGACAGAGCATGAACGGGGGAGGGGCAGAGAGAGAGGGAGACACAGAATCGGAAACAGGCTCCAGGCTCTGAGCCATCAGCCCAGAGCCCGACACGGGGCTCGAACTCACGGACCGCGAGATCGTGACCTGGCTGAAGTCGGACGCCCAACCGACTGCGCCACCCAGGCGCCCCTATTGTTTTTTTTTTAATAGCATATACATTAACTCTGATAAATCCATAAATTCCTTTTATTACTAATACATTATCAAAATGCTTTCTAAACAGCCATTTCCAACAGCTTTTGACAGAAACAATGCCATTCTCTTTGCCGAATGCGGGTGCTACGAACAAACTCTTACTTTCTAAACTCTTACTTTCTAAAATGATGAAATCATAAGACACTTTTCCCCTTAGAAATGATTGATTTTGTTTACTTATTCATTTTTATTTATTTGTTCTATAGTTCTATTTGCTGATAGAACTTCAAGAAGGTTATTTCCTCAGAATTTCCTTCATGGTTAAAGCAAAGGAGAAGATGCTTTGCTGATGATCGGAACCATGGAAGGTTTTGAAGAAGAGAAATTATATGATCAGATCTGTGTTTACCAGAGATTAGTCTGGAAACCCTGAAGGATGCCTGGGGAGGGATAAAGATAAAGTTTAAAGAACAGAACAGGAAGTTAACCAGTTAGGAGCTGTAAAGGATTTGAACTGAGAGAGTGTGGAGGGTGTTGGGTCCAACAATGCTGATTACTCAGGAGACAGTGAGACTACCAGCAAAGTAGAGGTATTAAAAATATTTTTGGAATAATTTGACATTATTGAGTTCAAAAAAGACATTCAAGTTGTCCTTATGGGAAAAATCCAAATGTTGTTGGACTTCCTTAGAGTATGTACTCTACGGATTTGTTTTAAATATTTGTTTAGTAGGAGTGTGGCTGTGCCATTATATTGTGCTTAGGGCTTCCAAAGATCCTAATGAGCAACGAAATCTGTTGCTTAGGCAAACTTAATGTATTGGTGCCATCACCTGAAGCAAAAAAACAGAATAAAACAGATTTGGAGAGGTGGGGGACAGCTTAATTTGAGGATTTTAGAGGTTAAAGTGACAGGGGGCCTTCTAAGCAGTGATGTCCAGTAAAACTCAGCACCTAGGAGTTTCTAGTCAGAGACAAATAACCCTGACTAACATCTGGAGCATATTTACAAAGTACCTTCATGTGCATTATTGTTCATAAGCGACACATCTATGAAGCAGAAGGTAATGGTGAAAATGCAATGACAAACACACAAAAAAGCAGAGGCTTTTTCTCTTGATTGTTTAATTGCATTTTAAATGGTTTTGTTTTAATTTTTAGATTGCTGTGGATCAGCCAGTAGTTCAAAAAGATACCACTCAGTTTCCTAGTCACTTTTTTTATGAGAAGCATGCATTTCTAAGTTTTCTGGTTATGGTTCATTTTACAGTTGGAAATCACAGAAAAGGGCTTGACCATCTAACCCACAAAGCACTCAAATTGCACACTACCAGGCACATAGTAGTTATTCAACAAATACTGAATTCTAGCTGTGAAGCAACCATGGTTTTCATACTTCTATACATTAGCTTTCTAGGTCTTCCATAATGTCCATCATCATCAAAGATAAAACTCAATTTCTTAGCAGAATACTCAAGGTATACTTGATGTATACTCTAATACTCTAATGATATACTTTTTTTGGATCATTTCCAGATACAGATATATATTGTTTTATTGTGCTTCATCCCCCTTTTTAATGGCATTTTTTTTTTTTTTTTTTTACAAATTCAAGGTTGGTGGCACCTTTGTGTAGGCAAGTTTATTGGCAACATTTTTCCAAGAAGCATTTGCTCACCTCCTGTCTCTCTATCACATTTTGGAAATTCTCACAATATTTCAAACTTTTCTATTATTGTTATATTTGTTGTGGTAATCTGTGATCAGTGATCTTTGATGTCATTACTCTAATTGTCTGGGGGGGGGGGGTACCACAACTGCACCCATATAAGATGCCAAACTTAATCAATAAATGTGTGTGTTCTGACTGCTCCACTGATGAGGCGTTCCCCCCTTTCACCCACTTCAGGTTTCCCTCTTCTCTAAGACACAGCGATATTGAAATTAGGCCCATGAATAACCGCAAAATGGCCTTGAAGTGTTCAAGTGAAGGGAAGAGTCACAGGTCTTTCACTTTAAATCAAAAGATACAAATGATTAAGCTCAGTGAGGAAAGCATATTGAAAGCAGAGACAGGCTGAACGCTAGGCTTCTCATGACAAACAACTAAATTGTGAATGCAAAGGAAAAGTTACTGAAGAAAATTAAAAGTGTTACTCAGTGAACACAAAAATGACAAGAAAGCGAAACAGCCTTATTGTTGATATGGAGAAAGTTTGAGTGGTCTGGAAAGAAGATCAAGCCAGCCACAACACTTCCTTAAGCCAAAGCCTAACTAGAGCAAGGCCTAACTTCCTTTAAGTCTATGAAGGTGGGGGAGGTGAGGCTGCAGAAAAAAAGTGGAATCTAGCAGAGGTTGGTTCATGAGGTTTAAGGAAAGAAGCCATCTCCATAACATAAAAGTGCAAGGTGAAGCAGGAAGTGCCGATATGGAAGCTGCAGCAAGTTCTCCAGAAGATCTAGCTAAGATAATGAATGAGGGTGGCTACACTAAGCAGCAGGTTTTCAATGTAGATGAAAGAGCCATAGATTGGAAGAAGATGCCATCTTGGACTTTCATAGCTAGAGAGAAGTCAATGCCTGTCTTCAAAGCTTCAAAGGACGGGCTGACTCTTTTGTCAGGAGCTAATGCAGCTGGTGACTTGAAGGTGAAACCAGTGCTCATTGACCATTTTGAAAATCCTAGGGCCCTTAAGAATTATGCTAAATCTACTCTGCCTGTGCTCTAGAAATGGAACAACAAAGACTGTATGGCAACACATCTGTTTACAACGTGGCTTACTGAGTATTTTAAGTCTACTGTTGAGACCTACTGCTCAGAAAAAAAGATTCCTTTCAAAGTATTACTGATCCTGGTCATCCAAGAGCTCCAATGGAGATATGCAATGATTAATATTGTTTTTATGCCTGCTAACACAACATCCATTATGCAACCCATCAATCAAGGAATAATTTTGACTTTCACATCTCATGATTTAAGACCCACATTTCATAAGGCTATAGGTGCTGCAGATAGTAATTTCTCAGGTGGATTTCAGCAAAGTAAGTTGAAAACTTTCTGGAAAGTATTCTCCATTCTAGACGCCATTAAGAACGTCCATGACACATAGGAAGGGGTCAAAAATATCAACATCAACAGCAGTTTGGAAGAAGTTGACTCTAACCCTCATGGATGACTTTTAGAGGTTAAAGACTTCAGTGGGAACCCCATGGAGAAGTGACTGTGGATGTGGGGGAAGTAGCAAAAGAACTAGAATCACAAGTATAATTACAAGTGTGAAGATGTGACTGAATTGATGCAATCTCTTGGTGGAGATGCTATGAAAACTGCTGAAATGATACCAAAGGATTTAGAATATTATATAAACCTAGTGAATAAAGTGACAGAAGACTGATCCCCAATTTGAAAGAAGGTATACTATGAGCAAAACATTCTACTGTGAATAAAACGCTACCAACCAGCACCACTGGCTACAGAGAAAATATTCACGAAGAGTCAATCAGTGTGGCAAACTTCATTGTCTTATTTTAAGAAGTTGTCACACAAACCAAGAAACAGACTCTAAACTCTAGAGAACAAACTGATGGTTTTTGGAGGGGCGAGTTAAACAGGTGATGGGGATTAAGGCTAGCACTTGTTGTGCTAAGCACCAGGTGTTATATCTAAGTGATAAATCACTGAATTTTATACCTGAAACTAATATTGCACCATATGTTGACTAGCTGGAATTTAAATAAAAGCTTGGAAAACATATATATATGTGGAAAACAGTTGCCACAACCACCCCAACCTTCAGCAGCCACCATCCTCATCAGTCAGCAGCCATCAGTGTCAAGCATGATCGTTGAAAGCTCAGATGATGGCTAGCACTTTTAGCAATAAAGCATTTTTTAATTAAGGTACATACATTGTTTAGACATAACGCTTTGCACACTTAATAGACAGCAGTATGGTGTTCACATAACTTTTACATGCATTGGGAACCCCAAAAATTCATTTCACTTGCTTTATTGTGATATTTGCTTTATTGCAGTGCTCTGGAGCTGAAACTCCAGAGTCTGTGAATTGTGCCTGCACTTGTCTCCTGTTCCTCCTTTTCCCCCAGATCTCTAGCCAGAGTACTAAGCATCTATGCTATGTAATTTCAGATCTCCTTACCTTAACTTCTACTGCCTTCTTTGCCTTCTCCCTTCCCCTTACATTATGTCTTTAATCTCAATAATTTGCTAAAATTACTTTTTGTCTTTAAATACCTTTCTCAAATGTCTATGCTTTAGCCATTTCTAACCACCCTCATACTCAGAGCAGAAATAATAACTCCCTCCTTGGATTTCCTATGTAAATTGATTTATAAAGGCATAAAACATTTATTACATGATATTATGGCTAGAGATCATTTTCTGCTAGACCTGAGTCTTTTTGAGAATAAGAACCATGTCGTATCTCTACCTTCCTCCTTTTCCCTTTGTGATAGAACCTAGCTGCTCATGGAATTGAATTAAGCATGTTTTCTATGTGGAGTCATTGGCCTCTGGACAGGAGAGGAGCTTTAAGCATAACTTTTTTTTCCACTGGAGCCTCTTTTCTTCTAGTCCCTTTCTTGCCCTCCCCAACTCCCATCCTCTGTTTGGGGAGAAGGTGGAGTTAATTTGATTGGTCAGAAGGAAATACTGATGGAGTCAAATGTACCAACTTCCCAGATTGAGGTACCATGGCAACGCCCTCGAATGCCTTCTTCACTTGTGAGCACCAACTGTGGTACTGGTGAGAGGTGCAACTGAGATGGAGAGAAATGGATCCAGAGACTCCTTTTGAGTCATGAGTCTAAGCCCAAGTGCTCAGCCCAGATGTCCAGGTTGCTTTGTGACAGGACATTGGGGGCTAGCCAACAAGAATTAGGGCAAATTGAATTTAGAGTCTGTCCTTACCTCTGAGTTCATGGCTCCTTGTGAGTCTCATGTGGAACAAGGGGTGGAAACCAGAAGTAGAAGTTGGAAGTTCTAGGTCCCCTGATTCTAGTATCTTCTAATACCCTTAAAACAAACCCCAATTTCTAACTGCAAAGTATAGCAATTGCATTTTACGTCTTATGATTAAAACATTTAAAACTTCCTCTGTTCACTAACTCACCTTGGAAGGCTCATTGGTTCAATCCCTAAGCCTCTTTAACCACAGAATCTTGTGGATTGGGGTGGTTAGATGGATACCAATTGGGATGCAGTTGATAATAATAAAATCATGTTCTTTAATGACTTTCTTATTTGTTTCCCTGGATTTTTTTCCTAATTTTAAACAAAGGGCACTTTAGTTTTGCTGGTGTTTACATAGCTTGTTTATTGTTGTTGTTATTGTTGTTGTCGTTAGCAATATTTCACATCTTCTGTCATCTGCTGACTCTTACTTTCACTATGAGCTCATGAAGCCAGAAAGGTCTGGTTCTTACCTAAATCACATCTAACATAAGGTGATCATTCTTCTCCAATACGCACATTTAAAGGGTGAAGTTATAGTTCTGTTCAACTTTGTATTGCTTGATCCGATCTAAAATTTATCAACATTTTACGCAAGGTGCTACCTAATTTTGGTTGAGTACACACAAAAGAAAAGCGGGTCATTCTCTTCAAAGCTGAAGCCATAGGCTATTCATGTGTTGCACTGAATCGCAATCCCTTTCCATGTTTCAAGTTAAAAAAAAATTTTTTTTTCAACGTTTATTCATTTTTGGGACAGAGAGAGACAGAGCATGAACGGGGGAGGGGCAGAGAGAGAGGGAGACACAGAATCGGAAACAGGCTCCAGGCTCCGAGCCATCGCCCAGAGCCCGACGCGGGGCTCGAATTCACGGACTGCGAGATCGTGACCTGGAAGTCGGACGCTTAACCGACTGCGCCACCCAGGCGCCCCTCAAGTTAAAAATTTTAAGCAGCCACACGTTTGTCATTGTAATTGATACTATAATGCTGCCGTCCCTCAGCTCTTTCATCCTCAAATGTATATCGATAGTCCCCTTACCTCACAAGGTTCTATATCTTTCATTGATAGCCAGTAGTGGTGAACTGGGGGTGCTGTCCCTAACAGTCAAAGACTGCAGATCGCAGTAAATAGTAACTGCGCTTCTTTTTCACAGTGTGGAATAAGAACATTTGTTGTTCTTGTTATTGTTCTTGTTATTGTTATAAACACATTATTGTGTAATGTTATAAACACATTATTGTGTTTCCGAACAAAGTCCCTATTCCACTGTAACCAAATCAAATGAGCTTGTGTTGGATTTTATTCACCCGAATTGTGGTTAATGCAGTCCTCAGCTCTGGCATTAGTTATGGCCTGTCCGGGACCGCTGAAGTGTCAGCTTTGTGATTTACTTGACTCAGTATGTGATCAAGCATCTCCATTATTGGAACAAAATGAAAACTTTCAAGATCGTGGTCATGCAATAGAGGAAACAATTTTACCTCAGCACTAAAGCTCCAATGCTACACTAATCTACAGTAATTCTGTTATTGCATTTGGAAGCAATTCCTTCTATTCATTCAGAGATAACTGTTACAACATACAATAGGCCGCCTCCTGCCTTTTCCCCACAGTGAGCAAAATATGCTGTTCATCTCAAAGAAACCTAGCAGTAGTCGGCTGTAGTGTCTGTTTCTACGTGAATTAACGTGTGTTCGAAGACCGTTAGGAGGCTTGGCTTGTATTACAAGGTTACGGCGGAACATGCACTTGGGGTAGAGGACACTCAAGCAAAATACGCACGGGGAGGCGATTATCGCCTTCCCCAGATTTTTGTGAGAAATCTAATAACAAATTATTTGGTTCCAGTAGTGGCACCACCCCCACTCTGGCTCAAGAACCGAGCTGCCCCAGTGGCTTCGCTATCCTTATGCCAAGGAAATGATTTGGTAAACAAACATTACACACTTGTGCTCCAGGTACTAGTATGGATTGGATTTAGTGATTGTTCACTTGGTGTCTTAAGTTTAAATCTTGCTTGTAGATTTAAATCAATCAGTCCTGGTAGAAGAACATTAATTTTGTTTAAGAAAATCAAATCCTTACCTTCCTTCACCTGCATTGTTGGCATTAACCTTTTTACATCAGAAAATGCTCTCTTCCATGTCTGTCCACAAATTGGCACAAAATGATAGCATATCCTTCCTGTCCACCTAGAGTGAGGGAAGGACAGAAGTTTAATAATTAACAACAAGTACAAGACATATATTAATTTCACAGTACTTCTGTGGTTCTGCTATGGTCAAATTCTTCTGATTTTCTGTTTTATCAACCTTCTGTGACAACCCCCTTCTGGAAAGACTTCTTTTAAAACAAATTTTTGCCTTTCTCTCATAAAACAAAGCAGATCATCCAGAAATGACAGGTTATTTTACACTTGGCATCGTTGGGTCTCTTAGTTAAAATCCCTGTTAAATGTTAAGCATTTAGGCTCAGAATGTGATTCTTGTCACTATATGGTGTCGGCTTTCACGCAAACAAGCTAAAATAAACATGAGTGATGGAAAGCTTATAACTGGAGAAATCAATAGTATCTGGGGAATGTAAAAGAGGAGGGGTTGAGTATCCACGCCAAGAGCATTCAAGGAATGAAAATCCCAGGCTAATCACCCCAGACATCTTTGCTTGATTTGATTAAAACATATGTTTTAAATGATGTGATGTGTAGATTTAAAAATAGCGGCATGTCAAAGTACAACTCAGTCCTTCCTAAATTGGGGAAATGAGGTCATAATGACTACTCAAAGAAGAGAGCTAGCAAAGAGCATTACAAAACCTACTTTTTCCTTCTCTACCTCTGTGTTTCCTGAGTCTTAGGACATTCTAATAGCCATTTCTCCCCAGGTTTTATTGAGATGTCGTTGGCATTCAGCACTGTGTAAGTTTAAGGTGTATAGCATGATGATGTGACCTAGATTTGTGAAATGATTACCGCAATAAAAAGTCGAGTTAACATCAGTCATTTCATGTAGATACAAAAAAGAAATGAGAGCTCTTAGGATTTTCTCCCTTAACAACTTTCCGACGTACCATATAGTAGTGTTAACTATAGCTATCGTGTTGTACGTGACATCTCTAGTATTTATTTATAATTGGAAGTTTGTACCTGTTGACCACTTTTATGATAGCCATTTCTGAAGTAAAATGACATCATTGTATCTAATGCAACAGAGCGGCAGAGAATTTTGCCTTTACAATAAGAAGCATAGCACATTTACTTTATTTGCAGTGTGAAACCCAAGAACGTTACTGACTTTTAGAGGCTGTTTTCCGGGATAAAAACCATCAGATTTCTTTCCTGTCTGTATGAAAATATTGCAAATCCTTAGATTTTGCTGTAAAGCTTTAGATTAAGTGCTGAGTGACATCCATGTTCCAAAAGCTGTGCTATATTAACATTCAAAGAAAGTAGAAAGGGATAAAACTCGAAATTTAAGTATTAAAAATATTCTCTCCATTTATCCTTCTCTTATGTTACTGACACAAGTGCAGATAAGTTTCCCCATCCCCATCCTCTGGTAGTAATGGCGATTTCCTTGCATAGATCTTTATATATAATTCCCTACTTTTCTTTTCAGCTATGGTTCTTGAATATGCCACCCAGGAGGGGTAGATGAGGCTCACATTCCAAAGTCATGACCACGGACGTGGATAGTTGGAAGTTTAATGTGGTGCCGTAAGCCAACAAACAGGGTAACAGGTGACTCAGGCATCTATACTTCTAAGCTCCTTACATAATTCCTTTTGAACTTCTTTTCTACAAATGAAGTGTGTAGAAGAGACAGAATCATCTATTTGAGATTATCATTACAATATTAGCTTGGTTCCCTGCCTCCTCCATTTCACCCTTCCATAACTTTTTAGTTTGAAAAGTTAAAGCTTTTAAGTAAAGCTTGAATACTCAGGGAGACAAGTCCAGAGGATTTTTTTTTTTTTTTTTTTTTTTTTTTACTTTGTCGCTTCTCAGCTGGAGCTGATATTAGGCATCTCTGACTACTGTCAGCCTTAGAAGATCTGTCATCCAGTCCTCATCTCCTGAATGAACCCCACTGGCTATACCTTTGCAAGCCTTATTGCTTTATGTTTTCAACATTTGGACTTGCTTCTCCCACATGGTATCAGCATTGAGTTCATGTTCTAAAAACCATATATGCGCTAAAGGATTTCTCATTAACCTAAAGGCCCAAAGCAATGAATAATATTTTTAAAATGTTACTTTTCCTACCTTTACAAATATCACTTAAATAGGCCTCTCATATGTAAATATAACTTTCCTAGCAAAATTTTTTTGGGTAACCATCTGGAATAATACCGAAATGTTCATATGGGATCATATGTTGATCCCCCTTTCTCTGATATCTTTGGCATCCACATCCAAGGTAAACCTGGGAGGTGTTAGCCTCCTACGTTCATCTGTACTTTCTTAACTCAGGTTATTAAATACATGACAACTACAAAGCTTTTGACAACTATAATAGACACTGATGTATCGTGAAGGTTATTTTGGATAGTGCCGAAGACACTTGTGATGACAAGATTATTTTAGGCACCACATGTATACTTTAGGGAGAGTTTCTAAACTTAAATTCTTGACAAAATGTCCAGGGTATACACAAAGGAAGAAAAAGAATAACCCAAGTGGATTTTTTCCCTCCAGTTTTGGATGAAGGTGGACACACTGGAACCTAGCATTCAATTCTCAGAGAATGAGGATATCCTAGTTTGTTGATTTTTTGTTATAGTTTTCTTAATTAAGTCAGGTTTGAAGAAATACATGTGCTACCTGTGTATTTTAGCACTCAGCCCCCATGACCTGACTCATACCATGTGAGCATATCTTGTTACATTCACCATTCTGAGAAACATCATTCTTATGTGACAGGGCGGTGAGAGGAAAAGCTGACACCTCCATGGGAGTTTCCAGAAGGAGTGTGTTTTTCTCTTCTTCTAGTGTAGTGCTTACTATATGCTAATTGCCACATATGGGTAGATCCAGATTTTGTGGGTTCTAAAGTCATGCTACTTGGGTAATCTCTTTAAGAAAAATATTTCAAGGGGCACCTGGGTGGCTCAGTCGGTTAAGTGTCTGACTTCGGTTCAGGTCATGATCTCACAGTTTGTGGGCTCAAGCCCCACGTAGGGCTCTGTGCTGACAGCTTGGAGCCTGGTGCCTGCTTCGGATTCTGTGACACTCTCTCTGTCCGGGCCCCCCCCCCCCCCCCCCCCCAATAAATATTAAAAAAAAGAGTACATTTAAAAAAATACTTCAAAATTAATGACTAATATTTTTTATTTTGCATGAGAGAAAAATCACAACAAATTATAAACTTTAAAGAGTGGGAAAGTGTCACAAATACCACAAAATTTAGAAAAATTGTTTTTTTGTTTTTTTGTTTTTTTTTTTACTAATTAAGTGACTGTCCTTTGTCTGTAATAGTTCTCTACGTATTTTGGCTGTATTCTTTGAGGGTCCCTTTATAGAACAATGTGCTATCACTTTCTGCAGAGACAGAATAGGATAATTCTGTGTTGTTGTTTTTTCAGGGTGATTGATTCAAACTTACCGTTTTTTTTTTTTTTTTAATATATTACTGATAGTTTGGAGAATTCTCTTTTAGGTTCAAAATCATTGTAGTAACATGATATACAACCTATGGGAAAGCCTCTATCAATTTCCTTTCACATATGAGCTATAAGATTTTTTCCTTTTCCTCTTTCTTTCTTTCTTTCTTTCTTTTTTGAGAGGCAGAGAGGGAGAGAATCTCAAGCAGAATTATATATATATATATATACACACACACACACACACATACATACATATATATACACATATACATATATACACACATATATATCACTGATTCAATGTGTTAGCACTTAAGAATTTTTTACATCTGTATTTAAAAGGGATATTGTTCTGTACTTTTCTTGTGATGTCTTTGGTTTTAATATGAGGTTAAGGTCAGCCTCCTAAAATAAGTTGGAAAGTGTTCCCTCATATTCTATTTTTTAGACTTTCTGATAGGTTGGTATTAACTCTCCTTTAAATGTTTGGTAAAATTCACCAGTGAAGCTATCTGGTCCTGGGCTTTTCTTTGTGGGAAATCTGTGATTACTAATGTTATCTCTTTTATTGTAATGCTTATTCAGATTGTTTGTTCTTCTTGAGTGGTTTTCAATTGTTTCTGTCTTTCTAAGAATTTGTCCACTTAATCTAAGTTACTGTTTTTTTGTGTTTTTTGTTTTGTTTTGTTTTGTTTTCCTGCATGAGGAAAATAATGTTAAAGAGGTTAAAGTAACTTTCCAGGGCTCATGATGTTGTGTTTGAAACCAGGTCTGTTTGATTTTATGGTGCTAAAACATTCCTTGCAAAGATATGGCTTCCCTATGATAGGCAGGAGCGGAAGCCCATAGCTTTGGGCACTTTCTCAGAATTCCCAAGAGGCTTTGGGCCTGAGTAAGACTCAGGCCGCGCTGCACTGAACTCTGCTTCCCAGCTTTCTGCTAACAGAATGCTCCTTAAAAACTACACTGTGAAAGGTGAAAAAAATCTGGAGGATTAGCATTTGAATTTCATTTGTATTCTTTAAATGTATACACATATCAAAATATTCTTCATAAATCTTTAGCTCAAATTTTAAATTTTATTTTCTTAATCTATGAGTTTTACGATCACAATTTTTCTTAAGCTTACTTATTTTTGTTTTCTTGTACTTTTCTTTTTGAACCTGGGGGTGTTTTATTAAGTACAATTAATGCCCAAACATAACATTTTATATTTTTATATTAATATAAAATTTACACTAAGTAATGTGCTTCTCATATTTTACTACAATTTTTTATCTTTTATTATAGTGTTACTATATGCCCAGATAATGCAGAAACTAAAGGAAGTCACAGTTCCTGACTCTAAGAGGTTTACTCTCCATTAGTGAATGTATTTCAGTTGTTCTTTCTAGGCTTCCATTTTAACCTTTATTGTTACAGTATTTTTTAAAAATTATCCTTATACTATTAATAAGGTTATATATTAATAATAGGTAACACATTTGATGATTATTAATATGCTAGATCTTCTGGGTAGCTTATTTCACAACTGATTTCTTTCACACCATCATAAGTTAGATATTGTTATACCCTTCATTCTGCATAAAATGAGATTAAGGTACAGAAATGCACATAAATTTACAAAGGTTATATAACAACTAAGAATCAGATCAGATCCGAGATCTAAAGTTGCTTTTAACCACAATACTTTCCTGATTAAGACCTCATCTTAAAGCCAAATATGGTCAACTTTCTTTTTCCCTTCAAGTACATTTTTTTTTTAATTCAAGTATACCTGACACACAATGTTACATTACTGTCATTTGACAAGGGGTTAACTTCTGAAAGCCTAATCCAGAGAAGTTCCATGCCTGACTATACTAGGCAGAACAGTGCTAGAATTCTTAGGAATAAGAATTGGCTTGTAGTGATGTTATGTCAAGTGAGATGAGACATAAATATTTTTGGTTCAAATAACCTAGATCACATTAGGATTAATTTAGCTTTAAACAACGTTTTTCCAGATCTTTCATTTATTTAAATTCACCATGATCAAGAAAAGTAATGAATCCATATAAAGAGAATCTTCCATGATTCACCTTCCCTGAACATTCTCTATTAAATAATAAATTACTTGGCCAGGGATTCAAACTTGGTATAAATTAACAGCATTGTAATTTAAGTGGAATATATCATACAAAACACAAGAGGACAAAAACAGCAAGTCTGTATTTTCCACTCCAGCTTATAGCCTGAAGTCTAGACCAACATGTATAGACCCAGCTATCTGTGAAACTCAGCACGTGCTAGCCAGTCTCACCCCCCTTTATCCAAATGTTTCCCTTTTTCTGTAATCATTGTTTCAGTGACTGGCATCGCCACCTACCTTGTGCCCAAGCCAGAAACCCAGAAGCCATGTATGTTTCTTTTTATATTTCACCCCCTCGATCCCTCCTGTTAAACACATTCAACCCATCCATGTTCATACTCCTAAACAACTCTTATTTCATTTTGTTTTTTTTCCACAACTACTGCCGTGTTGTGCTGCTTTCACTGCTCTTACTCACTATTCCACCCCATTCATTCTCAACACTGCTGCCGTGATTATCTTTTAAAAATTCAAATCTGTTCTGGGTGCCTGGGTGACTCGGTTGAGTGTCTGATTTTGACTCAGGTTATGATCCCATGGTTCGTGAATTCGAGACCTGCATCTGGCTCTCTACTGTCAGGGCGGAGCCTACTTTGGATCCTCTGTCCCCCCTCTCTTTCTTTCTCTCCCCTGTTCATTCTCTTTCTCTATCTCTCTTTGTCTGTCTCTCTCTTTCCCTGTCTCTCTCTCAATCTCTCTCTCTCTCAAAAATAAATATTTAAAATATTCAAATCTGTTCATACAAAATTATCAAAGCTGACAGACAAAATTAAGAATTCTCAACATGGCATTGTAGAGCCAACAATAATTTGGTCCCCAATCAACTTCCCACCCTCACTGCCTCTTGTTCTTGTTTTATGCATGGCTTTTAGATGGTCAAGTGTTCCTTCAGGCCATGACAGCTTCTAAGGATGAATGGGGTCACATTTTCAGCAATAATTTGTTTTATCAATGCACATCCACACATGCTAATTTCTATCCCCTCTAAAACCTCACTGAGTACTTTTTTGTGTGTCCTTGGGACTATTCCATATGAGCTCATGGACAGTCTTCTTGGCTATAACTACCACATGGAAACAATTCTGTTGTTTTTAATTGTTTCCAATGGGAAAACTTTCTTGTCCATGTCAAGAATTCTATTTCCCAATGCTTTCCAGTCTGCCATGAATGCCCTCCCCCCACGAAACCCACAAAAAAATTCCACTGTGAAGTTTGCTTTACCTAGAGTCTTCCATAGACTGGTGGTTGGTATTCAGATCTGGTCACCTGTTAGAAAGTCTCATTCTGCTATTTTGGCTTGTAATAGCATCAGAAAATTTCCCCATTTTCTTTATCTTTCTTTTCAAAAGACTTCTTTTGGGGGTGCCTGGGTGGTTCAGTTGGTTATATGTCCCATTCTTAACTTTGGCTCAGGTCACAATCTTGGGATTCGTGGGTTCGAGCCCTGCATCCAGCTCTGCACTGACAGTGAGGAGCCTGCTTGGGATTCTCTGTCTTCCTCTCTGAACTTCAGTATCTTAGCTTCCATCTTACTTCATTGCCTTCATCTTATCACTGTCCTTTCTTTGATTTCACCATAAAGTCCCCTGGGTGGATACTCTGTTTGTATCCCCAGCATCTACCACAGTGTCTGGAACACAGGATGCATTCAGTCAGTGTTGGTTAAATGAACCAAGAATATCCTTTCTTGTTTGCACACAGAAAAGCACGATTTTGGAAAAATATAATTTATGAACTTAAAAAATGCCACTTATTTTTCCTTGTTTCGTTTTGTTTCTATCAATTATTTTGTATAAATTCCAACGCTTATTTGTTAAGCATCATGACTGTGTGTAGGTTATAAACTGTAGGATATGTGAATTTAGGTGACTACGATCATGAAAGAGACTCTTTACATTCAGCGATGTGAGTCATTAATTCGACATCTCATTTATCATAAGACCTAACTAGAAAAAACAAAGAACAAGAACTAACACAGGATTCTGGTTTTGTTAGAAAAGAAGTTCAAGGAATCTGTATTTAATCAAAACATCCAAACAATCTCCAGATACTGTCTGGCAACAAACTTAGGATTTGCAGAGCTGAAATGTTGATATGCTCAGCTCTAAATATTACCTTGATGAAAGACAGTTCTAACTCTGTCTTCTACCACTTTATATCTGATAAGAAAGTTACTATTGCATGTGTTTTCTTAGGAACTCATTAGATCTAACCTTTCTGGAAACATCCAGAGAGACATAATTATTCAACATGAAAAAAGTGGTACAGATTTTACATGGAACATGCCTACAAAACAAAGGTGCAAAAAATGAGAAAAGACAAGAACAAGAGTAAAAATTTTCTTCAAATCTGAGGAACAATCCAGCAGCCTTACAAGAAAAAAAAAGAAAAAAAAAAAAAAGGAAACTTTTTTAATGTCAATGAGAACTCCGAAGTCTCAAGTTTGGGCACAGAGCCCATTCTGTGATATGTTAACTAAAAGAAAAATTTTCTTTTCCAGGCGTCTGCCTTCCTTTCTTCCCATTTCCATGGCAAGCTGTTTCAAGGTGCTTCATGAAAAGCTTCTCAAAACCGATGTGTTCTAAAAGCCACAAGTTTGGTGACTGATGAAAGAGCCACAAGAGAGAGTTTTTGCATCTTTTCTTTAACAGGGATCTTGAAAAGCCAAATGACTGGGAAAGAGCATGATTCACCCTCTGTAAATGCTGAAACGTATGTTTAACTGTCACCTCCTGCATTTTGCAGCGGTACCTATTCAAAAGCTACCCAAAATATGCAAGTACTGTTCTGAGGAGGGAGAAAAAAACTGAGTCATGATAAATCGCATACTGAACTTTCTTTCATTTATGGAAATTGTGAGTGTTTAAATGTTACAAATACTCACATTTCTATTCACATTATGTGAAAACTTATACAGTAAGTCTTCAGCTATACAGAGCTCCCTGGAAATGAGTTATTCTGAACAGCTGAATGTTCCAGATGGCTTGGGGTTAACTCACTAAGTTCCAGCTAGAATGTAGCAACTTGCTCCAAAACAGACCAAGTTTTATCCATCTCAAATTTTTCAGAGCATAGGCCATGTTTAGAGATCAGTTAAATTTTGCAAAGTTTATTCTGTAAGTGTATGTAAGTGTGCAAAGTACTTGCAAAGTATTTTCAGTTCCCTGAACACAGTAAATACCTCAATGAATAGGAGTAATTGTTGTTACTGCTTCTTTGATTACAATTATTATTCCTAAAGATTCTTAATCTTTCTAGTAAACATGGTATCACATCACTGCATCTTTTGATCCTTGGCTCATTTGACTGAGGACTATTGAAAACAGAAAATAACGAAGTGGGCTAATTTGGATGGATAAAATATGCCATAAACTTTTGTGTCCTCCTTAAATTCACATGTTGAAACCTAATCCTCAATGCGATGGTATTTGGAGGTAGGAGATAATTAAATCATAAGGGCAGAGCCCCATGAATGTAATTACTGCCCTTATAAAAGAGACCCCAGAGAGATTCCTCACCCCTTCCACCATATAAGTGGAGAGCGACAAGATGGCCAGCTATGCACCAAGAAGCAGGCTCTCACCAGACACTGGATCTGCTGGCACCTTGATCTTGGGCTTCTCAGCCTCCAGAACTGTGAGAAATGTTTGTTGTTTATAAAACATCCAGTCTATGGTATTTGGTTACAGTAGCCTAAACAGACTAAGACAGAATATATGGTGTTACACCACAGATTCATGGAACTCAGCATCTGCAAAAAAATTAAACAGCAATACTCGGTGACTCTGGTATTACACGGGGCACATCGGTCAGTGCTACGCTGATCCATCAACATGTTTCAGCATTCTTCCTATATGTGAATGCCTATTTCTTCTTCTGAGATTTTCACAATTTTCACGATTGCTTTCCTTTATTATTTTAGAGAATTATGCCCACAGCTAGTGAACATACAGAAAAACCGATGATGCAGGAAAGAAAGGGCATAATGGCAAGAATGAAGTCCTAATGGTTGGCCTCGGTAGGAATTGTACCCATTTTTCCATTACATAAAAAGTTTCATTTAATTTAGCTCAATCTATTTACTCATAAATGGATCAGCCATAAGGGGTAAAACGGTAACCAAAAAAATGTTGTGGGTACAGGAAGAGACAATTTTCATCTGGTTGTATCTCATTTACTAAGAAGTATGAAGTCATCAGCTGAGTTTCTCATCAGCTGAGTTTCCTCAAACAGAAGTTTGAGGAGGTAGAAAATTTGAAATAGTTGTCTAAAAGAGTGAGGGGACAAAAGTCTGCCGTGGAATATGGGAGGATCTTTGGTGTCTGTCTGACAATTCTGTCATTCACTCTACTAAAGTGCGACTAATGACTGTGGTCATGAGATTTTCTTCAGCAACTTTCAGCCACCTCTCGGTAGAGGCAAGAGTGGTAGAAGGACGAATATGATTACAATTGTGGTCTTGCCAGAAGAATGCTAAGGGAAAAGAGAAGGATAAGGGTAAGAGTGTTTGCAGGGGAGAAGTCAAGATCCTTAGGCCCTAATAGGGAGAGATGGTGGGAAAGCGGTGGATCGACGGACCGCATTTCCCCGGGGATTTGAAGGACGGCTGGAGGGGTGGTGCCAGCCCAAAGCAGCGGGAAGGAACAGGTGACTTTACTGCTGGGTACTTGTCTTCCATTTGGGAGATATTCTGTGTCTATTCTCTGAACAGTCATTTTACTGTTATCAGATAAGAAGCCTTTCAAAAGTTGCTCTCAGGAGGAGTTGTAACATCAACTTTCAAAAGTTTAAGTTGGTTTTTGTAAAACTTGACATTGAAAACAATTTCATCCTATTTATTTTTTTCAATGAGGCAATCATTTGTAAAGAATTAGGGGCTCTTCACCCAGATTATGGATCACTGTAACTTCTTTTTCTTTGCTCTGTTCTGAATATTTATTTCTGTATTTATTCTGAAGATTAAAAATTTATTATTTCTTTTAATGGCTTTTTAAAAAAGTTTATTTATTTATTTTGAGAGAGAGAGCATGAGAAAGGGAGGGGCAGAGAGAGAAGGAGAGGAAGTGGATCCTAAGCAGGCTCCACTCTGCCAGTGTAGAACCTGATGTGTGGCTCGAACTCATGAGCCATGAGATCATGACCTGAGCCGAAACCAAGAGTAGGACACCGAACCAACTGAGCCACCCAGGTGCCCCAAATTTATTATTTCATATTATTTCTTATATTACATGATTATATATGTGTATTATTTTTATATTATTATATATTTATATTATTTCTGTTATATTATAATATTTATATTTTACATTATTTATTATTATTTAAGTAATAATAAACATTTATTCTGCTCACCAGCATTATGCTGGATAGTTAAAAGATAATATAAACTATGTATCACATGGTGTTAATTTTCATTCTGGAAATTTTGGGACAAGAAGATGACTATGTAAACTAATAAAATTTATGAAAATTTTTTGCAAATATAGTTTACGGATACTGATCTCAATTAGAGTCAAGAGCTAATTATTTAAACAATAAGTAACAAGTCTAGAATGAAAATTATTTCTAATGAACTTTCCAAAACAGAAACTTGCATTTAAACTACTGCCATACACAAAAACAGACACATAGACCAATGGAATAGAATAGAAACCCCAGAACTAGACCCACAAACGTATGGCCAACTCATCTTTGACAAAGCAGGAAAGAACATCCAATGGAAAAAAGACAGTCTCTTTAACAAATGGTGCTGGGAGAACTGGACAGCAACATGCAGAAGGTTGAAACTAGACCACTTTCTCACACCATTCACAAAAATAAACTCAAAATGGAT
>NW_024412417.1:5147095-5277185 GCF_014898765.1 Herpailurus yagouaroundi
GTATGGAAACCAATTTGACAATAAATTTCATATATAAATAAAAAAAATAAAAAAAAAAATAAACTACTGCCATATATCAAGTTTGCCAGGCATTTCTAGAAATATAAAAAGTAATTTGAAAGATTCTGATCATAGCCAACAAAGAATAAAAAAGTTCAGAATATCCCAAATCACACAACCAAAAACTCAAGATTAAAACATCAAACTGAAAGTACTTTAAAAATGAGGAAAAAATAAAGAAAAAAAATAGCTTGTTAAAAGTCTGCCTGGGGAAATGTT
This sequence comes from Herpailurus yagouaroundi, assembly GCF_014898765.1. Classification (NCBI taxonomy): domain Eukaryota; kingdom Metazoa; phylum Chordata; class Mammalia; order Carnivora; family Felidae; genus Herpailurus; species Herpailurus yagouaroundi. Next base: position 5,147,375 of record NW_024412417.1, read on the forward strand.
CTTCTCATCTTTTTTTTTTTAATGTTTATTTATTTTTGAACGAGAGAGAGAGAGAGAGAGAGAGAGAGACAGAGTGAGAGCAGGGGAGGGGCAGACAGAGAGAGGGAGACACAGAATCCAAAGCAGGCTCCAGGTTCCAAACTGTCAGCAAAGAGTCGGACATGGGGTTGGAACACCTGAACCTGAGGCTCGAACCTGTGAACCACGAGATCATGACCTGAGCCGAAGTTGGACGCTTAACCAACTGAACCACCTGAGCGCCCCTCTTCTCATCTTCTTAATATCAAGCAGTTACACACATTCTTAACTTTGACTTACAGTTCTCTGCTTTGTTTAAAGTTCTTCTTGTATCATATTCCTAACTCATGAACATGGAATCAAAGAAATGTAGCAGCACTGAATATTTACAGCTTTATACCAATCTATCTGTATGTATTTTAGTGTTTCAATATATATTTACTGTTTTTCGTGATATTAAAAGATCTACCGTTTAGTCATTCAATTCCTACTTAGCGCTTTCTCTGGGTTTAGTGAAGTGCAATTTACCAGTTTACTTCACTGAGACTGTTGCTATTGCTGATTGGACTGATTCGGTCATGGGTTTAAATCATGGCTCTTTATTATAATAACTATGTGGCACTGAGTAATTGGTTCAGCGTCTCTAAGTCTCTAATCCCTCTCTGTACATTGTGGAAAACATTTGAACCCACCTCATGAGATCACTATGAGTATTAGATGAAATAAAATATTTAAAGCATGACTCCTGCCACTTAGACTAAACAAATGATAGCTGATGTATTATTGTATTATTCTATAGGAGGCACACAAAGAAAGCCCTGGGAAGTGATGTTATTATTGATATATTACAGACGGAGGGTGAAGATGAGTCAGGAAGAAATGTGCGTCCCAGGTATCAGGCCAATATTAGACTCTTTGACAGAAGACTGCACACAGTAATGGTATCTATTGACTCAGGAGAATGGTTGTTGTGATTGTTACCATCAGATCACCTGGAATGATGTTTTAAAAGAAAATTTATACAAAAAGCATTTAAACATATCTAAAGTAGAGGACAGTGAATCTCTGTACTTTTGTTTTTGTTGAATCCGGATTCAACAGTTATTAAGAATTAAAAATGGCATGTTTTGAAATTCCTTCCTCCGTGCCAGTATATTCCTGTAGGGAAAAAATACTCCCAATTTCTAAAATAATAAGTGAGTTAAATGCAACAAATTAAATACTAGCCATGTATTATTCAGCACATATATACTGGTTTCCTTAGATGTACCGAGCACCACGCTAAGCTCTGGCGTGAAATGGTGAAGAAGACAGACACCTCTCTGTCCTGAGAGACATCTATTTGCATCGTCACAACCAAGCGTGTCTCAGAAAGCCCTAATTCTTTCATTTATGCAATTCATCAATTGTTTCATAGCTGCTGAGGGGGAAAAAATGGGATTACTTGCCTCAGTGTGGAAAACAGTAAGCATACCTCACATCTAAACTTAAAAATATATTATCAGGGTAGTTCTTGCTAAAGACGAATTCTGCTAGTTAACCAGCACTCCTTTTATTTTTGGGGTTGCTTTTTAAAAAATCTCCATTATTCATAGCCTATTCTGGTTATATATTAATAGTAAATAGAATTCAGCAGTTAAATAAGATTAAATGATTCCAAATTTACAAAGATCTATTCAGATTAGCAATCATATTGGTATCTTACTAAAAACGTAAGATAAATTTTAAGCTTTACCAGAACACAGGTAAAATTGTTATGGTAATAGTGATATAAGTGAAGATATACCATTCAATATCTTGGATATTTTTGTGGTTCTTCTACTCTAATTACTAAAATACCAAACACAATCCCAAGCTACAGATCCCTCCAACAGTTTTCCTGTTATATTTGGAATTGCCACACTATCACCCATGGGAAAGTTCTCTGGCTTGATATTTGTGCCATATTATCTGTTGGGAAGTCAGCTCACTTCTCTCCATCTTGGCTGTTCCTTGTGTTGCACAGGCTGGAAGCCTGAGAGCTAGATTTCTCAGATTTTCTTGTCAGAAGAGTTCTAGGTAAGATCCTCCCAGTGCGAGGCGGTGCATGAAACATGGAAGGTAGAAAGGAAGCAGGAGACATACTATCCCTTTGACTGCAGTGGGTAGATATGTGGGTTTTGGTAGGTGTGACATATTTGCAACGGTCTTCAGGTATTTTCTTTTGAAATCATTAACATCATTGTTAGAGGTAGTGGTGATTGCCATAAGTATCTGGCAGTTTCTAGAACTTCTTGCCTTCACTAATTCTCTGTATCAAATCCCTTTCTATTTACATTGAGTAGAAAGATATCTGTTTTCCTGAGTGGAACTAGGTAAATTATTTCTATATTAAATCAGAGGAGAGATGGGGTGCCTGGGTGGCTCAGTCAGTTAAGTGCCTGACTTTGGCTCAGGTCATGATCTCAGTTTGTGAGTTCCAGCCCTGCTTTGGGCTCTGTGCTGACAGCTAGGTGCCTGGAACCTGCTTCAGATTCTGTGTCTCCCTCTCTCTCTGCCCTTCCCCCACTCACATGCTGTCTCTCTCTCTCAAAAATAAATCAACATTAAAAAGAAAATCAGAGGAGATAGAAATTGGGAAAATAATAGACCTAAAAACTTGGTAGAGGTATTTTTATGATTGTGTCATGTTGATCTTTCATTTAGGCAAATAGTAGGTACTTAATAAGTACTCTTTATATCAATTTTAATTCATTAAAAACAGTATTTGGATAAATTCCATATTGGGAGAGAAAAAGCCCACCAATGTTTATTATAAAACAGAGGAATGAAATAGTGTTTATAATATCAGAACAAGGACATATAATGTTTTCATTTTGACATTGTTGGAATAATAGAGCTGGTAAAACTAGAAATATCAGCTAATAAGCAAATGCCTATTTTTGTGTTTTCATATTTTATATTAAAAGCAGATCTCATAATATTGACAGGTTTCTGTGGGTTTTTTTAAAGATATTTTTTTCCAGATTGTATATCAACTAAATAAATGATAGAGTGTCTTTACTACTATTCAGAACTGGAATATTACCAACTTAAAATAATTTATTCACCTAGGTATACTATTATTTTATACTATTAAATTAAAAAAATTCTGGTAATAGGTATGATCAAATCTACATTATACTTTGTTGGTAGAGAGGTTTTATTAATTGAAATTATCTTTGCTCACCCTCCTGAATTAATAAAATGTGGCTGACAGTCATCACAGTCTTACAGGCCACAGTTGTTAGGAAAAGATGGTTGCTAGGATACCTTCATTATTTCATCGTTATGTTACACCAGTCTATCAATTAATAAAGAAACACTCAAGTTAATTCTCAGTCATATTTATACACATTCTTAGCATATGATTTCCCTTATCTCCAAGTGACATTTCTCCCTCTAGCATTCACCTTCTACTCCATAAAATATTAAACATGAGGTTATCACATCAGTTTACAAATTACAGCAATGATGCACGTCTTCTACTTAACCTTTCCGTTCACTTTCCGTCATGGTGAAAGTTCTTACAGCAAACACCCATGCAGAGAGTAAATTATTTTTTTACTTCTCAGATTTATTTCCAAGAAAATTGATGCCTGGGAAAAAAAAATGCATGTATTGAATTGGTGTCTTTAGTCCTTTTTAGTTCTTTCTAAGGGGAAAAGTGGAGGAGGAAATCCCATTGAAAGTCCCTCCTGCATCTTTAGATATTCATAACTATTCCCAGGTTATTGCTTTACATTTTAGGGTTAGATTCACAGAAGATGTCTGATAACGGGGTCTTATAAATACATTTTTTATGACTATAACACTGCAGTTAGATTCAACACGTGCTGCCTTGAGTTGCCACTTGACAGGGCATTATAAAAATAAGTATAATAAATGAAAATATTTGCTATAATAAATTTATCTCCTTTACACCTATTCAATTCAGTGCCTATTGATTCCAATTTATGCTACCAAAATAAAATACATTATTTTTTCAAAAAAACAAGATTGCAATAAATTCTGAAAATTGTCTGGCAAAAGAAAAAATATTAATTCTGGCTAAGGACAGTTTGTAAATAGAGAAATTTTCTCAAGATTTCATTTAGTTTCTCTTTTACTTTTTTAATGTTTATTTATTTTTGAGAGAGAGAGAGAGAGACAGAGTGCAAGCAGAGGAGGGCAGAGAGAGAGGGACACACAGATCCGAAGCAGGATCCAGGTTCTCAACTGTCAGAACAGAGCCTGATGCGGGACTCAAACCACAAAATGTGAGATCATGACCTGAGTTGAAGTCGAACGCTTAACTGACTGAACCACCCAGGTGCCCCGAGATTTCATTTAATTTTGATATCTTTTTTAAAAATCCTCGTAAATAAAAAGTATTGTTAACCTTGCTACACAGGGAAACTGAGTATTATATGGATGAAATCATTTTGCAAAGCTTCATTTAGTAAATTCAACAGTTAAGGACAGAATTAAGATTTCCTAATTTTTACTATGGTCTTACCATTCCTCAAATTTAAGGGTTAATACTTGCATTTGAACAGTTTTATTCAAATCATATACCCTATAGGGGAGCCTAGGTAGCTCAGTCACTTAAGCAACCAACTCTTGACTTTGGCTCAGGTCATAATCTCAAGGTCATGAGACTGAGCCCTGCGCTGGGCATGGAGTTTGCTTAAGACTCTCTCTTTCTCTCTCTATCTCTCTGCCCTTCCATCACTTGTGCTCTCTCTGTCTCAAGAAAAAAAATAAATAAGTAAGTAAATAAATAAGTAGATAATAATTAAAGACAAAAATTATTTACCTGGTAGAATGCAAGAAAAAGAAAAAAAAATAACAGAACACTGAATTCCACTGAAGGCGTGGATGTCTCAACTTTAAAAAATGTTTTTAAGCAATTCAGCATATTTTTATATTTATATGTAAATACATTAATGGCGATTGTATCAAAACCCAAACTGACCATCCAGATGTAATCTTTCAAAAAAGTTGCCTCTGCCAAAGACTGTACACAGCTGTTTTCAATCCACTAAAGTACATGTGTGGTCTTCCTTTCAGGTCAAAGAAAAATATCGTTCTCTTTTTAAATTTCCATGTGTGGTTTGGCAAATCATATAGTTAATGTAAGAATATTTTCACGTAAAATAATCTTCTTTATCAATCTCAGTATTCTAAAATGGGTTGAAATAGTCTTCTAATGAAATACAAGAAATTTGCTAATGTATTTGATGGTTTATAAATGTCTCCCAAGTGTTACTTACATGTATTTTGAGCACCATGCAAGCAGAGGTTTTAAACTTTGGCAATCAGAAATTAAAAGAATGTAACAATAAGGGGTGCCTGGGTGGCTCAGTTAAGCGTCCAGCTCTTGATTTCTGCTCAAGTCATGATCTTGTGGTTTGTGAGACTGAGCGCCAGCACTGCCCTCACAGAGCCTCCTTGGGATTCTCTCTCTCCACCTCTCTCTCCCCCACCCCAGCTTGTCCCCCCCCCCTCAAAATATATAAACTTTTTTTTTTAAATATTGTAACAATAAGCTACAGTCCAGGATTACAGTATTTTTTAAAAAATTTTTTAGCGTGTATTTATTACTTTTGAGAGACAGAGACAGAGCATGAGCAGGGGAGGGACAGAGAGAGAGGGAGACACAGAATCCAAAGCAGGCTCCAGGCTCTGAGCTGTCAGCACAGAGCCCGATGTGGGACTCAAACTCACGAACTGCAAGATCGTGACCTGAGTCAAAGTCGGACGCTTAACTGACTGGGCCGCCCAGGCACCCCAGGATTATAGTATTTTTTGATGGAATAACTAGATTCAGATATCTTTGTGTTTCATGTTGGTATCAGTTTCCTTTTTATCACAGATCACTTGATTTTTCCTTAGCAAAATATGATCGCACTTCATTTCTCAGTGTCCTTCTGACTCATCTTCATCTACACTTTTGTCAGATTCAATACATTTTAAACAGTATTCATGAGGGCATTAAAAACGTTAAAAGAGAAAGCATTAAAAAAAAAAAAAAACCCACAGCATTTTCCCCTAAAACTCAAAAAAGGCACTGGGTGGTGACTATAGTTTCTTATGATTTTGGCAGGCTGAACAAAATCTAAACACATTGTTATTTTCTTGTAAGTTCCATTCTTTGTTTTAAATTCATCATGGAATCTGTGTCTGAAAATATTATAGTAAGGTAAATTTCAACATGAAAAATTCATGTTTTCATCTACACATTCCTTTGATTTTAAAACATAAACTTGAAAATTGGATCCCCCAGTTATAACATGAACGCATCCTTTCTCAATTTTTCAAATGGCTTCAACAGCCAATGTGTCTAGATGCTGCAAATATAGCTTTATCCTTTATGTTGAACAGTATATGCTCACCAGTTCAAAATATTAGTCCCTTCTTTTCCCCATTTATTTTTCAAAAACTCTTTTTTATCTTAGTCTCTGGCCCTTAGGGCAGAATCAATTCCTTTTTTAGATTATTTCTCCTCGGCATAGCCATAGTCCAATAATTTTAAGGTGACTTGACACATTCCACAATGACAATTTTCCTAGTCAACTCAATCAAATATTTATTAATGGCCTACTATGCGTCATAAACTATGAAGGGGGGATACTCTGCCTACCCCACTCTAATCTAGATACCATTGCTAAAATTGGTTAAAATGGCACATTTGACACTAAATCACCAATTCGAATTTAAGTGGACGGGACCAACATTGCTTCCACTTTCGGCAGATGTGAAACAGGGTACAATAGTTTAATCTCACTTCATCTGTCAATTATGAGTGTCTCCCAAGTGTTACCTCCAGCTCATCTATGTCTCGTCTCAAAAGGAGTAAGCTAAAATAAAAAAAATCAAAAGGCAAGAAAGTCAGTAGACAATGGAAAGACATCTTTATAACCTCGTGAAGTGTGCATGGTCTGGGGGCGGGGTGGTTGGTTATTGTTACATGCAGGCATATGAAAAAATGTGAAGAGGAAATAAGAAAGAATGAAGACCAAAAGGAGAGGAGAATGAAAATGTCCAGGAAAAATATTTAATTTACTAGTGCATTTTTTACTCGGTTTACAATTTTAATTCCATACTACCAGTAAAATATTTTAGAGTAAAATATTTTACAGTAAAAGTACTCTAGAAATTACAGAGTTCCCAGAGAGTCAGTGTGAATGCTCACTATGTTCACACAAGAATAATGTACTTTTTAAAAATTCTCAACTGAAATATACATATTTCTTAAAACATGGAGTATATAAGGTGTATCTGAATATTCTGCTTGGATATTCAGAATTCAAAATCATACTTAGTCTCCAAAGCTTCACCCACTCTGGTGAATACTAATACCAGAGCTCTAATAAGAAGCTGTCTCCACACGGTCTAAGGATTCCCCTCACTATCCTCTCTGTCTGTTGTATTCATCAAGAGGCAGTGTCTGAGCTTTAAATCTCTATTTCAGCAGACTATTTCAAAGAGATGACATTCTTATTCAAACTCTAGGCTTAAAAAATGCTGGAAACTGCCCAGACTTTGGGTAAAAAGAACAGAGACTTTATTTCTAATGCTCTCTGGAGAAGCATAACCTTTTACAAGCAATAATTTACTCAGCAAACAGAAAGGGAATAAATAAACTCCCCAAAATGCCTTTATTAGGCAACATAACATTATAAGCATAGCACAGTATCAGTGGCATTTCTTTTATGTAAACGATGAATATGCTGTGTTCCTGGTGAAGGTGAACAGTGCTTGGCTGTAGCAAACAGGACCAAGAATCTGTTCATCTGAAAGCGGACTATAGCCCTACAAGGTACACTTGGTCGCACACTCAAGTATGGTGACTTATTTTAGGAAAGTTAGGAAGCAGCTGTAAAAGCCAAGGACTATAGGATATAAGTCTAAATTGCAGACTGAAAGTGTACAGCTCTCTACATATTGATGTAAGTTTGAGTTTCTAAAAATCGTTGATTCACTTCTATTATGTGAAATCTATGACAAAGGATATAACGAGGTCTATTGGGCTCCTTGAAAGCTCATGGTTTGCAGCTGAACACACAAAAAATATAAAGACATTTTAAAGACTGTAAATTTGAAAATATATCATGCTAGGAGAAAATGTTATTAGTCACAAATTCCACGATTATTTTCTTGTTTAAAGTTTGGATAGCAGAGACAAACCCCCTTTCGATTCTTTCAAGATTTCTGCTGATGCCCTCTCATCAAGAAAGAAATGCTCATTACTAATTCGTCAAAAATTTCAGAGGTATTTTGGCTTTGGATTGAGTTTCCCATTGTTAAGATGAAGAAAATAAAGTATAGAAAGATTTATTCAACTTTTATGTTCACATACGTATTCAGCAGTAGAGTTAGAACTCAGAAAATACCTTGGGTTACCTGACATTGCACATTTATGAATTCCGTAACTCACACTAGACTCAACAGAATTTTAAAAGTGTAATTATTTTTTCCTTATCCTTTCCTGCCAACACTTGAAATGAATTCAACTGCAGTTGCATTAGCAGCATGGACCTGGTGATAGCATACAGGAGTATGAAATTCAGAGAAAACTAGGAGGAACCATGTGAGATCCTACAACATCTCTTCTAGTAAATTCTCTCCTGCTTTATTAGACAAAAAAAAAAAAAATGTTATTTGCGGCTCTACAGCATTTGGCCACATAAGAAGACTCATACCTATGAGAATGATTTCTGTTGCCTTGAAAAAATAGTTCTTAAATCATACACAGGCATGGTTTAAAAACGAGTTCTACTTGTCAATCAACTCTGAAATAACATGAATATTCATTTGTCACTCATTTGAAACCCTGAACTTTTGGACTTAACGGAGCTCAAGGCTTATTGTTTTATAACATGTTCGTGAGAACATAATGAAAGGAAAATTATTCATCTAATTTGGGAGAAGTGGCTGCCACATTTCGGTGTGGCATGTGGCCTTTCTATGTACACAATGATGCCCTGCCATGTACCAGCTTTTCAGCACTGGCATGTCACCTGGCCTGTGGCATCTCACATTCTCATGTTCTCGCACTTGTGTTGTGGCCCAACCAACTTGTTTAAGCCAAAGCCGAAAAGCAGGTGGGGCGCATGCTTGAGAGAGGCTGGAAAGGCAGGCCACATGCCCCTCCAAGTGCTGTAAACACCAGGGTGTGTTTGGAAATTTCATCTCCTGGTTACAGTAAACAAGGCTTGCTGGAGCATCCAGCAGAGAAGTGGCATGCCCTTGTCTACGAAAAGGAATTTTCAGGAAATAACGTAAGCTATTAGTGAAGCACAGAATAACTTTTCAAATCACCTATTTATAGCTGAGCTCTGTTTCAACATAATGCAATATAATATAAGGCAATCTGATATCTTATGACATAATTTATGAAATGACCTAATCACATATATTTCTGAAGTTCAGAGAGCAAACCTTGGAGGTTGAACTGCATGTTAAAAGAACACAGCTCCTGAGTTTTGCACAGTCTAACTTTTTAAAGGTGAATGTATAACATTTTTATGGGAAAAGATTACATGATAGAATTATAGCATAGCATAATGAGTACCCTTTATTACATCCTTACAACTCTAAAAAAAAAATTCTTTTTTTTAATGTTTATTCATTTTTGAGAAAGAGAGAGAGTGAGTGGGGGAGGGGCAGAGAGAGAGAGGGAGACAGAGAGTCTGAAACAGGCTCCAGGCTCTGAGCTATCAGCATAGAGACTAATGTGGGGCTTGAACTACAAACTGTGAGATCATGACCTGAGACGAAGTTGGACGCTCAGCCGACTGAGCCACCCAGGTGCCCCTAAAAAAAATAATTATTCTATTCTAAGTTTGGAGAAAGCAGTTTCTATGAAATCACTCTCTTGTCTAATAATTAAAATATAATCAACTACAAAAAATGAGATAATGTCCAGTACTATCAAAAGGTTGCACAAAGAGTCTAGTAACTCTTGTTGAGCTAATAAATAGCCATGCACAGCAGCTTGATTTCCAATGCATTACCAGCATTAAGAGATTAGCACAAAACTATGGACTACTTAGCTCATAATTTACTGATTTAAGATTCATTGAAATTCTTTTTCCACTAAATTTAAGAAGTTGAAAAAGTAGAACTAAAAGTCCTTTTAAATTGGATTTAAATATTAAATTTAAATTAAATTTAAATCCTTAAATATTGTTGTTTCTTTGTTCCTTATCTTATGCCTGAAGATTCCAGCCATATACTTTTAGTTCATTTTTATTGGTCCTAATTGATCATGTGATAATTTTCTTTTTCATATGGAACACATTAAGAAAACTTACAGCTGTATGAAAGGTTATGTCCAGATTTATTCTTAACACATACCCAGACACTAAGACTTATAAATATATCAAGAGTTTAATTTGGAAGTGAGTGGTCAGTCCGTATTAAGAAATCTGCAGTCTAGTCCCCAGCTCTACTCTATTGCTTACTTTTAGCTAAGCTCCGGGTTATGCAGTAGTAAAGAGTCAGAAAGATTTTACAAAGATCTTTCCTTCCACATTTACGGTTCTAAACCAAGTTCTAAATCAACTGATCATGCCAGTTCAGAATTATCCCTTATCCAGGCTGTAATATGCTGTACAAGTGTCTTGAGGATATTTTAGGAGTTTTCACCCACAAGGTAGGAGATCCACTCTGATTTTTATTAATGAGGCTTCCATCCTTAGTGCTGACAGCATAGGTTAGATGACAAAGATAAATGGAACTTTCATTGAGGGCAATAGAAAGAACAGGGATGATGTCATTCTTATTCTCCCTCTCCTCTCTCTCTCTCTCTATTTATTTATTTTTTAAATTGAAACACACTTCCAAAGAATTTCAGTTGTAATAGGAAAAGGAGCGAAGTACGAGTGAGATGTGCTTTAAAGCTTTTCTAAGGTAAACAGGTAAAGAGTGGAAGCTTCTTCTTTTCTTTTGATTGTTTTCCCCCAGATTGGGTGCTAGATATTTTGTGTATCTGTCTCTAAAATTTTACTCTCTGCCTCATATGTGAAAAATATGGGATAGGTAAGGTTATGCAAATTTGTCAGTCTCTGTCCTCAAATAGAACAAAACATTCAAATAGCTATAGTGCATACCAGACCACAGTGATTCCAATAAAAGCTATAAAGTATTAAAAGTGTTAGAGAAAAGCACGTCTAGTTGAGGAAAAAAAAATTTTTTTAAAGCTTCATGGAGAAGGAGACATTTGAATGTCAGTAGAGATTTGACAGGAGGGAATGTGTAGAATATTTTAGGCAAAGGGAAAACCTTGAGGGAATATATAAATGCCCAATATGTGCTTGGGAGGTAGCCAGAGGGACAGTTTGTCACTTGCAAAAGGCAGAAGGAAAGCCGGGTGAAATAACACTAGATGGCCTGGTTGGCCCAGATCATCGGTGGTTAGGATTCAAGGCTGAGGAATATATTTAGTAGGCAAGGAGGAAACACTGAGGGCTGTTTTTGGTTGGAAAATGATGTTCTGGGAATGATTCTTTAAGAAGATTTAGTGGTCAGCTCTGCCCAGCAGAGGGTGAATTTGAATTTGTAGAGCAGTTAGATAATATTACAACCTCAGGCAGGTCTAATGGACTAACAGTCAGATCTAAGATCAAACTTCAGCTTTGTAACCAAGGAATTATGTAGGTTGGGCCAGAAAATTAACCTTTTTGGCCTCAGTTCCCTCAGATATTGATGATCCTGAACTAAATGACCTTCAGATTCCTTCAAGCAATAACATTCTATGACTCAAGGTAATACAGAACCCGGAGTAGTACAACAGAAATAGGAATGAAAAGTAGAAAACGGGCATGAGGCATTTGAAGAGGTAGATTCTATCTGCATTTCTCACTGGAGTTTCCTTTGATATTTTGAGCTCCATAGTTCTCCAATGTGGGAAACTACTCTCCGTGCTGTGGGTATTTCAGTATCTCTGGTCCTTTCCCACTCAATCTGAGTAACACCTTGCAGTCATTATCCAAAAGTCCCATAGAGTTCTAAATCCTTCCTAGAGGATTATGACCACTGGACTTCCCCCATCCACCATCCTATATATAATAACCATTGTGAGTCCACTTTACCTAATATTTGAATATAGTAAAGACCTGAAAGACTGTTGGTGCCATTAACAGCCATAGGGAATTCATGTTGAAAAATATTAGGATTCATTTTGGATATATTGAATTTAAGGTGCCAGTGAGATATTCAGACACTCCATGCACATAGGTAGTCAGGAGATTACAGAGAGGGAAAAAAACCCAGTAACAACAGTTCAATAATTTGTCTATTCAGTGTTGAAAGAGAGAGGAGACGTTTCTTGTTCAGATAGTCAGGTATTTTATTGGCCTTGCCGAAATCTGCCCACCCGCTCCCCTCCTATTGAAACTTACCTCAGAACTTTTGAGCTTCCAAGAAAACAAAAGAAAATGACCATCCCTTGGGCACATACATGTATCAGGTATTTGGTCAGGCATTTTACATATATATATATCTTTTACATTGTCATTGTATCTCAGAGCTCTAGTACCTTGCTCAAAATGATACAAATAGTTAAGGAGCAGAAGAGAAAGATTCAAGCCCAGTTCTGTCCTGTTCCAAACCTGGGTTCCTTTCACTACAACAATGTGACAGCTGATTTGAACCTTAAAAGTCTACGTTGACATGCAAATTGGTATTATATATTCATGGATTACTCCTATAAGACCTTTTGAGGCACGATGCTTAGGGCACAGTGACTGGTGAGAATTCTAGGCATCATGCTAGGTGGGTCAAGTTGCAAACCATTCTGTATATAAATCCCATCAAGGAATGTAAGCTACAGTTTGAACAAGAACAGGATTATTTAGACTTGTTCACATCATTTACAATACCTTCCCAGCAACAGAAATAGCTCCTTTTTGATCACTGAAATGAAAATCTCAGATCGGGGTACACTCCTTAACATTATGGGGGACTTTCTTTAACCTGAAGTTAAGCACAGCACACACTTATGTGTCCCCTTGTTTCCTTAGGTATGGCTTTATTCCATCAATTTTCTACTTGACTATGCACATTGTTGGTATGATTCCTGCATCCGCATGTGATGCCTTGGAGGTGACAAAGACTCCGTGACTTTTGTAATCATTGCTTTATGGCCCTAATTATATCTAGTAAATGTTTTAAGATCAACTCCTAACCTCTATTTGACATTTTATATTGAACTCTTTCTTTTTGGTTCCCTTCCTTCCTTCCTTCCTTCCTTCCTTCCTTCCTTCTTTCCTTCCTTCCTTCCCTCCTTCCTTCCTTCCCCCTCCTTCCCTTCCTTCCTTCCTTCCTTCCTTCCTTCCTTCCTTCCTTCCTTCCCTCTCCATCCCTTCCTTCCTTCCTCCTTCCCTTCCTCTCTGCCCCCCTCCTTCCTTTCCTTTCTTTCTTCATTTCTTCCTTTCTGCCTTTCTTTCATAATGGCATCATGCAACCCACACAAATCTAGACTTCAAAACTCTTGGTTTTGATATATATATATATTTTTAATGTGTATTTATTTTTGAGACAGAGCGCAAGCGGGGTAGGGCCAGAGAGCAATGGAGACACAGAATCTGAAACAGGCTCCAGGCTCTGAGCTGTCAGCACAGAGCCTGATGGGGGACTCGAACCCAGGAACCGCGAGATCATGAGCTGAGCCGAAGTCAGATACTTAACTGACTGTGCCACCCACGTGCCCCGATTTTGATGTTATCTTTGATACTGTCCTGTCACCTAAAGCAGTGAATTAATTTCCTTTCTTCATCTGTAAAATTGGTAACCATAATTTTTTCCCCTTTATTCTCTTCAATTTAATAGGCCATAACCTCTGGATTGTACTTTGCTAGTGGACAAGGAGAGATATCTGATAAGAACCAATAAATATGAATGATTTAAATCACCTTCATATATTCCCATTGGTGGTTAATATTAAAATTTATTTTCAATGTTTATATAATAAAACCTTGGGCTCATATATAACATAAACAACAAATTACATATTTCAGTATGTTTATGAGCATTCAGGGGGTGCAAGTTGGCCAGGTTGAGTTCAATTGGTTAATAATTTCATTTCTGTTTTGTATAATGGTTTACTGAAGAAAGGTATATTTAAAAAATTGCTCTCTCATTAAGCTCCCAGAAGAAACATCTGTCTTGTGGTGGTCTCAGGTGTCTTGCATAGTACCTACATACAATATAGTAAATGATACACTGAATGCTGATTTTTTGAAGGATATGATTTGGACTTAAAAACATTTGTGTGGTCCAGGTTAGATGATAAAAGAAAGAAAGAAAGCAAGCAAGCAAGCAAGCAAGCTGCTTTTGTCACACAGAGTAGTCCAAATGAAGATTTAAGGATGAGAAAAAAAATATGTTCTCTCACTTTGAGAAGTTACAATAAAATGTGATTATATGGTACGTGTTAGTTTTAGTGCGTATAACCAAGCCCTAGAAACCCAGTGAGTTTATATCTGACCACTGCCAAACAGGTCCACATCCCTAACAGTGAGCCAAATTCTAAATGGAAGCCAAAACAGATATTCCTATCCTTAGAGGTAGACAAAAATGACTTTCAAATTAAAGTTCAACACAGCTAATCTTGCTAATTCTATCAGGTGAAAATTCCTTGCTCTTGGGCGATGCCTACTCTGGATGTATCCTATTAGTTAAATCTGCATATACAAGCATATACTTTATATGTATACATTTTTAATCATTTGGATTTTGACTTATTTCCTGTCAAAGAAGGATGCATATTTTTGTCTCACTATAAGGAACAGTTATAACTTCTCATTGACTGTTAATGCAAAATTAATCCAATCAAAATACCTCTCTAATGAATTTAGTAATGCACTTCCAGTAACTAATTTGTCTTTATATACGATCATAAGAGCCTAGAAAAATCAATATTTTGTTCCAGACGTGCATTTTTCTAGGAAAGACATATCTAGCATATGATTTTAAATGTATAAGATCAGGGGAACCTGGGCAGCTCAGTTGGGTGAGCATCCGACTCTTGATGTCAGCTCAGGTCATGATCTCCCACTTCCTGTGAGGGAGCCCTGTGTTGAGCTCGGGCTCTGTACTGACAGTGCAGAGCCTGCTTGTGATTCTCTCTCTCCCTCTCTCTCTGTCCCTCACCTGCTCACATGCACACGTGCATGCACTCTCTCTCAAAATAAATAAATAACCTTTAAAAAAAAACGTATAAGTTCTGATGTTAATTCTGAAAGTCAACCTTTTAGGACTATGATATAAACACAGCAATAAATATTCAACAAATAGTATATATCATTATTGTCATTGAAAATTTATTTTCTATGTACCCATGCTCTCTGTATGTCCCAAAGATTAGCTCCTGGCTGATACAAGGCATCCATTATTTTGAGTTGCCTTGTCCTTCAAGAATTAAGTACAAATTTGTCTCAAAATCCTACTCACAGTATCTCTGGGGATTAGCAGTGTGGGGCTTGGTCAGACTTACATTGTTCCTAGACACCACTGTTCTGCATTTCTTCTAAATCTTTAACCAACTTCACATCTTATAGCTTTCAACTATTCTGGTCTCTTTCCCCTGTGTCACCCAGTTATAAAACAAAGCCCCTTTCCGTGATTACTTTAACACACTACAGAGAGAGAGAGTTGTGAGCCCGTATGTTAAGACAATTTGAATGTCATCTAAGGGTTGCGTACATTTTGAACATTTTCCTGGTAAATATGAGACATGCCCACTGCCATTTTCATCAATGGGAGTATCCCACTAGCCAACTCTTCTTTTGTATCTTCAACAATCACATCCCCTGGTACATCCTCAAACCCACCTCCAGAGTCCAGCCTCTTGCCATTTCCAGACCCTTTCCTCTCTTACTCTTGGCTACCTCTGTAAGTGAAAATTTATTATGTAGAGCAAACAACCTCTTTTTGAATAACTCTTACTGCATTCTAGTAATGTTCTGAGGGATATCATTGCAGAACCAGAACAGATTCGTATGTTATTTTGAGAAACAAAATAAAGTTATCTTTTCCAGGATAATTCTGATGCCATCTTTGAACTCATAGGTCTTTCTCCTCTGATTAGATGTGCATTACCCAAGGTTATGCATGCATATAAATGAACTGTGTACGCATATATATTTCACTTTCATCTTATTTTTATTCTACCCTCTAGCAGTTCATCCTTCTATAGTTAATTCCTGCTAAAAAAAAAAATGTAAATGTTCTGATTTCCGTAAGCTTTACTTAAGTTACAAACATGGTGATGCTAACACTCACTATTGCTATCAGTCTGTTCTCTCCTTGCACTTAATGACTGAGCATTCTGCTGGCACTTCTCTCCACCACTTTGTCCTTCTTATAAATTTTTTTAATGTTTATTTATTTTCTGAGAGAGACAGAGCATGAGTGGGGGAGGGGCAGAGAGAGAGGGAGACACAGACTTGGAAGCAGGCTCAGGCTCTGAGCTGTCAGCACAGAACCCAATGCGGGGCTCGAACCCACAAACCATGAGGTCGTGACCTGGGCCAAAGTCGGACGCTTAACCAACTGAGCCACCCAGGTGCCCCACCACTTTGTCCTTCTTTAGTCCTCTCGGCTTGGTCTCCGTTGCCGCCACTCTGCTGAAGGGATTCACTAATTCTCTTCTTCTGGGAAAATCCTTTTCCTTTTTCCTCTCCATGAACATTCTTTTCATTTTCTAGCTCCTCACCACTGTCGGTTCTCTAGCATTTGGCACTAGTAGTTATCCCCTACTTGATTTCAATTTTTTACATTTTACCATCCCTCATTTTTCCTCCTGCTTTCTCTAACATTTTTCCACTTCTATTCTTACTCATAAATAACTCATCCATATGTTTTAGTCCAGCTACCACTTCTAAACAAGCAATTCCAAGATCTATAATTCCAGTCTCACCATCTTTTCTATCTTGTATTTCAACTCCCTATAGATTCAATTTGAAGTATCAAACACCAATCTCATTATTTTCTCACACAAATCTATATTTCGTATTTCTTTCTTTATTGTCACTATTCTTGTCTGCTAAATTTATTCTCAATGCCTTTATTCTATCAATTGATCAAGTCCATGGGCTGTTCCTTTAACTACCTATCGTGTTAAACATAAGCTTTAACTTCCTCTCCATTTCTACAACAGCCACACTAGCTCATACCTAATTACTACACCCTTTAGTCTTTATATCTTCTCGTTTGTAGCATCATTTCTCATACTTATCTCCATTCAAAATATTGCTACTTAAATTTTTCCTTATGCATACTTACCTCCAGGATCTTCTTACTACATTACAACCAGCACATACCTGTATATTTTTTCCTCAAATGAGATTTTATTTATTTTTTAAAGGTAATTTAGTTCTTTTGAGACGTACACACACACACACACACACACACACACACAGAGAGAGAGAGAGAGAGAGAGAGAGAGAACAAACCGTGAGATCATGGCCTGAGACAAAATCAAGAGTTGGATGCTTCACCCAACTGAGCCACTCGGGCTCCCCTCTCAAATGCAGTTTTAATCACAACAGTTTCTGTGATCTGAGACTAAATTTCCATTGCCATTTTGCCGTTTTGGTCTGTCTTATGCACTTTAAGGTCCTTTGTCAATGGTCCTTCCCCTTCAGCAGAAAAACTGGTCTCAACAGTTCTTACACATATCTGCTGTTTACCACCTCTAATCATATTTTCCCTGTAGTGACTCTTCCGTCCATGTCCCTCACTCAGGCTGATCATGTCACTAAGCATTTTTTCAATGTTTACTTATTCCAAACTGCCTATGGTGAGCACTTGTGCTCCAAGATGACCACTTTCTATCTTTAATTTTTCCTCTGCACATGGCAAATGATTACAACATGCCAGATGTAATCTTTACAAAGAACAATCCTCCTAGATTTCAAACTCCATACGGACAAGGTGTATGTCTTCTCCATGCTTTTTAAACCTGATCACATCAAGTACAGTGATGTATATCCAACAGGTGTTAAATGACAGGTGAGCTACAGAACGAGGCAAAATGTAGTCCAACAGTGAGTCGTTAAGAAAGTCACAGTCTTTCCTCCTATAGCTTGTTGCTCTTCCCCCAACATTCCCCCTCTTTAAAGCTCAGTTATTAATGTGAAATAAATGAACAGTCAGGGAAGAAGAAATACTAAAAATCGCTATTCAGTCTGAAGCCCACCCAAGCTGAGCAATGGAGAGGTGACACTCTGCATCAGACAGCATATCTTTAATTTCTCCCTGCTCCAGCTTCTATTATCTCTCCACTGCCACAGCTGCATATTGCTATTGTCAGTGGTAAAGATGAGACATCTCTAATTAGAGGGCAGGGTAAATTGCTTTTATCTACTTTTAACATGCTTTTACATGGCACCTGGTACACAAGCCTTAGCTAGGCAGCCATAATTTGAAAAGCAAATGAATGCTCAGAGAAATACGATACATTTTTAAAAGAAAATTAAATATATAGAGTAGCAAAATCAACACGCTGGAGACTGCAGAGTTTTAGAGCTGTCAGAATCCTGTACATTTTTGTATTACAGTGAATTAAAATAAGCAATCAGGGTCCATGTACCCTGCAGAGTCCAGTGGCCTTGTCTTTCTTTTTCTTTTGGGAATAAATGGTAGGATTTAAAGTCTAGAAACATTATCAGTGCAAGAAGCAGACTGATGAAATGGTGAATGAGGTAGAGTGATGGTTAATCTTAAGTAACATTTTTTTTGGATAAGTGCCTCTCTTAAAGGCATCTCCTTGGTTGTCTAGAAGAGTAGATTTTCAGGTGAAAGAAAAAAAAATCAACAGAATCTTTTTTTTTTTTTTTTTACTTACATACATCTAATCACCTTCATAATAAATAAATCTATTATGAATGAATTTCTGTTTCTGGTTTTAGATTCACTTTTTATTTCTTTAGCAGTCCAGAACGTTTTCAACAACCAGGTGATTTATCAGCTTTTGAAAAATAAAAGAAATTTCAACCACAGTTAGAGTCATGGTGTGTTGGACAGTAATGCCATTTAACAAAAATATCTGACATTTACCATTAGTTGGAACACAGATCCTACAGTTTGGGAAGCCTGAGTCATATACAAACTCCATAGGCTCCTCTCCCTCTGATCATTATCAACAAAAATGCATCCAGTGTGTCCCTCCCAACAGCATCATGAAGATCACGTGCTCGGCGCTCTGTGCCATCGCTGTAGCCCTACCTCATGCATAAGTTCTATTACTGCTACCAGAGTTAGGGTATTGCCCTCCAAACTTTGGATACTTATTTCCTTGGAGACTCCCTGATTACTAACTGTAACTTTCAGGCTGTAAGAACTGGCAGCTCTAAATAATAACTGGGTCACACAATTTATTGCTGTCTTGGAACAGAAAAATAACTGGAGTCCTTTAGTGCATTGGGTAAAAAGGACTTTCGGCTAAGAGAACTGTAAACACTGGTCCTGGCAGGGGAACTGCCTCATTAATGATCCCTAGTTTCTTCAATTCCCATATGTGGGCATCTATATGCATTTAGGGCTTGTGAATTTCTTTTATTTTTAATGTACTATAAGCGAGAAGGTATAATTTGAAAGGCTCAAGTAACGGGCATACTGTAGAAGTATCTCTAATTTAACTAATTGATCCATATGCAAGATTAGAACCTGTGCTTCACTACATTAAATACTTAGACTGTATTGATTCCTATTTTAGTCTTTGTAGTAGTCATTAGCATGGTTAGCTAAAGAGTTCTCTGCCTTCCACGCACCAGACACGATTGCACTTTCTGGCCCTTCCATCCATGGGCGTGCCCACATCACTATTTCCGACCAGTGATTCATGAGCAGAAATGGCATTTAATGGCTGATGTGAGACTTTCCAGAACTCTCTCCCTCTTTCTGCCTAGTCAATGACTAATGTTCAAGATGGTGGCTGATCCATCAGTTTGGATCCTGGAGCGAAAACCAATGTGAAGAATTCAGAACTGCTGTGTTTGTCATGCAGTATAAGCAAGAAATTAAATTTAAACTAGTGAGAGTTTGGTGCTTTTATTATTGTAGCATTATTTTGTGCACACTGATAACTACACTATTGTTACTCATTTCACACTCTTAGTGTGGTTCCGCCTACTGTACTTTTATTTAGATCCCTCAACACACTTTGACTACAGTACTAAACAACTAAAG
The DNA here is from genome assembly GCF_014898765.1 of Herpailurus yagouaroundi. Taxonomy (NCBI): domain Eukaryota; kingdom Metazoa; phylum Chordata; class Mammalia; order Carnivora; family Felidae; genus Herpailurus; species Herpailurus yagouaroundi. The sequence goes on from NW_024412417.1 coordinate 5,167,592, forward strand.
TACATTTTCCCCTCATTTATTGGTTTATAATTATCTTGGGGACAGAGACCTTTCACTCATCTTTGTCTTTTCAGCCCTTAGTATATTGCTGTTATATAGAAGATGCTCGACACTGGATTTGAACTGAATTCAATTTATCCTGTATTAACATTTCAGCTCTCTGCTCAAATGGTGAATGAGCTAGAGTACTGGTAACCTTATTGACATTTTTTAGATATGTACTTCTCTTAAAGTTAAAAACGGCAAAAATGATAGTCTGTTGTGTAATAGAATATACATGAAAGAGTAGGTTTGGCTTTAACTTCTGATTCTAGCTATGTGATATCCAACAATTCATTTCTGGAAAATATTTATTAGTTGCTCATTTACTCTATGCCAGACAATGTTCTAGACCCTGAAAATACTAAGAGTAACAAGTGTTCCCAAAGAATTAACAGGGTCATGGCAGGTTGCATGAGTTAAGAGTTGTGTCCTCTAATAAGTTAGACAATACTATCTACTTTACTTAAGAGGTTTATTGCAAGATTTGAAGGAAATAAATATGTATAAGGTTTTATAAATTTCAAATCACTTTATAAATGCAAACATGATATTTTTATTTTTAATTTTTGAATAATACATTCTTTACTAATAATTACCCACATGGATATGTTTAATAGTTCACTATTCTACAGATTAGATGGTTCATTTCATGTGACTGGCTTGGTCCACAAAGAAATACCTTTCAAGCTATTATAAAATTTTGGATTGGTGTTTTCATTTGGAAGTGGACGTATGCATAAAAGAAAAGCAAGAGCCACAAAAAACTTTTAGTTTGGCAGACTGCAGGTTCTAATTTCTAATTAAAAAAAAAAGACAACTGTTTCTTGGAAACAAGAATTAAGTAATTAAGAGGGGGTAAAAAGGTAGGAAGGGAGAAGACAATGATTGGGCCTCCCGGGTGACATAAATTGTAACCTCTGGTCATAAAATGATCGAATCGATTCAGATGCATATAACTCATTAAAGAAAAGGGATGCCTGGGTGGTTCAGTCAGTTAAGCATCTGACCTCGGCTTAGGTCATGTTCTCACGGTTCATGGTTCAAGCTCCAGGTGGGGATCTGTGCTGACAGTTCAGAGCCTAGAGCCTGCTTCGGATTCTGGGTCTGCCCCTCCCCGGCTTGCACTCTACTCTGTCTCTCAAAAATGAATAAACGTTAAAAAAATTTTTTTTTGAAAAAAAAAAGAAGGAACACTTTGTGATTTTTGAATATAAAAAAATATATATTTTCAAAGACAAATTTGTGTTTAATGTGCCAGAGTCAACTAGTTAATATATGTTATGTTATGTTTTATATTATATTATATTATATTATATTATATTATATTATATTATTATATATAAACACCTACCAAAACCACCTTAAGTTTCTTGGGCAGCAGATTTAATGAAGCATTTCTTAAACTATGGTTCATTTCACAATACCTGGCTGGCAGGAATGAGGCCACCTCTCATGATCCTTGGGAAATCTGTATGCTCTACTTAACATATTGAATACATCAATTTATTTGTTGTGCTTTTTATTTTTTATTTTTTAATGTTTGTTTTATTTTTGAGAGACAGACAGAGCATAAGCGGGGGAGGTGCAGAGAGAGAGGGAGGGAGACCCAGAATCTGAAACAGGCTCCAGGCTCTGAGCTGTCAGCATTAAGCCCATTGTGGGGCTCAAACCTCCGAACCATGAAATCATTGACATGAGCTGAAGTCAGACGCTTAACAGACTGAGCCACCTAGGCACCCCTATTGTGCTTTTCAAATAGGTTATCAATAATTCTCTTTGCCATTCACTCATTTATTCATTCATTTGTTTATTCAAAGAAATGTTAACTGAATGTTCCATTCTGATCCAAATGTTGTGCTGGGCCCTGTAAATACAAAGGTGAGTTTCACTTAGTTTCTGCCTTCCAAGAGCTCTTGACATTTTGCAAATGCTTATTGCTTTGTACGAAGAGATATATCGGGTTGAACCTCATGAATTGCTGAAGTCATGCTAAACTTAAAAAAAAAACCTGTAAAATGAAGACTTAGCTTTTAAGAAGACTAAAAATCTAATTGGATACAAATGAAACAACTAGATAAGTGTGTGACTGCTTCATACTTTTTCAATCTTATTACAAATAATAAATGACCACAATTTAATAACTCAGCATTATTTTCTGTGCTTATATATATTCTGCACAGTAAGGCCAATCTGTCAGAGAGTGTAAAATGTCCTCCAAAAGAAATAGATATCTCCAATAATACATGTAAATTAACGGGAGAATTTGGAAAACTTGACCTGATAATGAGATTTTAAAAAATCTTCTTGGTCTCTGAGACAGGTAGTCAGTAGTACAGCTTAAACTGAACTCCATACATAGAATAATCTGCTATGGGTTTGGTGGTGACAGCGTGAACTGACTGCCTCTGTTGTGTGGAGACTGGTCTGGGGGTGGCAGGGAGCCAGTCAGTGGCACAGCCCACTGTAAGATTCCATGACAAGTGTGGGGGCAATTGCTGTTGCCTTCCATTTCATGTTGTCTCCACATACAGCAGCCTTATCAAGGAAATGATCCTCCTTCAGCTCTCTGTGTGAATCTTGATTGGCCTGAGCTATGAGGGTAGCCTCCCTACTTTCTAAAAGTTACTGATTCAGGAATGAGCTTGTAAGTCAGGCCAAAACCAGTCAGGCCCAGTATTCTCCTTGTTACAGGGTTTGGTTCAGGGAAGGGCATATGATCTGAATTGCTCTAATCTGAGAGAAGTAGAGGACTCCTGTTTGGTGATTAGAGAAAGAGAAGGTATCTCTCTCCTTGGATGTGAACCAGAAAGCACATACCTCTGAAATCTCCTAGTAGCCATCTTGTGACAAGGGAGAAGCCATTTTATGGTCAATAGAGGATGGCAGAGACAAGAGAATGACAAGACAACGAAGCCAAAGACCTACGATGCCGTGAACTCCATTTTTTATTTCTACCACTTTCAAATGTCAGTAAAGTCCTGTTAAATCAGTAGTGCTATGGGCGATTTAGAGACATGCCTAATTGGATCTGGTACCAAAAAGATAGTCTTCTCTCCACAGCTATCACCAGTAAAACAATTACGCTCACCACAAAGATTATTAATTGCAGAGAGCTACCTGAGGAGATAGTTGGAGGGGAAGAAGGAGAGAGACTGCACCCCCAGCAAATGTGTAATCCAACCCTAGGAAACTCTAAAAATTATCTGGGCACTTCTTGGTGAACAACATTAGTAGGGCATTTGCCATTATACATTGAGCTACCCAAGATATTATTACTGAGAGAACATTGATTTTCAATCTGCTATCTCAGGAGCACAGCAGTATATAATCTGTGTTCTTCCTGTAACTCAATCTAATTTGTCTTTTCTTCATCCTGAAAATTTATTGTAGTCAATTCTAGATTTTCTTATTTAAGCCACTTAAGGATTTTTCCGCTTATATAAATCCTCCTTCCAGAAATGTCAGAATCTCTTTATAATTTTTTTTTAACTTTGTGATACTTTACAACTCTTCTCTTTAAGATTACTTTACAATATTCAGCTTTTTTTTCCCCCACTCAGCATTGTGGAGTGGAGAACAAGGAGATCATAGTTTGGTGTGATCCTCAGATATGGCTATTCCTTACCCCTGGATTCTGGTGACACAGCTGCCCTCTGCAAGCCTCCACTCACTGGTACCCACACTCCATCCCTTGGTCATGGCACTGAAATGCCAGATACGGTCTTTTAGCTTCTTTCACGCTTCCTAGCCTTTTCTTTTTATCTCTTTTCTCTTTCTCCCCTCCTCTCCTAGACTAGGGAGAACTAGAGTTTAGTTTTATTTTGTTTTTTCCTATGCCAGAGTAAAAATAAAACTGGTTATGACAATTCTTTATTATCCAAATCCACGACTTATACAATAATTTGGGCTTCGTGTCTTAGAAAGATGACAATTCACTTCATTTGTCTTCCTTTGCATTTGTCTGTGCCTCACTTCTCTATGGTGCTGGAGTCCAAGGTCAAGCTTACAAGAGAGTGTGTGTGTGTGTATGTGTGTGTGTGGGTGGGTGTATGTGTGTGTGTTGTTTTGGGTGGAGGTAAAAAGGTATTACAGGGATTAGTAAACATCTCTGGTAAATATTAAACCACTGCAACCTATAGACTGGTGTTACAATATTTACAAAATGAACATTAGTGTTAACCTGTATGGCATAGAGATAAATGTTCCAGAATGTCACAGAGAAGGAGGAATTCAGTGAGAGCCTGGGAATCAGAGAAGATTCCACACAGGACATGGGAACTCAGAGAAATTACAATACACATACCTAATATGTCAGGGAATTCTAAGACAGAAGAGCAACAGAAGCAAAAACACAGATGAAGGAATAAATGTGTCCTTGGAAAAGTTAGAAAGTTCACATGAGTATCTTGGTGATATTTGGTGGAGAGAATCAAGACAGCATATATGTGGTTGAGGTGGATTATGAAAGATCCTAAAACTGAGGCAAATTGGTCTAGATTTCATGAGGTAGACACTTAGCATGTACTTGAAAGTTTGCTATAAAATTATACCTGTCTTTTAAAGAATGAGTACATGTTTTGTGAATTCCTCTTCAGTGAGTGCATTATTTAAAAAAAGAAAAGAAACCTTTAAGCAAAGAGTTAAAGAAATGGCAGAGGGGTGCCTGGATGGCTCTGTTGGTTAAGTGTCTGACTCGATTTTGGCTCAGGTCATAATCTCACGGTTTGTGGGTTCGAGCCCCACGTCCAGCTCTGCACTGACTGCACATACAGCTTTCTTGGGATTCTCTGTCTCCCTCTCCATGCTTCTCCCCTGCTTGCGCACGCGCTCTCTCTCTTTCTTTCTCTCTCTCTCTCAAAATAAAATAAACATTAAAAAAAATGGCAGAGATATGGGAAAAGTTATCCAATTCTCTATAACAGATATAATTTAGTTATAGAGCTTCTAGTCCAGCTTCTAGTCAGCAAGGATCAAAGTGAATTTGATGCTTGTGTGTCTTGAGGAAATATTGCCTCATTACGATTAGACTCTGACTTTTCTCTAGATCGGTCATTCACTGTCCAAAAGTTATATATGTTCCCAAACCTTTCTTCAATGGACTCAGCCAATTCCTATATTAGAGGCACTCCTAACACCTGTACTGCATGTTGTTTGCTGTTCCTAACAGGGGACTTATACAACAAAAACATTTTTCACTAATTACTTCAGCTTTGAAAATTAATATTAAATCAATTAATTAAAGGTATGAGTTCATAAACCTACTTTAAGAACTGCTGCATTGGAATTAACACTAAGATAGTTAAGGCTGATCTCAAATTATGAAAAATGACCATTTTCCAAAGTGAAGTTTTACATAGGATGTAAACCATATCACGTTATTGTATATTAACAATCAGTTTTAAGAGGGCTTTTTAACTTGAGTAATTCACCTAACTTAGGCATTTTGAGCTGCCTTAATAAATTCAATTTTTAAATTTCCTTGTTAAGTATTTCATATTTTTTGATTAACAAATAAAATCTGCCTGAGTAGTTAAATAATGCTTGCAGAACTAATACATTAAATTTATGGATATGGCGAGTCTGAAGTTATCTTAAATGTTGCAGTACTCTTTAATGCATTGATTCTCATAACTTTCAAATAAAAACAGCAACAAAGTCCATAACTCAATCACATGTTTAAATTTAAATCTGTTAGAAAATACACTAGGCTAAATTCTCTTATTACAAGTTCTTAAGTTATCAAAAATATACAGATCATTCCTTATCACAAAATATTGAGTTTATGAGCTTGATTTGGTTCATTGAGTCTCCATTTGATTCTCCATTTTCTTCGGGGTTAAAAAACGTCCATTCAGGAAATGAATTGTGTCATTCCAAATAATTTGGAGTTCCCTTTCCAGACAAATTCTTAAAGTTGCCTTTTCAGTCGAGTTGTTCTTCAACCAGAGAATGCGGCCAATATGAGAGCTGGGGATGAGACATCTAAGGACATGATCCTCAAGATCAGGAAGGATAGACTGAGCTGCAAATAAAGTGGTCTCTGGCTTTAGGTCTGTGGTAAAGTTGCACTTTGCTAAATTCTTTTCATTTAAAGACACTGGCAATCCACCCTGAAATTAGCTAACTTCATTCATACTGCATTTTTTCTTAAATTTCTTTGGCTCTTTTAAGATATTAAGTGACATCAGATTGGATTTAGCATTTTTCCTTCTACTTTTCTGGCTCCATATCATACTTTCTAAGATCATTCTAACATTCAAATGACAATACCAAATGGTGAAATGTTGTATAAGCAAAGTGTAAGAGAAAAATCTACCCTTATTTTATATTCCTTTAATATACCAATAAACTTGTTACACATTATGCTCTGTTGAAATTCAATATATTTTGAGAATATTATGGTGAACAAAAAAATAGTTCTTGTCCTCAAGGAATATAAGTTAGGGAAATAGACAAGCAAAGAAAAATTTGCAAAGCCTTGTATAAGTTCTGGCTCTGGAACTAATGGGAGAGAAGACTGAATCTTTTCTTGGAATAATCAAGGAATTCTTCACAGAGGAAACACCTTGATTGTTGCATTAACCCTTCAAATCACTTTAAGGCTTTCTATTGGAGTAGGGCTCAAGGGTGGTTCTCAAAGTGCAGTCCCTAACTGGAAACAGCATCAGCATCACCTGGAAACTTGTTACAAATACCAGCTCATCACTTCATATCTGTTGAAACAGAAACTCTTAGGTGGGGCCCTGCAATCTGTATTTAATAAGTGCTCCAGGTGATTCTGATGCACGCTGAAGTTTAGAAACTACTGCATTAGAATACTACTAAGGTACGTAAGGGTGATCTAAACTTACGTGCATCTGAGAATGACCATGTTTGAAGGTGTGGTTATATATGCAATGTAAATCCTGAAGAGTTTTATGCACAGCTGATTTCTTACTGAAGACCCCTAATTCTGGTTTTGGATACTGAACTTCACTGTAAACTAAAGTTTGAAAAAAAAATGGTGCCATATTTCCCAAATGGTAACTGGTCAAATATTGCATTTAAGCATCTTCAAGTGATTCTGAACCTGAGTAATTCTGGATGACCTGTTATAGGACTATCAGCAGACAGATGAAAAACTGATGAACAAAGACCTTTGAGTTACACACCTTATAGCAAGTTTAGTTCCTAAAAGCCCAGAGTGAAAAGTAAGCACAAAAAGCTACTAGCTTACTGGATGTTTTTCTATTGGGAAGAAATAAACAGAGGTAGGATGGAGCAGACTTTTGACAGGGCAGTAACTCACGTAGTACAAAATTACTCTAAGTGAATCCTACTTTAAATCACTAGAATGAATGAAAGCACCAAAGAAACTAAGAAAAAAAAATCAAAACATGCACAAAGTTCTACCCTTAGCACCTTCTCATATACTTAACAAATTCCAAATCTATCAAGATCAGGATATTGGTCTCTCCCTTCCCACATCCCTAGAGAACCGGGAGAACAATAGTTCTAAGATGTACCATGAGAAACCACGGTAGGTGAAAGAAATATCTTGCCCCCCAACTCCCCACTGCCAGACACAGATGGTCACATAGAGCCCCAATGATTTCCCCAAATAATGCCCCAGGCTTAAGGATAAGACAGGGATTTGGCAATCAGCTATTCCTAGTTAAGTTTACATTCATGCAGTGAGAAAAAGCTATTCAGAAATTTGGGGAGAAAATTGTAAAAATTCTATTTTGGCATAATTGATTAAAAAATAAAATTGCAAAGACCATTTATAATTTTTAACAACCCAAAAAGAGTAAGTTTGGTTTCTAAGTCTAATTCCCCTTTTTATCTGAAAATCTTGATGTTTATAAATTAAGACAATGTGATTCTTGGGAAGCCTGGGAGGCTCAGTCAGTTAAGTGGCCGACTTCAGCTCAGGTCATGATCTTTCTGTCTGTGAGTTCCAGCCCTGTGTCCAGCTCTGTGCTGGCAGCTTAGAGCCTGGAGCCTGCTTCTGATTCTGTGTCTCCCTCTCTCTCTCTGTCCCTCCCCTGCTTGCTCTCTGTCTCTCTCTCAAAAATAATAAACATTAAAAAAATTTTTTTAAAGACAATGTGATTATTACAATTAAAAATTATCTTTCTGAGGAATCCCAAATATCCACTTATGTGTCAAGTACTTGTACTAATAATTAGACTTCCTGATCCAATCAATATGCATACAAAGCTCCTACATGGACGTAATCCAGTGCAGAAATATAAAGAAGCCCCTGTGCAGGTTGAGGACAAGAGCTTTTCTGGGTTTCAATAAGAGTGTTCACAAGTTTAAGAAGAAAGCAGTTTCTACTCTTTCCTATGAGCAATATTACTATGGCAATTGCTATCAGCACAATGATGGTACAAGAATTTCTAGAGCCTATCCCTTCCTAGAAGCATCAATTTGAACAACTGTCCAAGCATGAAAATACCTTCAGAGCTAAGAATTCCAGGTCAGGGATTACAGAACCTGGGTGCAACACAGAAATAAGGAAAGACACATGGAGGAGGGTAGGGAAGATGGATTCATAGTACCTCCATCACCCTCCCATAAGTACAGGTAACCCAGCATGGAGAGAGTGAGCCTGGTGCTAAAGCAGGCCAGTACTGGGGTCTATGGTGACACTGGGTACTTGCTTCACTCTCCTTCTCCCACAAACTGGGCTACCTGGGATCAAGTGGTTCCTGTAACATCAGACTTCCAACAGGCTTCAGCAAATCCAGGCTCCCAGCCCATATGGACTTAGATTCCAAATTGGCTCCCTTGGACTCATGCCAGCATCAAACTAGCCCTTGTAGCACCAGCATCAAGGTTGTCTCCCACAGACCCAACCTCCTGGATTTCCACAGTGCCAGACCAGCCCTCAAAGAGCCAATCTCTAGGCCAGCCCCTCAGGGTCCAGTATGACTCCATGTCCTAAGCTTTAGGTTTGCCCTAGCTTCAGTCTGACCCCCATTGCTCCAGCCTCCAGGCCAGATCCCACAAAATAATGTCCTGGCTCTTCCCAATATCATACTGGCCTTTACAGGCCAAAATTACAGGCCCACTACAGTGGTCCCTGGTGTCTTATTGATCCCTGTGGACCCAGGATCCAGGTCTACCCACATAGACCCCAGTCCACGGCCCATCTCTACAGACTCAAGCATCAGGCCACCTCAGTGAACCCAGGCTCTGGCCCATTCCCAAAGATGCAGACACCAGGCTGGTCCCTGCATATCTAGGCGTCCCCACCTGACTCGGGCAATGGACATGCCCTGCCCAAGGGTTCCAGCAGAAAGTCTGCCTTTGGATAACACCAGACATCCCACCCAGAATCTCTAAACAAGCTAACTGGTGAAGGGCTCTGCTTACTTTCTCAAACATGAATACACAAACACATGATCTTAATAATCACAAATGATGAAGGAAACATGACACCATCAAAGAAGCTAATAAAATTTCAATGACTGACCTAACAGAATGGAGATCCATGAACTAACAAAGAATTGAGAATCAGTGACTGACCTAACAGAATGAAGATCCATGAACTAACAAAGAATTCAGAATGATCTTCTTAAAGAAATTCAATGAACTATAAGAAAACTCAAAGACAACTAAATGTAGTTAAGAAAACAATGCATGAGATAAATGAAAAGTTAAACAAAGAAATAGAAACCATTTAAAAAGAAAACCAAATGTAAATTCTAGGGTTGAAGAATACAATAACTGAATTGAAGAATTCAATAGAGAACATCAAGAGAATATTCGACTCAGCAAAGGAAAGAATTAGTGAACTAGAAGACAGGTCATTTGAAATCATGCATTCAGAGGAATGAAAAGGAAAAAGAATGAAAACAAGTGAAGACACATATGTGAAGGATGGGATACCATTAGGAGAAACAATGTGTGTTATTAGAGTCCTAGAAGAAGAAAGGGAGAAAGGAGCAGAAAGCTTATTTAATGAACTAATGCCTGAGAAGTTTCCAAGTCTGGGGAGAGATTTGGACCCTCAGGTTCATTAAGGTAAGAAGCCATCCCAGAATTTTGACCCAAAACAATCTTTTCCAAGACATGTTAAAATAGAACTGTTGGGGCCCTGGGAGACTCAGTAAGCTGAGCAATCACTTTTGATTTTGGCTTCAGTCATGATCTCACAGTTGTGAGATCAAGCCCTGCATGAGGCTCTGTGCTCTCTCTCTCTCTCCCTCTCTCTCTCTGCCCCTTCCCCCACCCACAATAAATAGATAAACTTAAAAAAAAGATAAAGACCAAAGATCAAAGACAAAGAAAGAATTTCAAGAGAAAAAAAAGAATCTTTACATATAAGAACATGAATAAGGCCATGAGAGGACTACTCAGAAACTTTGTAGACCAGGAGACAGTACAATTATATACTCAACATGCTGAAAGAGAAAAATAAGCCAACTAAGAATACTTTATCAAATCTGTCTTTCAAATATGAAGGACAGATAAAGACATTCACAAGCAAATAAAAGTGGAGGGAGTTCAACACCACTAGACCTGTCTTACAAGAAATGTTAAAAGGAGTTCATCAAGCAGAAATAAAAGGACAATAGGTAATAACATGAAAATGAAAGCCGTACTGCTAAAGTTAAGTATAAGGTCAAAATTAAGAATATTCCAATACTATAATATGTAACATTCTCTAGGATAGATCATATGTTATGTTACAAAATTAGTATTAGCAAATGTGAGAAGATTAAAATCATGACAAGTATCTTTCCCAATCAACCACAATGATATAAAACTAGAAATCAATAACAGGAGAAAAAATAAGAACTACTATAATTATATGCCAAAAAATTAGATATCCTAGAAGAAAAAAACAACAACCCACCAATCATGAAGAAATAGAAAATTTGAACAGACCAATAAGGAAAAGGAGACTGAATCAAAAATCAAAAATAAAAAATCTCCCAATGAAGTCTCGGGACCATATGGTTTTACTAGTGAATTCTACCAAACATTTAAAGAATAAATTACAAGCTTTCTCAAACTCTCCAAAAAATTGGTGAAGGGGGTATACTCCCAAACTTATTTTACAAGACCAGATTTACCCTGATACCAATGTCAGATAAAGACACTACAAAGAAGAAAATTATAGGTCAATATTCCTGATGAATACTGATGTAAAATTTCCCCCCAAAATTAGTATTCAACAGCACAAAACAGAATTCAAAAGCATAGTAGGGGTGCCTGGGTGGCTCAGTTGGTTAAGCATCAGACTTCGGCTCAGGTCATGATCTCACAGTCGGTGAGTTCGAGCCCCGCGTCGGGTTCTGTGCTGACAGCTCAGAGCCTGGAGCTTGTTTCCGATTCTGTGTCTCCCTCTCTCTCTGACTCTCCCCCGTTCATGCTCTGTCTCTCTCTGTCTCAATAAATAAACGTTTAAAAAAAAAAGCATACTAAAAGAATCATACATAATACTCAATGGGATTAATATCTGGGATGCAGAGATTAATGCACATTAAAATGTTATGATTATCTCAATAAATGCAAGAAAAGCACTTGACAAAATTTAATATCCATTAGTGATAAAAACTCTCAACTTGGGTATAGAAAGGAATGTACCTCGATACAATAAAGTCCATATAAGTCAAACTCACAGCTAACATCATACTCAATGGTGAAAGCTTTAAAGCTTTTCCTCTTTAAGATTAAGAACAAGACAAGAGTATGTATTCTCATACTCCTATTCAACATAGTACTGGAAGTCCTAGCCAGATCAATTAGGCAAGAAAAAAAAAAATAGAAGTCATCCAAATGAAAAAAAGAAGTACGATTGTCTCTATAAGTGATACAATTTTACAAACAGAAAATCCTAAAACTCCATTAGAAAACTATTTGAATTAATCAACAAATTCAATGAACTTGCAGGATACAAAATCAAAATACAAAAACCTATTGCATTTCTATACACTAAGAATGACATGTCAGAAAGAGAAATAAAAAATAATTCTATTTAAAATTACATAAAAAATAATAAAATTACTTAGGAATAAATTTAACACAGGGGGGTTAAGGATCTATACACTGAAAGTTATAAGACATTGATAAAAGAAGTTGAGGAACACACAAATAAATTGAAAGATACCCTATGTTTATGGATTAGACAAATTAATATTGTTTAAATGTCCATACTACCCAAGGCCATCTATAGGCACAATTAAACCCTATCAAAATTTCAATGTCAGGTTTCAAAGAAATTGAAAAAACAATCTTTTTTTTTTTTTAGAATTTATTTATTTTGAGAGAGAGAGAGAGGGAGTGGGGGAGGAGCAGAGAGAGAGAGGGAGAAAGAGAGAATCCCAAGCAGGCTCTATGCTGATGTAGAGCTCAATCCCAGGAACCATGAGATCATGACCTGAGCTGAAATCAAGAGTTGGACACTTAACCGACTAAGCCCCTGGGTGCCTCTGAAAAAAAACAATCTTAAAATTTGTATGCAACCACAAAAGACCCCAAATATCCAAAGCAATCCTGAAAAAGAAGAATAAAATGGGAGCCATCATAATTCCTGACTTCAAACTCTATTGAAAAGCTATAGAAATCAAAACAGTATGGTGTTGGCATAAAAACAAACACATAGACCAATGGAACATAATTGACAGCCCAGGAAAAGAATCTACACATATACAGTTGATATTTGACAAGGGAGTCAAAAATACCCAATGGAGAAAAGCCAATCTCTTCAATAAATTATGCTGGAAAACTGGAAAATCACATGCAAAAGAATGAAGGCATTATGCTAAGTGAAATAAGTCAGACAGAGAAAGACAAATACTGTATATTCTCTTCTATGGACGGAATCTAAAAAAGTTGAACTTATAGAAATAGAGACTAGAATGGTGGTTGTCAGGGTCTGGAAGGTGGGGAAATGGGAAGATGTTGGTCAAAGGGTACAGACTTCCAGTTATATGATAAAGTTCTGGGGATCTAATGTAAAGCATGATAACTATAATATTGTATTATATACTTGAAAGTTGTTAAGAGAGTAACTATCAGGGGCGCCTGGGTGGCTCAGTCGTTTAAGCATCCGACTTCGGCTCAGGTCTGATATCGCAGTTCGTGAGTTTGAGCCCTGCGTCAGGCTCTATGCTGACAGCTCAGAGCCTGGAGCCCACTTCAGATTCTGTTTCTCCCTCTCTCTCTCTCTCTCTCTCTCTGACCCTTCCCCATTCACACTCTGTGTCTCTCTGTCAAAAATAAATAAACATTAAAAAAAGAGAGAGAGTAGATGTTAAACGTTATCACCACAAAAAAAGAAAGAGCTGGTTATATTAGGGAGTATATGTGTTAGCTGACCTTACTGAATCATTTTGCAGTATATACATGTATGAAAAATCACTGTATTGCATACCTTAAATTGACATTTATTATAATAGTATCTCAGTAAATCTGGAAAAATTATTAACATGACCATGTTTAGATGGGATGGTTTTAATGTGTGATAAAATTTGAAATTTTAATAATATGTACCAAAGTTTAGAATTTGGCATCCATTTTATGTTTCATTGGGAAGTGTGGGACATATCCTTGATTTAGCAAGCCAACTTGGGGTTGCCTTTTCCTTTAAGGGTTACTTCAGAGGGATAAAAAAAGAATAGAGCAAAAATTTGTTTTCTCTCTTTTTTTAAAATTTATTTATTTTTGAGAGAGACAGAGACAGTGTGAGCAGGGGAGGGACAGAGAAGAGGGAGGGAGAGCATCCCAAGCAGGCTCCGTGCTGTCTGTGCAGAGCCTGATGCGGTGCTCAAACCCACGAACCGTGAAATCATGACCTGAGCTGAAACCAAAAGCTGGATGTCTAACCGACTGAGCCACACAGGTGCCCCTCTTTCAGCCTTTAAAGCACAAAATAGGCGTCATTAGAAAACTCGCTTATAAAGCTTGATTAGAGTACAACTGAACAACTGTTTTCCAATATAGTTAAGGCGCACCCCAAAGCAAAGAGGTGGTTTTTATCAGTAAACAGGAAAATCACTTCTATATTGTGAATAGGTAATTCTCCACCTCATAAAATCAATTTTCAAAAAATGTATTAGATAAACATAATATGTTAATTTCTAACATGGGCCACATAAAACACATTATTTCATGTTCTACTTATATACGATATATTATGACATGAACTATAGGGACCAAAGAAGCTAGTCTATAATAATAAATGGTACTGCTCTTTAAGTTCTAGTGCCTAATACATAGCAGTGAATTAGCTCTAAGATGGACAGTAAATAATGAAACTTGCTGTTGCTCCTGCAGGGATATTTTAATAAACACCACAAGGGTAGATGTCCAAACTAAAACATTTTGTGTGAAAGTTACTGAATGACATCTTATTCAAACCTGTTTGGGGAAAGATAGAAAATATTCCAGATTTCCTCACATGTATCTCTCATATGGCATTATTTCCCATAGAAAGCTGCCACTCCCAAAGTAAAACATTCCTCTGCCAGGTGGTCCTCTTTCTGGAATGGCAAGGCTACTTCAAATCTTGCCGCACCCTAAACAATGGATCTCTGCAGTTTGCACAGGCTAATTCCCAGTGCAGCCTCAACTCCTGGTTCTTCACATCCATAAACTGAAAATTAACAGCCATTTTTCATTATGACACCGGGACTCCAACTGTGCTCATAAGTGTTTCAGAAAAAAATGCAGCATGATACGATTTCCATACATACACATATTTTTTGAGGTTTCAAGTACAGCATTTTTCAGACCCACTTATGTAAATACAATGATACTCTAATAGAGGGGGAATTATCATTATATTTCATTTTAAATGTTTAAGAAAGAAAAACCTCATAGCACAAATCTGAACCAAGACATTGTTTTCTTGATTTACAGCATTTGAAGAGATACTGAATGAACAGCCCTCCCTAAAGCAATATTTCATGCACTTTCTATAGGTCTGTGAAATTTCTATAATGCAGCAAAATAAGCCTTGCCTCAGGTTTAATGTCTTCTGTTTATTAGCAGAAAACTGTGCACCTGCTCAAGACACCTGCACATTTTAACTTAGCATTTTAAACCAAATTCAATCAAGTATGCATTAGCACACTGACTCACCATCTAGTACATTAAGGATTTAGGGTTCAATTCATAAATTGCTTAGCAAGATGGATGTCCCCTCTCTCCTGCCTCCTTGTTGCTCCTTCAGTCCCACCACCCCATGCAGAGGATTATCTATCACAGTGGAACAGTAGCTTTATCCTTACTGTCAAGTGGAATTAGGAGGTTATTTAACTCTTGGAGGCAAATCCATAAGACTCATGGTCTGTTGTTCATGAGACAACAGGAATTTTATTTGTGATTATAAATAGGCATATTTTCAAAAGGAAATGTCCATCAATCATGAGAACATGAACCTTGTGCATGACAATTTTTCTTTTCATTTGTAACAGCAGCTGCCAAGTCTGTTTCCTATAGGTAGCAGGAAAAAAAACCCCACTGGAAGCCCTTTTTGATTTTTCTTCTATCTAAGTTCAGGTTTATTGTCATTGTTGGGTACTTTCTCAAAACATGTGCATTTATTTTTCACGTAAAATATGACACATTAGTAAAATATTGTACTTCTTATTGAATACATTCTCTCACTTCTCTTCCTACATCTGTGAATAATCAGTCTTGGTTTCCTTAATCAGCTACTGCTTCTTGGTGTATCTTTCATATTTACTCATTCGGCTAAAATAAAATAAAATAAGATAAGATAAAATAAATAAAATAAAATCTTTGGAGTTATTACTATCTTCCCGGCACCATTATAGGTGCTGGTACACAGCATCCAGCAAGATAGAAAATGTTCTTTGCCCTGGTAAAACATGTATCCTAGTGGTGGCGAAGGGTGAAATTATAGACAATAAATCAGTTAATAAGCAGAAAAACAAAAATAAGGATGTATATTACCATAATGGTAAATGATAGGAAAGAAATAAGCAAGGTAATACAATAGGAGGAAACTAATTTGAGCGGATTTCCCAATTTCTCTTTTTAATTCAATTCAATTAATGTTTTTTTATTTTGTACACTAACTTTGAACCAGGTCCTATTTGATGATGAGTCTACAAAGGTAAGCAGATGTGGCCTATACCTTGGCAAGAACTTACATTCCAGCAGAGAGAGAGGAATGTAAACAAATACAACAGTCTGTGACAAGGGCTAGAAGTTCTCTGTGGTGAATGGGACAGGGTAATTCTCTGATGCTGCGCAGGGAGCAAAGGGGACTTTCTAGAATAAAGGATAGCAGAGGGAACCATTGAAGGGGCAATCAGATTTAATTCAAGCTGTTATTACAGTTAAAGGGCATTGTAGGTAGACATGCAAAGGCACAGATGTTTAGATCATGTAAATTTGAGGACTCCTGTTCAATACGTACAAAAAGAATCATGTTGTCAGTTACCAGATCATGAATGTTTGCATGCTAGGCTTAAGTGTTTGGACTTCATAACGTTTGGACTTTGAAGGGAACTGGTGGAGGATGTTAGAACGACTAGAAGTGAGATCAGATTTGGGTTTTAGTGAAATCATTTGATCCCCTGGGAAGGAAACATCATTCTAGGGGATACACAGGGGTCTGGGGAAAGGTAGAAGGAACAGTGAGAACACACTACAAGAAGTGCAGGCACGATTCCTAAGGGCTTGACCTAAGATGGCTGGCACAGTGCAGGCCCTCAGTAAGTTTTTTAAAAGTGAAGAGTAATAAATGAAAGCCTGAATTAAAGAAGGGCCAGATAAGAAAATGATTTGGGAACGAAACTGGCTTATTGATTTAAGTAAACTGAGTGATGGCTTGTCGTTCTAATGAAATGTAATGTGAATCACAGCCACAAGCAGAAACACTGATGGGTGGAGTGTGCTCAAGTCCCAATCCAGGTGCAGTGGTTTTCAACTAAGGGTGACTTTGCCCTTCAGAGAATATTTGGCAATTTATGGAGACATTTTTGGTTTTCATAACCTAGAGGCACTGGGAGGTGCTACGGGCATCTAGTAGGTAGAGACCAGGGTTACTCCTAAGCATTTTACGATGTACAGAACTGTCCCCTACAACAAAGAATTATCCAGATCAAAGTGTTAGTAGCGCCAAGGCTGAGAAACTATAGTTTAGAAGAATAATCTCACTAGGTGTGGGAAAGCCTATTTAGCACAAAGCCCTAGGAGAAAAGCCACTGCATTGAGGATGATGCCTAGGAGAAGAGTCTCACTCAAAGATTTAAAAGGGCTTTGATTCTAGGTCCACAAGCTTTGTTTGAGTCAGTCAAGTAACGAGACTGTTTCCTTCATCCTTGCCCTTCCTTTCTATGCCTCTGGAAAAGACACAGCAGAAAGACCTCTGTAGGACACATCTAACTCCGTGTGATACTTACTTCTTTGTAATATGCACACATATTGCTGTTGGTCACGAATGATGCAATGCAGGAATTTTTCTAAACACTTTGAAGGAGAAAACAGCGATGTATTACGTACTTGATGACTAAACACTCAGGCTTAAAAGTATGATGGAATCAATCATCAGAGAGAGAATCAATAATGGAATTGGCATATCTGAGAGGGTTAGTTTCAATTAACATGAAATGACAATAGCTAATATTTATTGTGTGATTACTAGCCATACACCCTCCTATGAGTTTATACACATTGTCTCACCTAATCCTTAAACATCCCTATGAGGAGGATAGAATAACTATCTGCATTTCACAGACAAGGAAACCAAGAAACAAAGAAACAGTTAACGACTTTGCAAAGTCCTGTGACTAGCGAGTGTTGGAGCCCGGTGTCTGAAAATAGAACCATACTCACACTCATTGCTATGCTGCTTCCCAGGTTGCTAGCTCTAAATATTATGTTACCCTGCTCTTCACCTATATGGAAAAAATCTAATCATTCCTGGAAACGAAATGGGAACAAACATGCAGTAATGTCACAATGTTTCCTTAGGAGAATCTGTTGAAAAATTCAAATTTGGAAAGTGATTCTGAGATCAAGGGTTTGTCATTCTCCCCCAGATCGTGAACACTGGTGGGGAGTGGGTGGATGATTTCAGTCGGTCTTAAATGAGGTGACAGCTACTCCTTATTTCAACTGAACAGGAAAATTCTTAGCAGTCAGAAAACTTGAAACAAAAATGGAAGCGGTTTCTTTAAAACTGAAAAATAACATCGCCCCATGTAAATGTCGTACAGCCTCTTTGTTTGGTGTGGTAAACCTTTTGAAAGTGAAAATGTATATAGTGATGAAAAGAACCCATATAGGAATTAAGTCTTGTTGGAACTTACACAGCTTGCAATAAGTAAATTCTGTATTGATTCTTCTATACATGTAAGTATGGAAACCAAGTAAATAACGCATTTATAAATTAGGTCCCCAAGGTATAAAACACTTGGCAGCAGAAATTTTGAAAAGCATTTTTTTAAAAAATTCTTGGTCAAAATAATAAGTTGTAACAAAATTTTGTTTTCTAGTTTTTCTTTTTAAAATTATGCTTCAAGGGTTTGTTTAAAAATATGAAATAAAATAAACTTGCAGCAGCCTTTAAATATGCATGCTTTTCTCCCAGAGATACAAAAAACCTAAATGTTTTGATAGAAAACGGGTACTTTTAAGTAATTTACAAAAGTTCCCAGCACTTGGCATAGAGTCTTTACACATAGTAGATGTTTGTTGAATGTTGATGTTTCTGGAAAGTTTTCTCAAATGTTTAAAGGAATTAACAGGTAGTGTCTAGTTTGAGATAAACAAAGTATTATATCTGAGAAGGATGAAGGAGAACCGAAGGAATTTATAAGTAATTTGACTAATTTGCCTAAACATTAAATGGCAGAACGGGGGCTAATGACTTTAGGAGCAACTTCCACTCCTATTTTATGACTGAGTGGTGTACCTTATAATGACTTTTCATATAATTCTCCATAAAGCATATTCACCCATGTTATTTCACACAGACCTCTAATGTTCTCATAAAGGCAGTGTTACAGGTCTCCCCATTTTACATTCTCAGAAAAGTTCAATAACCACCCTAATGCCAAAATAGGATTTGAATCTTGGTCCTCAGACAATGAAGCCAGAATGTTTTTCCACCTCATAGTTTTTATACATATCCTTAGTCCATTCTGACACTAGGATCCATTGTGCCCTCTTATTTTTCAAGTGAGGAAATAATTCTACTCTCATTCGGACATTCTCCCACTCAAGTGTGGGAAGCAGCCCAGAGCTTCAAGACAGCAAAGTGATTCAAATAACTTTCCACAATCTCCTCCCAATCCCGCAGACTATTCTATCAACAGTCCTTCTGGCTTTAACTATCTTGGAAACCAGGCTAGCAGATTTATTATACCATCCAGCAAATAGCTATCTTTTATCAGTTTTAGAGCTTGTGGGTTTTCTCTAATCCTTTGTATTTGAGTGGTGGGCGAGGCATCATTTCCTCTGTGCATCCTGACTCTTCCCGCACAGGAGCTCCCATCTTTACAGCCGAACCCAAAGAAATGTGTTTGCTGGCGTGCTCCCGTGCCACATCCAGTTACACAGTTCTGACATGGTCACACTCCTCAGCATCTGTTCAAGTGGGTGAGGCCAGGCTATTTCACAGTTAGCTGGAAAAGAGCTTGCGGGGTTGGGGTACGCAATGGCTGGTGGCGTAACATTATGGTGAGCGCTTTTCTTCCCTTCCTGCTCCAGGAACACATCATATATTCTGAGCTGTCCCCTGTACTGAAGGAAACGGTGTCTGCGCCTCCAGATAGAGGGGACTTTAATCCTTAATAACTTTACCAGGACCATCAAGTAGTGTCTTTTTCTTATCCTCTTTCTGTTTTTTTTTAAAAAAAATTTTTTTTCATTTATTCTACCTGAGAATAGGAAAAACAGACAAAATTGCCCCCAAAATATATGTGCACAGTAAAAATTATGACAAGAATCTCTCCAAGATAAACAAGCCATAGCTCCATTTCCGCTGAAAATCCACCTCTTGCTGTCATACAATGGTAATTCAGGCTTACTTCTTGGAATGATTCATGGATCGATGGCTTAAGCTGTAACTGATTTAAGAAACCAAATGGCAAATTTCCACTACAGAAGTTCAACATGTTTGTTGAAAAATAAGTTAAATTCTGAACCAAAGGATCAAGAAACTGTCCCATAGGGAAGCCTCTTCTTTTACCAAGTAGGTATTTAGATATTCCAATGTTTATTTTAAAGCCTGTCTATTTTAGATTAAATTTGAATTTCCCCAGCTGGGGAATCTGTATTATTAACTGCCAGCTAAAACAAACACAGAATAAGAACATCATGGGAAGTAAGTCAAGGCAAGACAGAAACATGAAAGATTACGATTCTTTTCAATTTCCCTCTTTGGGTGGGGGGGTATTAGAATTTGAAGTGAATAGAGACACTCTAGTGGATGGGTAAAATATTTTTCCTCCCTTAAGCCTGATGACTTTATATTTTTAGTAAACAAATATTTTAAAGATTTTTCTAGTGCCTTCCTCAGAGAAATAATTGGAATTATTCTTTTTCATATAACAATGGGAAATTGCTTAACAAAGGTTGAATGCTCATTTAATTAAGCCTGTGTTTAGACTCTCCTGTTGTTAAATCCAGAGGATCCTCTGTTTAATTCCTACCTTTTCAGCCCACTTTTGGCTATATGGTAGCTGGAGTTCATATGCTGTAATTGGTTCACTGTAAAATTACCTTGAAGAGGTAGTCAAGCCAAGGAGTTAGAAAATCCACGAGTTGAAGGAATTTGAGATTCTTTGATTTGTGTACTGTGGGTGTAATTTGCTTTTAATTGCTAATATTAGAAAGCTCTAACAAACCTTAAAGGCTAATCATATTGTGATGGATTTTCATTATGGAGTGGTTAAATTTAAAGGAGTCAGAGTTTTAAAATTCATTTGATCCCAAAGTGAGTCCCATCTTTTAGCCCTCATCTCTCTAACTTTGGATTCTATTGTGTCTGCTGCTTACTCAGTATTCATAGGACAAGTCCACAAACACTTCAGGATTTTTGATTCATAGAATCTAAATATCCAGTCATGTTATTTAAAGTCAAATATCAATTAGGACCATAAGAATCAAACTTAGGCTTCTATAACAAGCTGTTTCTAAATATTTAACATTTTTAAAATATTTAACTAGTATTAACACTTTGAGTCTTCAGAAAAATTTTAGTAAAGAGATTATTAAATTGGCCTGTAGGCTGGATTAAATATAACATAAACTATCATCTGTTTCATATAGATTTTTCAAAACCTTTAAAGTTTAAGCATAAAAAATACATTTATGAATTCTTATTTCATCATTTTTTTTTCAACGTTTATTTATTTTTGGGACAGAGAGAGACAGAGCATGAACGGGGGAGGGGCAGAGAGAGAGGGAGACACAGAATCGGAAACAGGCTCCAGGCTCCGAGCCATCAGCCCAGAGCCCAACGCGGGGCTCGAACTCACGGACCGCGAGATCGTGACCTGGCTGAGTCGGACGCTTAACCGACTGCGCCACCCAGGCGCCCCTCTTATTTCATCATTTTAATGTACAAGAGGTTGAGAGGTGGAAAGCGAGTACTTCATTTCAAACTTTTAAGGGAAAACCTTAGAAAATGGGCCATCAAGGAAAAGTAAGGTATGTTTTCACTAAACTGATAGGTCTATCAGACAGAGGGAGGCTTGACTCATTCTTCCCAATTCATTACAAAGATAGGGGAGCCACATACTTAAGCTCATGAAGTCAGCATCCATCTTCAACCATGCTACAGACTTTTATGACTTTTCACCTTTCCATATAATGCTAGTCTCTCCAACCAACTATTTTACCTACCATATCTAATTCCCCTCTCCAGGATCCATCCGGTTAAATATTAAAAACACAATGCAACTGTTATTTTATAGAAAGGCTACTCCAACTGTCCTGGAGAACTATTCCCTAGATCCTCTTATGAGCTACTAAGAGATCTTGCTGTTAAATCATGTACCTTTTTAATCCTAACTAGACTATGAACTTTTCAATGGTGATGAACCATGATGTGCCTAACCATGTGTCTCCATAAGTGCACGATGAATGGGAAACATTCTAAGGTACTTGGTTTTGCTTGAAGATGCCCCCCAAGAATTTTTTTGCCCGTGAAATATTTGACCTATATGTAGACTGTGAACCATCTCAGATGCTTCCAAAATGAGAATCAATTTCACGAACATGATTTATAGATGCTCCAGGGTTAGGCATGAGTAAAATAAGTAAGAATACCTGTTCATCTCTTAATGACTTAAAGAATATTTAGATCCTTATATCTATTGGTGGGAATGAATGGGTACAGATTTTCAGAAAGCAATTTAGTAAACTATGTATTTTATGTACATGATATAGGTAAATAGCTTTATGCATAAATTTTAGATTTCAGTGAAGTATTACTCTAAGCTGAAAAGCAAATATGCAAACAATATCTAACCAGAGAGAGATAATAAATTAATCCAAAGAATATCAGGGGAACAGTTTTAAATAATTTGTATGAAAGTGCTAATGTGATGATATTATGGACAAAGAAAATTTTTACATCATACACTATAATCATAACTGTCCAAAAGGTGTATAGGAAAATAAAAAATATAATGTGGAACAACTTTTTTTTTTTTACTTATTAAATCTGAAATTGTTTTCCCTAAAACAAATTTGTGATCTTTTACTGTTAAGCAAAAATTTAAAAACTTAAACAAAGACAAACCATTAACCTTTGGGGTATTATTCTTTCTCTTTCTTTTTTTTTTTTTTTTTGTTAAGTTTCTTTCTTTATTTTTAAAGAATTTTTTTTTTCCCAACATTTATTTATTTTTGAGACAGAGAGAGACAGAGCATGAACGGGGGAGGGGCAGAGAGAGAGGGAGACACAGAATCGGAAATAGGCTCCAGGCTCTGAGCCGTCAGCCCAGAGCCCGACGCGGGGCTCGAACTCATGGACCGCGAGATCGTGACCTGGCTGAAGTCGGACGCTTAACCGACTGCGCCACCCAGGCACCCCGTCTTTCTTTATTCTTAAAGAGAGAAAGTGTGTGTGTGTGTGTGTGTGTGTGTGTGTGTGTGTGTGGGCGCGCATTCGCATGCATGCCCAAGTGGAAGAGAGGCAGAGAGAGAAGGAGACCGAGGACCGAGAATCCCAAACAGGCCCTGCGCTGTCAGAGCAGAACCTAATTCAGGGCTCTAACTCACCAACCGTGATATCATGACCTGAACTGAAACCAGGAGTCAGTTGCTTAACTGACTGAGCCACCCAGGTGCCCCTGGGGCATTTTTCTCAATAGACTCCTAAAATATTAAAATTGGAACGGGAGTGAATAACCATGTTTTTCACACTTCTCTGAGAAAACGCAGGTCTCCGACAAGGTGCCTGTGTATTTGCAAGTAGCAGGCAATATACAAAGTGGCAGCCTCTGTCCCCCACCCTCTAATTCGACCAAAACACCTCTACTCTTACCTATTTTATTCATTGTGGTTCTGTCAAATATGTTGTTTGAAATAAGAATTCTGCCAATAAAATCAAATAAGCTTGAAAATTACAATTTAGTTGCAAAGGCTTTAAGTTACAGGTGAAGACACTGAGTCTTGGGAAGGCAGAGTGACCCACGGTTGTTCACTGAGATTAATGGAAGTGGTGTAGGGAGATATTAGGCCTCTTAATATTCCCGTTCATCATTGTTTCCATCACACCTAAAGACATGCCTTTCCCTGAACTACTGTACCAGTCTCCTCTCTAAACCACACACTACTCTGTGGGAGGAAAAAAAAAATCACATCAAGCTATTTTAGAGTCTTAAATGTTAAGTCAGGACCTACTTTTTTTGTTTTCATTTTATTTTTAGGAGAGCACAAGCGGTGGGTGGAGGGGAGGCAGAGAGAGGGGTACAGAAGATCCGAAGCAGGGTCTGTGCTGACAGTCTTACAGCAGCGAACCCCGTATGGAGCTCAAACTCACAAACTGTGAGATCATGACCTGAGTTGGAATTGGACGCTCAACCAACTAAGCCACCCAGGCACCCCACAACCTGTTGTCTTGATTAACTCATCCAAACCAATCCAATGTGGGGAGAGGTTTAACTCTTGAGTAAATCTCAACAACCTCAACAAATGGGTAAGTCATCTTTCAAAGGGAAATGCGAGTTCATAAACAGTCAAAATTACAAGAGAAAGAGAAGATTAAGGTTGGTTATAGAAAATATCACTTCTATTATCAAACCACAATATACTGGAATGATCATTCTGATACTGATGCTTTCCAAAAAATCAACTTTGTCGAGGTATTATTTATGTACAATGAAATGCATCCATCTTAATAGCACAGGTCAATGAGCTTTGATAAGTGCATGCACCTGTGTAACCACTGTAACGACAAAGATACAGCACATTTTTATAGCCCCCAAAACTTCTCGCGTGCCTCTTTCAGGTCAACCTCATCTTCACCCCAGACCTGAAGCAACCACTATTCTCTTTTTGTTACATTGATTTGTTTTGCCCTTTTAGTAACGAGCTATTACTAAGGCTATTTCCATGTTGTCCCAAAGACATCAGTTTAATAGTATGTTATGTATAGATTGTACCATCATTATGAAAGCACAATTAGGCAATAGCTGGCACTTGTACTCAGTTACGAGTCATGTGAAATGCTAGAAAGGTCTGAGCACCAGTCCATCAGCCCAACATTTACAGAACTGTTTCAGGGAATACGGTCCCTGTCTCTAACACTGGCATGGGTGGGATCCAACGATAGTCTCCTCATAATTTCTTGAACCAGCATTTTACATTAAGTCTCACATTAGAGAGGACACCGTTCCCCCTTTGTAAGTACAAAATGTTGTTGAAAATGTGACCCTGCTTTGGAAAGAATCGTAGAGCTTGTCCATGTCACCTGAGGACAGGACCGTTGATGATCAAATACGAAATGACCGTGCTTCCCTCTCCACTTCTCCTATTAAAATATTGCCAATTGGTTTTCAAGATTTTCTCCTACTGCAGCAACTTAAAAATAATTTGGATATCAATTTTTTTGCTTACTGTTGTGTTGTGATTCTTTCCTCTGTTGTCACAAGTATGAATATCAGGTAATGGGCACCATTCATTTTTGTGCTTAGTAGTTTTCCTGGGGTGCCAGTGACAGGAGAAATGTATGCATTAAAACAAGCGTGATGAAAAGCAGCTCTCTTTATAATTTCAGCCCAGCTGCTGTATTGATGGATACAATCTCTAGCACATGCTCCAGGTGGCTTCTAATGCCTGACTCCCTGCAGAAGCCTCTATTTGCACATCTTAAACCACTTATTGGATTTGAACAGGATTTTTCAGCCTGAGTGCAGTAACAGTGTTCACTTGTGTAATATTTGTAAATCCTGGCTTTACATTTCACTCACTGAACCATCGTCAGAAGACATTCAACAGTGCTTTTGTGCCTCCCCGATTCTCTCCTTTGGATTAGATGGTGTCCATTTTGTGTGGCTAAAAAGTGTATTGGTAAGTATATTTCCATCACTGTTGGCATGCACAATAAACAGCAATTCAATTAATCAGCCTTCTCGAGTGGTGCTTTTCTTTGTCTTCAAAATGACATAAAATTCATTGAAAGGTTTTATAGTCAAGCTGTACAAAGTTTAGCTTTTTATTCAAAATACATAGCTCAAAAGACTCTGCCCAATGCATTTGCCTTTGTTTAAAAGTCTACTTACTATTGTATCAGTTGCTCTGAATTATGTGCTTAGGACTTTTGTTCAATGCTGACAACACTCTAGTATGACACCCTGTAGCCTGCGCAATTCAAGGCTTTTATAGTTATGGGTGGGAGTTGGTATTGACTAAAGCAAATGCCCTCCTTTAGTTTGAAATGAAATACCGCAAGCAACCCCCAGGCAGATATTTTGCTCTGCTCTTTGTTTACAAGTAATACAAATTTCAGGATTTCCTAATATAACCGATATCTCTGCTCACATATCTAAATCGTGTAACATTTAAGAGACTCGTTAATGGGTTAGTTCACCAATTAGCAGGAATGACAAGTGCCTGTGATTTATAGGCAATGCTCCACGTGTGATTATGTTGCTGAACCACAAAGAAACCTTATTTCTTAACTGTATGCCGCTAGAATTAATTGTACATCAACACATTTGTAGCTCTGGGCCTCTAGCTTTTATTTTAAGGATTCCCATCCCTGAAAGGTTGGGCTTCTTGTAGCTGAAGAAGTTCTTTTCCTAGCAGACAGCATTGGTATTCAGAAGCCCTGCATGTCGCGTGGACTAAAGCATGGCGTGTCTGTACCCTCTGTGCAGAATAAAGACATATTCTCTTGTTGAGTGATGCTTCTTGTTGGTATTCCAGAGCAGTTGCCTGAATTGTGACCTGAATTCAATAACATGTATGTGCAATGTGGATTATTACAACAGGATACTCTGAAGGGTGCTGGGGAGATAGAGAAACAAGAATCGTGACCTAATGATTGCGTTTAGCTCTGGAGTGGGCTTACATCAGTGTTCTTTGCTGAACTCTCAAAAGCACAAAGGCTAAGCATGCCTGTGTGGCAGTGGACTGGATATAATAAACTAAGGGGCCATTATACATCTTGTGGGTCAATAATTCTTGAGCTAAGAGGGATTTGCATCCTAAGAAGAACTACTCCTTTACTAGTAGTACCGTCTGCCAGGTTCAAAGTCTACTTTCTGAAAGATACTAAAACATAGTCTGCCGTGAGATCTTGTATCTTCTTCACAGTTATTCAAGTATTCATTAAGTACATAAGCCTAGTAAAAGGTCAAAATATGTCTGGGGACCTTTAGGAGTTTGGTGGGGGAACAAACAAGGCACAAGATAAAACTAACAAATAAAACATGAAAAAGTAAGCGTGGTGCTTTTTAGCTGCACAAAGTCCTCACATGTTATGTTACGAGCGAGGTGTACATGGATATGCTTACACTATGTAGCTCACACGATCTTTGCAGTAAAAGTTTTAATGGATTATGTGGGACTTTTTAAAAATAAAGTGGAGTGAAAACTGTACGTTCAGAGTTACTTGTGTATGAGTACAAAGTATGTTAAACTGCACAGCTAGGCATTTATATCTGGCTCTCCACATTCTGAATTAACTACTTGTGACCTATTTTACTATCATATCCTGCTTTTTCTTCAGTCACAGTGGCTTGAAATTTTTCAATTATACTATAATTACGCAGCCATATGATTTGGCATAATAAAGTCACACATCGGAGTAAGATGACGAGTAAATTGGGCCAATAAGGACTTCACATGTGTTTCTTCCGAGTCTTATCTGCATCTGAAATAAATTTCAAAAAAGAATTCTATTTTCTCTGGTTGAGGGATACAAATACACCTGAACGAGGCTGGCTTCAAACTCAGTCATTCTTTACCATTTGGAGAATTCCAGAGTACTGCTCTGCTTCAACCAGAGCCATTAGGCAGTGATGTCCTTTCCTATCAGTTGTGACATACTTCGCTTAGGATGAGATGGCGCTTCTGACACATTCCTTCCTCACATGACAGTCACTTAAGGGAACTATCCAGACAAGTTCCACTGTACATCCTTGGCATCTGTATTTTTAGTCACCCCAAAGATACTGTCTTGCCCTACCTCCTCCACAGTCTCATGATAGTGGCTGCTAAACACATCAAACTTCCAGCATGGATAGGTCAGCACGTCTTTCCGAGAGGAACACACTCATCACCTCATTATCATTCAGCAAGGCAGAGGAGAAAAATTGCTTCTCATTCAGAGTAGCCTAGGCAAATGGCTGTTAAGTTTTCTCACTAAAGACCAGTAAGCAAAAATGGGAGGGTAGAACCCTGTAATCACTCCAGTGCCCCAAGCCAAGATAACCACAACATTTTACACAAAATAATACACAAGAGCCACCATATGTTGAGATATGCTTAGGAGGACTGATTTACCTGCCATTATGGCCAAAC
The DNA here is from genome assembly GCF_014898765.1 of Herpailurus yagouaroundi. Classification (NCBI taxonomy): domain Eukaryota; kingdom Metazoa; phylum Chordata; class Mammalia; order Carnivora; family Felidae; genus Herpailurus; species Herpailurus yagouaroundi. Next base: position 5,195,591 of record NW_024412417.1, read on the forward strand.
TCAGTATTTGTGAGGATTCTTATAAAAGGCACTTTACCATTCTGTGCCACTGTGCCCCCTTGTGCCCCCTTTGGTTTCCTTACAACACCATTACAAATCTCATATTTAATAAAGAAGAGTTTTTGAAACCTGATTTTACTATGGGTTTTTCATGATCAGTAATCCCCCTGCTGCGCACACACACACACACACACACACACACACACACACACACAGCACACAGGCACATGCACATGCACACACACACAATCATCAAACAACAGTGCCGAAGAAAGAACTACATATTAACTAGAACACTAGATTCCGTGCATTGACCATGGGATCTCTACTCTATCCAGGGCAGTACCTAGCTTCACTTTAACTTTGTAGCCTTCGAAAAACAACTCATTAAGCCACAAAAATCTGCCTCTGTTTATCATGTACAGACAGACCCATGCTGATGCACGGTATATTAGAAAGCAAGAATATGGCACCACAAATAGCGATCTGTTATGAAAATGGCTCCCTAGGTTGCTATTTTAGAAGCCTGCACTTTCCCATCATCTTGCCTGGAATTTCAGTTTTCCATCGCAATGGGTGTCCATGTAATGTAAACCTCTCTTAAAGGTACACTCTAGTCTTCCAAGAAATAGTTGTCATTATGGCCATTGAGAAATTGCCTTACAATGAGAAGTTGTCTTCAAGTATGCCTATTCAAAACAGTGTTGCTGGTATACATTTCTATAGTGAAATCTATGAAATCATGATAGAATATGACAATCAGTATTTGGCAAAGTCTCCCAAATAGAAAACAACCCAGAAAAGGGTAACAGACACAAATACAAGTCAATAATTCTAGAAAGCAGTTGAACATAGGTGTATTTAGAACTCACTGGTCTGGAAGTACAAGCGCAATGTACGTGATTTGCTAAATGAAAACAAAGCTTGCAGACACTACAGAGGGGTTGGAAAAATATATGCATTTGCAAAATCATCCAATCAAGGATTGACATTTCTCATAATTCAGCCGCCCTCGTAAGTCCTACGTAATTCTCTTTACAACATCCCTATCCATTGATTGGGTGTATACAGTGGTCACTAATATTGCTATCATCTGCATACAGTGTGGGATTGTATTTCCTGATCTCTTTATGTTTGGAGTCAAATGTCTAGTTCTTGCCAATCAGTTGTAAAATAGAAATAATGTGTCGCTCACAGGCTGCAGCATTTAGTTGCCCATTCACAAATTTCTATAGTGCATTCCTTTTCTCTCAGCCATGATGATTGGGCAGCATTCAAGATGATGGTTGTTCAATCAGTCTGGGTCCAGGGGACTCAAATGGTCAAAGCATCTCTGCCAACCCGTGATGGATACAGAGCATAAAAGACATTGTTTGGAGTCCCTGAATTTTGTCATTTTTTGTTATTTTCTAGTTTTTCCTCATGGTTCCAATAACCTCCACTAAGAAAAACTGTGATCAAAAGACATTATTTTAAAAAGTACCCTGTTGCATTTTTGGATTTCTCTGAGGTTTAATTTTCATCTTTCTTACATTGAATCACTATTTGTCATCCTATAACATCCTAGTGCTAGTATAGTTTTATTCCGGAGAGTATAGAATGAAAAACTATTTGCCCTTCACATGATTACCTATCATATTCACTTAGGTGGTCATTCAGCAAACATTACTGATCACCTGTTAAATGCCTGGCAATGAGTTGTATGCATGGCATCAGGAGTAAGGAAAACATAGACCCTGCCTTAGAAGAGTTTACCCTCAAGCAGGCGTTATTTCTAGCCTTATGTGTGAACACCACAAAATGGTGGGCAATGTTGCTGGGGTAATGGGCTAGACAACCATGCCTGTGCTGGCTGGTGCTTTAGGGTTGATAAATTACCTTGGTAAACATCATGCTACTTATTATTATCATCATCACTATTACTGATAGACTTCAAAATCTTGTAAATACGGAGATTGGAGAGATAACTTTATGATTAGTATTATTATCCACCTTTTAGACAGATAAGAAACAGAGTCAGAGTGGTTAAGGGATGTGTTCATACCCCCACATGGAATAATATTTGAAGCCCAGGCTTACCACCCAAGATTTCGAGCTCCGAAGAGTGTACTCTCTCCAGGACCCGATCGTGGCTATCACACTCTCCGGGAATCTCACCAGACTGGAATGCCAACCAGCAGAAGGTGAAGCAGACAAACTTTCCGGATCATAGAATGACCTATGGAAACTGCTGGAAGAACCAAAATAGACAGTTTGTTTAATCCACTAGAGGCTGTAAAGAACTTTAAGGGTACTACAGGAAAATCAGTACTCTTGTCATCTTAATGTTTTCTGTCTTCCTACATTTGTTGTCTAGTTTTAAGTGCCTTGCTGGCATATCTTAATAATAGGTCTTTGAAACAAGGATCATTGTAAGTTAGGTGAACAGCCTAAATGGCTTAATGTTGAGAACAAGGTTTCAAGCCAAGAGATTGGATTTTTGAGAAGATTATTGTAACCCCTATCCACTGGCATCTTTAATAAAAAGCATACATAACATTATGATTGCCTGAGCTTTTCCTTGTAACGTCACAGTCTGGTGGAATATATCTGCTGGCTTGTTTTTGTTCCACCCGACTCCTCCTTCTTCACCACCCCTTCCCTCCCATTGTAGCTGACACGCTTCCACGCATAAAAATTAATGTTCCCATTTCAACTCACTCATTTGGCAGGAACAAGTTTGTAAGCCAAAGCAAACATGGAAGGAGGGAAAGAAATAAAGCATGGAAAAGAGGCATGAAGAGGGCATTTGGAGATTTTACAAAATGAGCATCAGAATTACATTACGACGACAACAAAAAAACATTTTTTTGTAATTTGCTTATTATTTTCTGAACTTGCATCAAACTGATGCTAAGCAGTGTGCAATGACAAAGAAACCAAAATTAAACAGAAATCATTAAAATCGGAGATAAGAAATAAAGTTTATATTAGAATTACAGAGATATAAAAAATATGTAACATGATTTTAATTTTCTTGTTGAGTATGTATTTTTTCCATTAGAGATTTTATCTAAAGATTAATTATTCTCACTTTTTTTTTTCACCCTTGCCCATTATGAGCTTTACAAAACCTCTGTGCTAAAATTGTCTTATGCACAGGCCTCAACCAAAACAGGAGTTTAATTTAAAGTGCTAATTTTTCTTATTGTTATTTCCTTCACCTTGAAAACACTGATATTTTCAACCTTCAACCTTTTCTGCCTTCAGACAGAAAGAGTATTCTCTAGCCCTTCAATTACACAGAAAACTCACACGGTTTGCTTACAGAATAACAGGAGACTAGTGCACAGAAGTTCAGGTCATTAAATAGTAGATATGGAAGATATAATTTTAACATTTTATGTAAGATGCTTTTAAAATACAAGGGTAATCAATAATCTAAATTAAATGATTATTCACATTGGGACTCTGCATAGGTCCTGCTAGATTTAACATTTAGCTGAATGTCTGGTAACAACAGTTCATTATTAGAATCACAACTACAGGAAAATTATATTTAAAATAGTCTATGTATATGTTTATTGAAGAAAAGTAGATTAAGTAGTTACCTGGCTATACCTATTTTCATTTCAAAAATGAAAGATAAAACCTCATAGAGAAACACTTAATGACGTGGGTAGAAGGAACATTAGCTGCCCAGGCCATGCCCATCCAGAGTTATGCCCAAAAACTGCACAGAGTTAACCTCGGCATCGGTACATTGTCCCATTCAAGCGCAGTGCTCTCCTAGGTCATAGAAATAAGGTGGGTTTTTCTCCAAAGAAAAAACAAATTGAAAATTTATATTTCTCCCCTGTCACATCCTATTCTCTTAAGGAGCCAAAGCAAAATATATGGGGGAACTAATGCAAGGCCCAGTATTTTTATCCCTATGTATGCCGATCTGTAACCGCAGCCATAAAACTTTCAAAATCAAATGACCCTTTTTATGTCTACTTTTATTTGTCTTGTATTCCAATTGCAAAGAAAGTCTATAAAGCAGTTGCACTCTGTAACTTGTGATATTCAATTCAAGTTGTCAAAATAATGAAGGAATGGCTATAGTTTAAAAATAGATTTGTCTGTGGCCATTAGAGTAGGTAAAAGAACTTCATTATTGAAAGAAACTACACTAATAAATAAAATTTATCTGGACTTAACTTCTAGGCAAGGAAAAACAGGATTCGGGACATTCTATTTTGGACAATTTGATTTCTAATTGACTGCTAAGATTTTGCTTAGTGTCAATGATTAATTTATTTAACCAATTTAAAAAATCTTTCTAATACTCTATATCTTAGTTTAAAGTTTCGAGTTTTCTTTTAATATGTTTCTAGTTTTTATGAGATAAGTGAACAGATAATGTTTCATTTAATTTTAATTTCTCAGCAAATGACTGCATTGTATGATCAGCAAATAGCACAATTAGGAACATGTCAAAAGAACATAATGTTGCAAGCAAATAAAGCCCACATAAATTAGTGTGTGGCACACTTTACCGACAAGCAAAGTCACAACCATGCTGCATGGCAGTCATAAAAATTATGCAATTTATAATGTTGACTCAAATTCAGATTATGTTTAAACATCAAAAGAACACGTTGCAGTTTTCCTTCTCAGATATTCCTAGAGAGTTTGCTTGCTTTCCTGCTGTCTTCATTTGATCCTTTATTGGCTTGGGATACAAAAGTTCTGGCCACTTGTCTCAGCTCTGACACAAACGTCCTTGCTGAGCCTCTCTTTCCTTATCTGTGACCTAAATGGCCGAATTAGCTAATTCTTAAAACCACTTCTAGATCTATGACTCAAGAATACTTGATTAGACCATAAGGTCTCCATCTTTTCCAGCTATAAAACATTATGCTTTTCAATACTTCCTGCTCTCTAACTCTTACGACAGCAGCTAATCCACAATTCGTCTTGCAGAAAAGAGTGGCCAGCCTCCCTAATGACCCCCAGTGATCCACACCTCCAATATCTTATGACCTTGTGTAGTCCTGCCTCAAAATGAACCAAGACTGGCCCTGCATGACTGAATGAATGGGGCAGAAGTGACAATGTGTGACTTCTGACGATAGGTCATAAAAGGCATCGCAGCTTCTGCTTTGGCTTCTTGATTACACAATCTAGAGGAATCCAGATGCCATGTGGCGAGGGTACCCAAGCTACCCTGTGGATAGGCATTCAGTGAACATCCCAGGAAAGTGGGTCCTCAGCCCCAGTAGAGCCTTCAGACAGTAGCCCTCTGACTTCCATAACATAACCCCAGTGAGAACTGCCCTGTCAAGTGCTTCCTGAATACCTCTCCTGAAGAATTTGCAAACGTAGAAACCATTGCTTATATCATTAAGGTTGGAGTAAGTTGTGACACAGCTATAGGAATTAGTATACAAGGGCAAAGGAAACCTTTTCTTTTGAGGGTAGTGAGAAGAGAAAATTTTAACAGGGAGGAGACAAAATACCTTCCGATCTTATCAGTTCTGTATTATTATAAAGAAAATAAGTTAGATTTTCCTTAGTGCAATTTTGAGAAGTGGACACAATACATATTCAAAACACACTAGTCACCTATTATTTTAATGTGTTTTGAGATATGTGTTTGCACGGAGAAATCGCAATCACTAAGATGTCATTGTTAATCTTAAGGTACCCAAGGTGAAATGGGAGAGGCAGGATTCTGTACAATTGTTGCCAAATCTCCCCTCTCCATAACCACTGGGCACAACGCTCATACACTACAGACGACCACAGTTGAGGTTCTCTGACCTTCTCAGCCTTCTAAGGGAAGTGCTATTGCTCTCTAAAACTTTCAAGTTGCAAAATCATAAGGAAAAAAGAGGGCTGAGGATGATAAAAGTCAAATGGAGCAGGTTATGTCGAAGACTCTCCAGGAAATTTGGAAAAGAAAGGTGTTATGGCAGGTGGGTTGTAAGAAAACTGGAAAGAGAAAAACTTGGGAGGAGGGTGCTTTGTACTATAACTATCTTTAGTGTTCTCCAATAGACTGAAGCAGAAAATGGGATTTATTGCACTGAATTACTTTTGCCCAATTGAACTGTACATCTCTTAACTCCATTATTCCAGCACTCCTTGTGTTACCAATTCTTCTAATGATAAAATTAAGAAAATATGAAATGCAAGGGAGGCAGAGTGTTTGAGAATACTGCAGAAGAGGCTACCCACTGTTCCAGAGCCATCACCAGTAGTCACCAAGGGGAGTTCAATACCAAACCAGGAGTGAAGCACCTGCAAGGTATGGAGGTAAAGACTCCAACTAGATGGGAGTAGGCATGCGGGAGTGGAGGGAGAAAGGACAAGGACAAGCCTGGAGAGGGTTTGTGTACTTTGCCTTTTTCTTCTGGCTGGTGGCTCTCAAACATTGGTCCATGGAGAGGCTTCATCAAAATTCCCAGGGTGAGAGTCTGAGCTCACCAAATTCATACTGAATCAACATCTTCAGAGGCAGAGTTCGCCCAGGTGAGTGTCATGGGCAACAGGGTTGGGATTTCTGCTGAGGCAATGCGATGCTATTGGATTTTTGAGCATGAGAGTAGGGCGATCAGGGATGTTATTTGGAAAGCTCATTCTAAATGCAGTGCAGATAATGAGATATAGGGAAAGGAACAAGCAAGCTAGGAAGCAAGGAAGGAAACTTCTCAGAATTTCTAGTAGTAAATGATGAGGCCAGGAACTAAAGCAGTCGTGTTGGGGATGGAGATAGAAATGGAAAAACATTGCTGATTCAGAATCAACAGACATTTGGGACTAACAGGATGTGGAGCACAGAATTTATATATTAAGTATTCAGGGACACTTTCACTGCACCCCCAAATCATCTATCTGGCACTAACTAAAAGTGTCTTAAAGGAAAGAAGTGCTTTGAGTTTATCATTATTGAAAAGGGCTTAAAAGCTAACTATGCCTGGCGGAGGAGACGCAGTGAAAATCATTCACAGACCTACAAATCTGATAACTAGAATATCAGCTAAAAAGTGTGATAACCTGACATTAGATTAGTTCTCCTTTCAATGAAGAGTGATTATAAAGTAAGAAGATACTGGGGCACCTGGGTGGCTCTGTCGGTTAAGCGACTCTTGACTTTGGCTCAGGTCATTATCTCACAGTCAGGAGTTCAAGCTCTGTGCTGGGCTTTATGCTCACAACATGGAACCTGCTTTGGATCCTCTGTCTCCCTCTTTCTGCCCCTACACCACTCGCCTTCTCTCTCCCTCTCTCCCTCTCTCAAAAATAAATAAGCGTTAAAAAACTTTTTAAAAATAAAATAAGAATATACTACGAATAATAAACATATATTGCAATGATTTCATAATTTTGCCCACAAGAATAAAGAGAAGCTATGTTGATTTGAAGGGATAATGCTTGCTAATATGGTAAATATCATCTTCTTGAGCTCAAAACCTAAACTTCCATCCAATTAAAAGGGGATTTTATGCATGTTAGGCATTTCCAGGCTAGAATAATATCTGAATATTTTGAATATATTATGAACAAAGACCTTGCCTTGCTCTATTCTCTGTGCTGGGAATTTTATCACCTACTTATCCTTATTTATCTACTTATTGATCAAATACTCATAAGACACTTACAGTGTACCCAGATTTGCTCTAAATTCTTTTTTTCTTAATTTTTTAATGTTTATTTTTGAGAGAGAGAGAGAAAGAGAGAGAGAAAGAGTGTGAGTAGGGGAGGGGCAGAGAGAGACAGAGTGACACAGAATCCAAAGCAGGCTCCAGGCTCCAAGCTGTCAGCACAGAGCCTGATGCGGGACTCAAACCCATGAACCGTGAGATCATGACCTGAGTCAAAGTTAGACGCTTAACTGACTGAGTCACTCAGGTGCCCCAACTAAATTCTTTTTTTTTTTTCTTTAATTTTTTTTCAACGTTTTTTATTTATTTTTGGGACAGAGAGAGACAGAGCATGAACGGGCGAGGGGCAGAGAGAGAGGGAGACACAGAATCGGAAACAGGCTCCAGGCTCCGAGCCATCAGCCCATACCCTGACGCGGGGCTCGAACTCACGGACCGCGAGATCGTGACCTGGCTGAAGTCGGACGCTTAACCGACTGCGCCACCCAGGCGCCCCACCAACTAAATTCTTAATAAATATGTTATTCCTTATAAAGCTTCAAAAGTTTGGTATTAGCAGTAGTTACAGTTTCTCCATTTTACAGAGGGAAAAACTGGGACACTGAGAGGTTAAGTAATTTGCCCTGACTCACACAGCTGGCAAGAGGCAGAGCTGGTTCGAACCCAGGCAATCTCACTCCAGAATCTGTGTTCTCAGCCACTTCCATAATATGTGCTCCATTTTTGTTAATGAAAGAAGGAAAGAAAGAGAGGGAGAGAGATGGAAAGGAGGGAAGGAGGGAAGGAGGGAGGGAGAGAGAGAGAGAGAGAAGAAAGAAAGAAAGAAAGGAAAGAAAGAAAGAAAGAAAGAAGGAAAGAAAGAAAGAGAGAGGAAGAAAGAAAGAAAGAAAGAAAGAAAGAAAGAAAGAAAGAGAAAGAAAGGAAGAAGAAAGAAAGAAAGAAAGAGAGAAGAAAGAAAGAAAGAAAGAAAGAAAGAAAGAAAAAGAAAGAAAGGAAGAAGAAAGAAAGAAAGAAAGAAAAGAAAAGAAAGAAAGGAAGGAAGAAAGAACTGATTTACTGCATGGTCCATACAGCCATTAAACAAATGTTTTGAATCTCTATTTTGTACCCGGTACTGTATTTTACCTTACTCTGCAGTATGGCCATATCTTAGACAATGCAAAAATATACATTAAAGATGATAGCAGCTGTAGAGCAGGATTTGACTGAGCTAAATTCGTGAGACCATTATTCTCAATGCAGAGTCCATGTAAATTGAGTCTTTCAGAACCTTTTCTTTTATTTCATTAACTTGAGGGTAAATTATTGATTTTCTGGGTTTATTTTTTAAAGCACCTATAGTGAACCCTTGGTCATAAATATTCAAAATCAATACTGACTATTAATAACAAAATGGATTACCTTTTCTCTTTAAAGAATTCCAAATAGACAAATGGGTGGTGTTTTAGAGATGAGAAATTTAAGAGACACCATTTCCACAAAGGGCTGCATTCAAAACATTGACTTTTTCAAGGAAAGAAAAATCTAAAGAGGTAGATTTATTTACTCATCTGAATAACATCCCCAAAGCGTTATGGATGTTAAAGAAGTTGTAGGCAATACAAAAGATACTATACTGAGATATCAGAAAATAAATAGGAAATCTCAGAAATGCCCATTACCACGAGTAGGAAAATAAAACTTCAGTTCTGAAAACCTGAGACACGAGCATTTACTTGGACTTCAAGTTGGTTATTTTGGTGAAGATATCTTTAAAAATATAAATATAAAATCCACAATCTGGTTTGCTGAGAGAATTCTTAAGATCTTGCCTCCCAGCTAATCCATAGAGCTCTCTACCCAGACCCATTTTTACCAGCTCTTGTGTCTGTTAACAATGAGTATTAGATTGTAAATATATACAGAAGAGAGTATTCAGCAATATATTATATTATAGAGAGCCCAGAAGGCAATGTTATCAGATACATGGTAAATAAAATTATGCTTGGATATCATCTTGTTGTGGTTATAACTTTACAAGTTTCCGTGCCATCGTTCATTGGGAATTTTTTTTTTAACCATTGCCTCATTAAAACTGCTCAGTTGGAGAAATACAAAAATGTATTTCTTTTATTTCCCTTGGAATATTCTGGGTTACCTATATATCTGCAGAACTTTGAAACAGATTCTCTCGCTTCAATGAATATGAGGTAGCAATTTAGTACCTGGTCTCTACCAAGAATTATTTATAACAACACTGAATAATGTATAAGTTTTGACTGTGACAACAGTGAGATGTCTTTGGAAAACTATAATGAAGGCGCATTATTATAGAAGAACACCTTAGAAGCTTGTGAAAGAAATTCCGGTCTAATAGAGTTATGAAGAAGTATCAAATATAAATGAGTTAGTTAACGTGAACAGGAGGGAGTGCTAAGTACCTTGTGTGTTAGGAAGGCTCTGCAATGGGGGTGATTTTATTCTTTCCTGCCCTTATTCTATTGTGAAATGCTGACTGATGCACCCTTTAAATTAGATCAAATCAATTTGAGATTTAAACTTAAAGTGAACCTAGGGATTCTGATGACAAATGGGTTGATAAAAGTCCGGCATCATTTCCAATCTTGTTGCTTAGAAGATTTTTTTTTTTAACTGTCTTTCTTTCCATAGTGATTCCTTCTCTTTGAGAAATAGGCTTTCACCTGGAATTACCATTAGCAAAAGGTATAGTTCCAATTTATGTAATTTAGAATTGGAACTTTATTTTTTAATATTAATAATTAGTAGTGTATTAATATTTTAAAATTATTTTAAAATGTTTTAATACTTTAACATTAATAATTAATACTTTTAATATTAAGAAGTCATTACAATATTCAAAGACTGTAAAACAGACAGCACATTTCCAGATTACATCCAGAACTAACAGAATGAATTTCTCAGTCAGACACCTACCAGTTCTCTTACATATTCTGAGGACTACACAGATATTACATCTTCAAGGTCTGTCTGTAGGCTGTTTGGACAGTTTAAAATGAGAACAAGTTATTGGCTTTCCAATTTCTTTTCTCCTGTCCTGGTTTCCCTTCTTTCTCCCTCTAACTTCACTGAGCAAAGCTTAGGAGGAATTTCTATCTCTTTTTTTTTTTTTTTTTAACCAACGTTTCTCCCCCATATTTTTTTCTGAAAAGAAAAGACTACACTACCACAAAGTTTCGTGGCTGTTATAACCTCTAAAAGAGAGAGAAAAAATCAAGCCAATTCCAATGGAATAAAAAATCAGTAGTATGATGATACATGTCAGATTTGTGGGGTGAAAAGTTGATTTCATTTTAGACATTTAATACATTTACTTAATGATTTCTTTTACCTCTAGAACGTTGATACAGAGCTTGATGCAACATCATTAGAAGTCAATTTAAAATCAATGAATTGTGGGTCCTCTAAGTCAGGCCTAATGTACACTTTGAGTCAAAAGGCTCAGTTAAAAGCTAATCACCTCGGAGTGCAACTCCATTGCGTGCTTTCAATTCACACCCAGGGAGCAGGCATGCAAATCCCAAATGGAGGAGACATACAAACAGGTTTCAGTATGCACACACTGCTACCCTGGGGCTGGGGATGTTGCATATTTGTGTACACAGTATACAAATGTGTGCGGAGCGAGTGGGGATTGCAGCTGCAATACAGCATAACTAAATACACTGCTACAGAAAAAACTTTACAGGAACAAACTAAAGGTGGAAAGTACCTCTTACAGTGTGCTTCCAGGTGAAATGCCACAATGTTTTCTCATTATTATGGTGCGAAAAGCAGTAGAATAAATAGAAAACAAGTTTCTTTTCCTCCCGAATTCCCGACTGCAACATACAGGCTAGAGATAATGGCCTTTTTCGTGGTCACTATTTAGCAACTTTGAGCCAGTGTTGTTAGCAGTCCACCCTCTCCATTATATTATGCTATAAAATGCAGCACAATTCAGCACCTCGGAGTATCATTTCCCCAAGGTTTTATAAAAAATCATTAATACGGAACATTAACGTGAAGGACCCGTAGGCCTTTTTTTGGTTAAAAGTTTAAATCCATTGACTTGTAACCGGCTTTTAAAATGACATTTTTCCTTGCTGCCTTCAATTCGGTCCAAATTAAAAAAAAAATAATAAAATAAAAAGATGCCAGATGTCATGAGGCCAATAAGCAGGTGGGCTGAAGCTTCTGTACCAATTCAAACTGGCACCGCATCAAACCTGGTGGGTATAACCTTTAATTCACTGCTTCCCTGGCACCAGATCCACTTCCATCTGCTCAGCCTTGCTAAGCTGTGCTTGTTTCTGTGCAGGGACGATGCCAACAATGCAAACTGTCTCCTACATGTGCAGGGAATCATCAGTGCAACTAGTTTTCCGAGACCCATATGGTGGCATCTGCGAATGCACACTGTCAGCATCGCCGCCTGGTACCACCCTTCGAGTTTTAAGAATGGGAGGAGAGAACGCCAGTTTGTAATTCACTACTGAGAGCCAGGAGGAAAACTTTTTCCTTGCTTCTGAGTGCTTTTACTGGGGTCTGTTGAAGTGAACACCCAAGGCATTGGAAGAGGCTTGCATTGGTTTTAGCTCAGGAGCTAAGAACTCCAGGAAGACCTTCCATGAAAGTCAGACCCAGAAACGGTCCCCTGGCCTACTTGCTAAAGAAGCCCAGATCCACGGACACCAAAGTCCTCCGCCATCTATGCACCTACACTCCAGAAGCTACCTTTTAAGAGTTCCGTTTTAGTTCCATTAAGACCTTGAATTCTAAGATTTAAATAGAGAAGGGGGGTGGGGAGGCAGATCTTGTTTTACCAGGAAATAAATGAAGGTGGGAAAACACATTTGTTTTGATCACTGTCTACATTCAGCATACTCCAGAAATACCGAGCATTCTTGAACAATGGTTTTTCATGAAGAATGACCCTTAACCTACTTATTCATGTTATATCACTTGCTGAGCACTGATGAGGCGATCTGAAGGAAAGGTACAGGCACACATCAATCGCGCTTTGTGAAATGGTGGCAAAGGCATAAACTGCAGTGCACGGCCGACTGCCTTAGAGCCCAGAGCTCCCAAATGAAACAGTGGATTTTCTAGATGCATGGCTACTGACAATTCCCCACTCTGTTCCAGATCTCAGTACAAATGCTCAGAGTCTGACTTCCAGTGGCCTTAAGGCAGGAATCCCTGATCAGCACTCTACTGCTAAGCAGACAAACAAACAGGAGTGGTGAGTTTGCTGCTTTATCATCTATTTCTCCGACTGACCACAATTCCTGTGAAAAGAAAGACTTTACTTAGCTTGCCATTCTTGGCTTAGCTTCTAGGAAGGGCTTCTAGGAAGGTATACAGCACATAGTAGTTACTCAATAAATACGTAATAAATAAATTTATAAACACAGAGGAAATTCTGATTTTAGATAGTGTAAAAGAAACAATACATATATTCCAGGATATATGAGATATACCAAATGTGAGCTAATCTAACTGAAGTCATTGCTATTCATAAATAATAATATACCCATAATACTATGTACTGAACACCAACTGTATGCTAAACGTTTTGCTAAGCAATTCACACTCTTTATCTTATTTTATAATTTTAGCAACCTTATTGGATACTAATCTGATACCCACTGTACAGATGAGAAGACCAGTCCTGCAAAGCTTAGCTGGGAAGCAACAGAAATCAGAGCCAAACCCAGTTCTGACTTCAGAGTCTAAGCTTTTAGTCACAACATTAAAAGGCCTCCCCTCTATCAAAATATTTGGTAAATTCAGCCTAAATCAAATGGGAAAAAGTGTCAGACAAATAGGTTTATGTTTCTACCATATGGTAGGTATTGTTTTGGAATTTTCCTGTTAAACTATTGTTATCATTATTGGGGTAATGTTTTGCGGCAGGTATGTGTTGAACCTTTTATTTGTTTAAAAAGACATTCATATTACACCATATATGAAACATGCGTATCTCACTAAGAATCCTAAAATTCACAAGTATGAAAAATATAATTCTCACTCTGTTAACACCCGTCTCTGATGGTTACATTTCTGCATATATGGGAACTCTTGATTGCTGTATTAGTGATCTCAATACCATCTGGCAAAATAAAGATCTTGAAATACAAGGCAGAATCATTTAGGGAAAGGATCATGATGATTGTAGGGCAATATTTATCACACGCACATTTGAGAATGTTGATTTACCTGATAAATGTTAGCAACTGAAACTGGGAAGACAATATCTTTCCTAAACATAAAATTATTGAAAAAAAAAAGATTAATTATCACTGATTTTAGTTGTCGCTGTATTCAATATAATAGCTGAAGCAGCACAACCAGAACCTGATGACATCATCTCACCAAAAGAAATATGTACCACAAAATCATAGTTACTATAGATTCACACCTATGTACATCCTGCCTTTAACCTATAAGGATCTTTTTGGGAACTTGACAATTTTTTTCACTTTGATTAATTTAATCCATCCTTTTCCTTACACTTCATCAAACTTTCTTCAGTCCACACGCATGTGCACGTACACACACACACACACACACACACACACACACACACATTTTTCCCTAGAAACATAAGGAAGGAAGAAAGAAAAGAAGGAAGGAGATAAGGAAAGAAGGAGGGAAGGAAGGGAGGGAGGGAGAGAGGAAGAAAAATAACTTAATTATGTTAACACCTACTATAGGGAGCATTTCCAGCAGAAATTCAGCCAAGAGTCCAGTCTCCAAGTGCATTTCTTCTCAATAATTAGTTTTACTAATGCTAGAGAGATATTAGAGTAAGACGGAAAGAGTCAGAGGATGGGGAGATTTTATAAAGTCAACGGATTATGGAAAAAGTAAAATTTAAAAAGCAGAGAATAGATACTGCAAACAGAAAGGCGGTCACTGTACACACAGCACAGGAGCACACACTCGAAATGAATGCTAGCGACCATAGGTTCTCGAAGAAAATGGCTAATCTCAGGCTGCAGTAATTTTTCTAGTTCACTGAATTGCTTCAAGGATCAAATACGATAATGGATATGACACTGCGTTGTTCAATGTGGCATGCGACACAAATGTAAGGTGACTTTTTATAAGCGTTATTACCATTCCTTATTGCCAGCCATGGCCCAAACACTTTTGTCAACACAAAAGGGACGGGCAAGACTCTCATCATCAGGAAAGTCTGACTCCAAATGGCAGATGCCTTGAAAATGACCACTTTGCACATTTAAGTTCCACTTCATCTCACACCCAAGCTGCCAGGTCAACTGACTTGAGCTTCATAAACCTAAATCAGCACATTTTGGTCTCAGTGACCACTGTCCTCATTTGCATTCAGGTAGGTCTTGCAACTTGGAATCTGTTCGAATTTAAGCCTCAACGGAAAATCCCCTTGACTGTGAGTCATTGGAGAAGGTTAAATATCACCCCAGGGCAGCTTTCTAAGATAGTAGAACGGAAGGCATAATCCAGTTTAGGATCAGGCCTCCCTTCCAACTCCAGCCCCAGCCTCTACTACAAAGACCATCCAGGCTATACACAACAGTCAGGAGAAGGAAATCAACAAGCTTCTGCTCTGCTCTAGCCTTGGTCACTCTACCTTTGCCTTCCTTGACCTTCTAGTGCCCGCTCCTCCCAACTTCTTCATAAAACTGGGCATGAAACGGCACCACCTCTATACAGTTCCAACACTGAATACAAACATGCTCATTAATCAACACATTGTAACAGGAACAGAACTGAAAACTTATTTACCATACCCATTATCTAAGCACTTCATGTATTCAATCCTCCTAACAATCCTGTTTGATACATGAGAAAACTGAAGCTGGAGGAGGTGAAGAGGCTTGCTTAGGATGCAGAGCAATAGAGGTGGCAGAGGTGGCTTTCAAACCTCGGTATGTCTGATGTCTACATTTGAGCTCCGCAACCCAGTGCCAGTGCTGTGGAAACTCGGGGAGACGTGCTACCCTGGGAGGTGATGAAGCTTGCTTGGAATCATCCTGGCATGCCCTGTAAGACTCTTTTCCGTGAAGGCTGTTTGATGAAAAAAAAAAAAACCACATATATACATATACATATATACATATATTTACCTCAAATATATATATATATGTATACATATATATATGTTTACCTCAAATATATATATATATTTACCTCAAATATATATATATATTTACCTCAAATATATATATATTATATATATAAATAATATATATATTATATATATTATATATATATAATATATATATCAAAATAAACATAATGTATAATGGAGTAGAAACCCATGAAGACATGAATTTTTAATTAAAAAAATGCACAAATTCAAGTAATTGCCTGCATGTCATGGCTATCTTGTCACAGGAGAAGCTCCTAGCCTTCACTCTGCCATTTGGGTAGCCCAGTGAGGAGAAAACAGACTGTGAATACCACAGGGGCCCCTGATATAACCCTAGTAAATTCCTCTGTGACTCCACAAACAAAAAGCATGTATGATACTATCAACTGAATAAACATGATCTAAAATGCTTCCATTCATTTAATATGTGCTCATCGTATGCCTACCTGAGTGGGGCACTGTGCTAGGCATAGTGGTACTTGTAACCAGTATAGCAGTTGAGGTCTGGAAAGATTATAATTAATTGAGCTGTCTTATTACTTTTCATTGTCTTGCTTTTGCCCTCAGGTAGATGGGTCTTCAATAGTAGTAGGAATAGACTCTTTTTATAGTCCTTATTTCTACCTGGTGTCAAATAAAATTGTAGAAGGAAGAAAGACATAATTCCATCCTAATTCATCAGAAAACTAAGTTATTATAGGACCAGTCTACGTGAAGCAGAGTAGAGACAGAGGTAACAGGGGAAAGGGAAAAGAAATGAAAATGTGACAGAAAGCGATATGGGACACCTGCTGAGAATGTACCCCCACTGAATTCTGAATTCCTCTAGGTTGAATGATCACTAAGCCATACTGAAATGAAAGGTACTTATTTTAAATAGATAAGACATTTGTCCCAAGCCAGTCATTCTAGTAGCGACACTCAGAGTGAGAACAAGAATAAGCATGGGGGTAAGGGGAAGGACAGAGAGGGAGAGAGAGAGAGAGAGAAAGGGACAGAGAACACATAAAAAGACACCAACAAAGGAATTACAAAAGTGTTTTTGTCATTTTAGGAATTTGTGCTTTGAGATCATACTGAAGGAGGTAATGAATGGCTATTGAGATTGGGAAGTTTCTAGTTCCAGTTTCCAGCATTCATAATCAGGTATTATGCAAGATTTTGACTCAGGAGTTTAAGACTCCCTCCACCTTCTGCTTGCAGCTGGGGATATGAAGCTGCCCAGTTAAGGTGAATAACACATGTAATCCAAGCATTTAAATGCACCTTGTGTTTCCTAATAGGTGATAATAACTACTATACTCTTTTGTGTACCTTTATGTGTGGAGCACTGTTCTAAATGCATTTTATGGATGAAACCATTTGCTTGGCTGGCTATTCCTAGATCAGGGTGTCATGCAGGTGTGGTCAGATGGTGGCTAGAACTAGAACAGCTGGGAGCTGGCAGGGCTTCTCTCTCTTCATTTAGCCACAAGGATTCTCCATGTGGTCTCTCCACCTGGACCAGGTTGGACTTTCACAGCATGGCAGCCTCAGGGCAGTGGCACTGCTTACGTGGAGACTTGTGCACCAGCACGGGGGTTCTGTGCCACATTTCCTGTCATTAGCAAGCATCAGAAGTTATGCAGCGTCACTTCCACCACATTCTCTTGGTTATGAGCAAGTCCAAACCCCACTCAGAATTAAAGAAAGGGCAATTAAGCTCTACCTCTTTCTAAGAAATCGGCGATGTTCTAGAATAGCATACAGCATTGTTATGACCTCTTTGGAAAATATAATCAGTGACAGATAGATACTGATATGGATATGGAGATACAGATGTTTGACTCCATTGAATGTATTGAATGTATATGTATATTATGCACACACACACACACACACACACACACACACACAAACACAATTTCTCAAAGTATGGTCTGTAGATACCTTCCAGGAACAGAATCATCTTGAGTGCTGGCAAACTGTTTGAAGGACATGCTACTTCCCCACCCCCACAGTGGTTTCCATTTCATTTCCCTTAAGTTGCAGTAGATTCTAGTCCCACCCTATCTGTAGCAAGGTATGTGTGGTACAATAAGAGTTATTCCCAAGCGATCCTAGAAGCTAGGGCTGAGCCTCTTGGATAATGGTGTCAACCAACCCCTCCCCCTTCTAGGAGAATCTTGATGGGATTCATTCCCACCTCCTTTCTCCATGGTAGAGGTTGCACCTAAATTCAACATTGTACAGAGCCAATGCCTTCTTTCCTCCCTATAAGTTGACATATAATTTCCCCAAAGCCTCGAAGTTCCCAGGTTGACCACCCTTTATTACCAGACAACTCCTATAAATAAGTGGCACCCAATAACTTGGACTCCTTGCTACCCAAACAGTTTGCATGATCCTGTCACACTTACTCTCAACCTTAGAGATCACTGGGAAAAAAAATTCCTGTCCTGGAACACAGATTCACACAGCCTCATGTCTAATAATCCTAAATCAGGCCATCCTTTGCCCTTGTCACTGTGATGTTTTCTCTCCTAGGGTCCTTTAGAATGCCCAGTTATTTGTAGAAGTAGAAAATTATATACATTAAGATTTGCAAATTCTGACATTGCTCCTGTTCAAAGGACATATGTAAGAAAATGCAAGTGCTTCACTTAAATATCGTGGGTGCAAAACTGAAAAATCCTGGCTTACTTGTTTGTTATCTCATTCACTTTGACAACTGGCAGTCACATTATGACTAGATGTTTACTTAATAAGTGGATTGAGGGGCACCTGGCTGGCTCAGTCAGTAAAGCATGCAACTCTTGATTTCAGGGTTGTGAATTCAAACCCCATGTTTGGCATAGAGCTTACTTTAAAAAAAAAAAACAACTTTAAAAAAGAAGTGGATTGATTATTTACTCCAAAATTATTGGTCTTTGTATTAGAATTCTTTACTTGTAGATGCCTCAAATTTGACATGCTGATGTGTCTGAATATGAGAAATTTCAAAATGACTGTTTACCCGGCAAATGCAATTTATAGTCATGTTTCTGTGGCCTGTAAACTTTTTAAATATTTGATTTAATAGCCAGAATATAAACACGGAGAGACAGCTTTAAAATTGGATTTCTAACTTCTTTTGAAAAATCATTGGAGCTGGCACCACAAGGTCCATGTTGCTTTTAGCCAATTACCAGTTAGTTGACGGTGAGTAGCTGTTCTCTTTGCACCCAACTGGTGGCTAATCTGCTTTACTTATTTTGCACAACCTCCTTGCCCCCGAGGGCATTAAGTTTGAGACACTTAATAAATTTCATATCTAAAATATTCAGCTTATCAAATGATGGATAGTAATAAAGCTTGCATTATAATTGGCATATCTATTCAAATACAGAAGAGCAATAGAAAATGTCAAGAGAGCGACTCGATGTACAATCACCCAAGAGTAATAGTAGAGCTATTTGGTGGTAATTTATCTGTCAACCTTAATACATACCTAGGATCAGGAAGGGAGATAAAGCAGCATCTGAGCAGACTGAAAATATGGCATGAAATTCATGCAATATAATTCATGCACTTTCCTCATAGGTGAGTACCCTAAACCCTCATTCAACACCCAGTTACTTTTATTTTAGATCTTGAGAGTAGAAAGCTTGGAGTGACAAAGATTCTACAAATAACCCATAATCCTGTTACATAGAATATACTATTTATAGTATACTCTACCATCTAGGCAACTTCACACAGATTTGTTATTTACTTATTTTTCAAGTTTATTTATTTATTTTGACACAGAGAGAGAGAGAGAGAGAGAGAGCAAGCATGCATGAGTGGGGGAAGGGGAGAGAGAGAGGGAGAGAAAGAGAAGCTCAGGTAGGCTCCACACAGAGCACAGAGCCCAAGGCAGGGCTCGATCTCACGACTGCAAGATTGAGACCTGAGCTAATCTCAAGAGTCAGACACTTAACTAAATAAGCCACACAGGTGCCCCAGCATATCAAGTTTTTAAAATATCTGTACCATGTTGTATATTTACATGTACATATACTACAAATCATCTTTTATAGCACTTCATTTCAATTAACACATCCTGAATTTCCCCTTGTTATATTGTCTTTTACATGCTTTTTAATAACTGTAGTATTACATAATATATATGCACCAGGATTTAATTGGCATACCTTTTTTAACTTTTTTACTGTTGACATTATTTAATAAACATCCTTGAAAATGAATTTTTCTATCTTTATGATTTGTTTAGTGATGCATGAACAGTATAAACACAAAAATTGGAGACTGTGGTTCAAATGATTCTCTAACACTCTAGATGCTTATTTTAGAAAGACCTCTGTCTTAGTCTGTTTGGACTACTTTAACAAACTACCATAGACTGGGTGGCTTATGAACAACAAACATTTATTTTTCATAGTTTTGGAGTCTGAGATGTCCAAAATATTACTGCCACTCCTGACAGTCTTTTATAAGGCCACTAATCCCATTCATGAGGGCTCACCCTCATGACCTGGTCAACTCTCAATGGTCCCACCTCAATATACCACTACCTTTAAGATTAGGTTTCAACATATGAATTTTGGATCCTAACTGTTGTACAATAGGTTTGTTTCTAAATAGTTAAGCTAATAAATATGTTTTTCTGTTCGAAGTGTTAAGTTTCAATTGTCTGGAAAAATCTTCACCAAAGTTCAGTATCTTATTCACCAGTGATAATAGATAAATTAGATATTACTACTTATGAGATATCTCCAACTGATACTGGCATTACTATGTAGACCAGAAGGTATTCTGTGATAGCATTAAGTATGACATCATTTGTGGAGAATCCCTATGCATATCAATTACCCATTGCCACAACAATGCTACATTAGAAATGACCACAACATTTAATAGCAAACAACAATATATGTTCATGAAATCCATGAATCTGTGGGTCAGAAATTTAGTCTGGGCTTGGCTGGGAACTTCTTTAAATTTTTTTTGTTTTTTCAACGTTTTATTTATTTTTGGGACAGAGAGAGACAGAGCATGAACGGGGGTGGGGCAGAGAGAGAGGGAGACACAGAATCGGAAACAGGCTCCAGGCTCCGAGCCATCAGCCCAGAGCCCGACGCGGGGCTCGAACTCACGGACCGCGAGATCGTGACCTGGCTGAAGTCGGACGCTTAACCGACTGCGCCACCCAGGCGCCCCGGAACTTCTTATATTGAATGAGCGTGTTTGCATATCTAGTGGTGAGCCACCACATGCAGGCATGACAGGGTCGATTGTGGCTACCTGGCTTTTCCCCATGTCTGTCATCCTCCATCAGACTGGTCATGCAGTCATGTTCCCATGGTGATGCAGAAGGAAGAGTATCACCACAAGTGCTCAAGTGCTTTTTCTAGATTCTTTGATCACATCTCATTGACCAAAGCAAGTCAAATGGCCAAGCCCCAAGCCAGAGTGAAGAGACACAACATTTACACAGCAAAGGGTGTGGCTTCAGGAGGTGTGATAGATTGGGCCATTAATGAAATCAGTCTTCCATTCTATAGAAAACATTTGTAGTTTTTTCTATTTTTTTTTTAAGTTTATTTTTGAGAGAGAGAGAGACAGAGCATATGAGCAGGGGAAGGGCAGAGAGGGAGGACAGAGATTGAGAGAGAGAGAGAGAGAGAGAGAGAGAGAGAGAGAGAGAGAGAATCCCATGAAGGGCTCTATGCGGGGCTCAAACTCAGGAACTGCAAGATCATGACCTGAGCCAAAACCAAGAGTTCAAAGCTTAACTGACTGAACCACCCAGGTGCCCCTGGTTTTTCTATTTTTAGATTGTTATCCCAAGTTTCCTGAGCTTGTGTTGCTAACATACTGCTCCAGTACACTTGAGAGCCCATTAAACCTGGAAAAGATGGCAACATCTGATTCCTCTGCATAACCCCACAATGTAGGGACAAACCAAAAAACTGTTGCGTCCAAATGGAAAAAAAAAGAAAAAAAGAAAACATTATGGAAGAAACATCTATTGGGATGCAGCTGGACAAATCTGATATAGCTGGAGAAAATTTCCCTTGGCCTTGACTGACATATATTCATTTCAGAACCAAAATTGAAAAGAGCATCTGGTATTTTATAACGAGTCTTTGTTACAGTTTATTTTTAAGCTTGCATTTTATCATCCAACACAAAGTTAATTTCATACAAAACTAATTCCATGAGAGCATCAGGATGGATAAATGCTCACTGAGTAACTGAATGCTGGGTTTAATCAATTGATATTTGAATTATGTCCTATAAATAATTAATAGTAGAACTCTTTCTGCCTTATAATTCATCCAGACAGAAAAGGACTACATATGCTTTTCCATGTCTCCCTACCACAAAACTAATTTTCGTTATGGACAGAAAGAATGGAGGGGAAAAAGGATACCAGCTACTCTACTCAAAAATATGTCTTATCATGTGGGAAGTCTTACTAACGAAAGTTTGAGGAGAGAATTAGAGGAGGAGACTCAGCAGATGAAAAGCAGAAGGCTGTTAGTGGCAGAAAAGGACACATCTATTCTCCACATTGCCCACAGAGATAGTAAGATGCTTAATGTTCTAGAATTTAGGAAACACATGACACAACTTGTTTCATTGTTAAAAGTAAAGATATAAGTTAAATCCTTTCAAACCTCAGGATGCGAATTGCTCTGTAACAACACTGTAAGAAAGAGAAAAGCCATTTGTGCCTTTTTCAAATGTAAAATTACCATTATTATAAAAAGGTATTATGTATAACAGTGATATGCGATACAACATGAATGAAACTTGAAACATCATATTAGGTGAAAGAAGCCAGTCACAAACAAAACACCACAGGCTGCATGATTCCACCCATAAGAAATACCCAAAATAGGCAAGTTGCAGAGAGAAAGATTAGAAGTTGCCTGGGGCTGGGACAGGGGGCAAGAATGAGGAATGGCTGCTAGTGGGTACTGTTTCTTTGGGGGTTTGAAGTGTTCTAATACCAAATAATAGTGATGCTTGCATGACCCTAAAAATACTAAAAAAGCTATTTCCCTGTATACTTTAAGTAGGTGAATTTTATGGTCTGTGAAATATATCTTGATAAAGTTGTAAAAAAAAAATGTGAAGTTGAAAATCAGGCAGATGCTCAGAAAAGGGGCAAACATTATGAAGACTATTGGATGTAAAGAGAATATTAATCATTAATGGTTTTTAATCAGTTGGAATTATTTTACTAAAGTTCTATGAATGATTTAAAATGAATTATGATATCACTTAGATTTAAGTAAACTGAAGTAGGAATCATTTTTATCATTAGTGTAATGAAAATTGGCTACATGGAAGCCTTTGAGAGTTCCCTATTGAGTTTAAAAAAGACAGTGCGAAAACAAGAAAACAGAAGATCATAGAAATATAATGAAGAGACAGAGGTAAATTCCACAGAAGGAAATGGAGGGATTTGGAAGAAGAAAAGGAACAAATAAGGAGAAAAGAGGTCTGAGAGGAAAATAATGAGTTCTATCTTAGGATTCAAGTTTCCGTGAAAGTTATCAGTATGAGGGCCAGAGTAAGACAACATTCACCTCCAAGGCATAACTTCTCAGTTTTAAAAATGGTTTCTGAAAAAAACAAGCATGTACATACACAAATAATTTGTGAGACAAATAT
Organism: Herpailurus yagouaroundi; assembly: GCF_014898765.1. NCBI lineage: Eukaryota > Metazoa > Chordata > Mammalia > Carnivora > Felidae > Herpailurus > Herpailurus yagouaroundi. The sequence goes on from NW_024412417.1 coordinate 5,219,009, forward strand.
AAATAATATACCTAATCTCCTGATCCTATTATGTGCCTATAAATTCACAGCACCCACCTAGCTCAGGAAGACTTGCGAAAGGATAGCTAATTTATGGGTATTCTCCAAGTGTAGAGTCAATTATCCATATTTTATTTTTTCACTCTTCTTCAAGTTTCCCTGTTTGTCTTTGTGATTCGTTAAAACAAATGAGATGCTTTAAGAGTCAATGCAGGTGCTCACAGTATATACCCTATTACAGCAAGCCACACCACAGGCATGCACATTGATCTCTGAAACCAAAAAGCTGCATTACAGACAGGTCTGCTCTCACAACTTGCTTCAGTTAGCCTTACAACACCCAAAGATTCTGGAATAAGAATTGATCTATATCACATATCCCCAGTCACTTTTCTTGAAATCACATGCCCATGTCACACACAACATTCATATCGAATTACTTATTTCTTCTCTGTCAAGCAACAGCTTAACCTTGGATTGACTTCTTAGCTTACAAGCTACGCAAAGTTATTATGTGACCAAAAAAAACTGAAGTACATTCAAAGAGAGCAGAAAGGGAAGGCCACCCAGTTCAATCAGAGCCAAGGAAACCAAATGACAGTTCATAGCTTATATTGTCCAAGGTGAAACCTCACAACTGTAGTCACTCTTCAGTGTTCTGAGCTTCAGAATGCATTTCAGGAAAGAAAATAAAGTAGGTTAAGTTTAAATATTTAAAGTACACTAAATGAGCATTTGGTAACAGTGACAAATCAACCATATAAGTGTTTGTCCTTGTTTGAAACATTCTGAGTATGCCACACTCTGAAAAACTGCTGAGATTGATGTGAATAGTGGTTATACAACATAAGAACTCATTCTGGAAAGTTCTCTGAGCCCATTCTGCACTGTTAACTCCTGTTAGCTCCTCCTGTTTCTTCTACTGTAAGGATCCACCATAACCAGAGATATGGCTTGATCGATTTTGGGAATATTCTCATCTTACTTCTTTATTTAATGCCAGAAGACACCTTTTTTTTGTTCACTTACTTCATATCTCAAATAATATGTGTTTATGTATAATGGTAAGAATAAGTGGTAAACATTTCAATGACGATGTACAATAAACTGGGCAGCAGAGAGGCACAAAGTTAGTAGTGAAGTTAGTTCTTTCTTATTTATAGAGTGTAAGATTTCAATCTGTTGCAATTAAACAGCAATCTTTATTGCGTCTAGCAAATATGTTTATGCTACTGGTGCCCACTTGAATTAGGCTCTCTGAAATACAAAACTACAGAAATATGCAAGGAATACACCACTTAGACTCTGGGAAGCATCTATGAAATTTACATCTGCATAGCTTGATTCATATAAAGCACAGACCCAAACACTCATTAGAAAATTAAGCATGGCTTTAGAGGGTAGCACTACTGAACTCTAGCAGGAACAGAGAAATAGAAAAATACAGTTCACAGGAAATGAAAGAAGAAAAAATAAAATCAAATTTTAGATACACATGAAATATAAAGGAAACATTGCCAGAGTTATTATAAAAAGAGTCACTAAAAATGTCAAGGCATTTTAGGGATAAATGGAGTTATTAATAGAAAGCCTTTCAAACAGCATTGGTGCAGAATTTTAGAAATGGATAGGGAAGCCTAGAGATCACGGAAAAGATAAAAACTGTTCTCACAATGAAAGAGACAGATACACACACAAAGGGAATGTGTAAGTTGTATTCATTTCATGTCAAATCATTTGTGACGAGATAGGATATAAGCAATAGATAACTCATTAGGAGGCGACCGCTAAGATGCTTTGTTGATTGGACCTGTTTTTAAGCAAGAAAGGGAAGGTGCTAGAGAAAAATGGATATTTTAGATGATTCTAGGAGGAAAAAGATTTATTGGAGATATAATCCTGGAACTACTTTTTTATAGTTAGATACAAGTCACTTACAGAAATAAAGTTATATTAAAAATCAAATAACATTTTTATATTATACATGATCATTTATACTATATATTTATGAAATAATATAACATATCCTTTTACATATAACATAACTTTTACTTGGATAAAATTTCACTACAATTCCAGTTTTTTAAAATGACAATATGACAAGAATCCAGATTTTTTAAATTTAGAAGTAAATCTTGGATGGAAAGCCAACTTTACAAAATTCAGATGGAAAAGCAGCTACCAGCTCAGCCACCTGAGATACTTGCCAAGAAGCCAGGTGCTTTGTGGGAACCTCTTCCATAGCTTAGCATCTGGGTTTTCTAAGTTGTTACCAAGGGAGGAAAAGGGAAAAAAATCTACCACAGTGTGTAGTGCTGAGGTTACTGGCCTCTTCAGAACAATAATATGAAAATGTTTTCTTTTCAACAATGAGACTTACAAAATGGGAATAGAAATCCAAAGGTAACAAAATATTGTACGCTCTAAAATGTCTTTTCTGCATTATTTTTAATTTATGTTAAGACTGTATTAGCTTCAGAGTGTTTATCTATGTCCCCAAGAGAGGATTAGCTGGGAACATTCTTTGAGATAAACTAAAAGAACTATTTGGTGCTGGCACTGTTAAATTTTTCCAATGTGCAGGTGTTTGTAGTATTTGTACAGTTGCCTGATTGGTTTCCATCCAGGTAAATCCACAGAGAATAAGGTTTATCATTTCAGGATGAAGAGGTGCAGAGGCTATTTTAGGGTATAGTGAAAACCTGCCACCAGCCACTTCCATGCTGTTTTCTAAGAGTTTCATGTTCTGACTCGGAGAATATAGCCAAACCTTCAATTCCTCATTAAATGTTTCTTGCTGATCTTTGCTGAATCCCATTCATCTTAGTTTTTTCCAACATCTTTCACAATCAACTCTGCATTCATAACTCTGCATCAGTATTACAAAGTAAGAATATATATTGTTACTGACAAATAATAAAATATATCAGGAAGCTTGTTATTTTTACATGTGCTTTGGAACAGTACTGGAAAAAGAGTTCTTTATTCCACTAAAATCAACTTCAGCCTTTTAAAACACCATAAACAAAAATTAACTTGCAGTGGACCACAGACCTAAATGCAAAAGCTGAAATTGTAAAACTCCTAGAAGAAAACATAAGAGAACAATTTAGTGTTCTTGGACTTGGCAAAGTTTCCTTACTGAAGACACACAAAGTATTAACACAAATGAAAAAATGGATAAATTAGACCTCAACAAAATTAAAAATTCAGTTAAAAATAATCTATAAAGAAAATAAATGATAAGCCATGAACTAGGAGACAATATTCTTAAAACAAATATCTATAATCTATATATATAAGTAAAGACCTCTTATAAAGCCATAACAAAAATACAAAGGACCAATAAAAAACAGACACAAGAACTGATATAAAAAAAAGATGCACCAGTGGTTAACAGACACATGAAAAGGTACTCAGCACAGTTAGTAGTGTTAAAAATGCAAACCCAAACTAAAATGAGGTTTCATCTCGTGTCTACCAGGATGACTAAAATGAAAAATACCGACACCACCAAATGCTGATCTGGATGCAGTGGACCTACAATTCTCCTACATTACAGGCCAGGTGCAAATAAAAGAGCTAACTTCAGAAAAAAGTTTGGCAGTTTCTTGTTAAGTTAAATACACACCTACTCCATGGCCCAGCAGTTACACTCCTATATACCTAACCCACAAGAAACGAAAACACACTTCCACACAAAGAATTGTACATGAATATTCATAATATGCAAAGAGTGAAAACAATCCAAATGCCCATCAAGCAGTGAAAGGATAAATAAGATGTATTATATCCGCACACTGCAATAATACTCAGAAATTAAAAGAATACACATTACACACACACATACACAATTAAGCCTTACCTGTTATGTTTTTTTAGTTTTATTGAATCCGATTCTAGGAAAAACTTAAAAATATCTAACCCTGGGGTAGCCTTTTTTTTTTTTAATAGAGGGGGTGGGTAGAGGGAGAGGGAGAAAGAGAGAAAGAGTGAGAGAGAGAGAAAGAGAGAGAGAGAGAGAGAAAAAAGAGAGAGAAAGAGCGAGACTCTTAAGCAGACTCCACGCCCAGTGGGGGCTCAATCTCACGACCATGAGCTCATGACCTGAGCCGAAATCCAGTTGGAAGCTCAACCACAAGCCATCCAGGTGTCCCAGTGGTCATCTTAATGGTAAGAACATAAAGCCAGTGTAATAAACTGAATTCTACGTTTTCTCTCCTTACGTGCTGAAAATAGTAGTTTGAACGTAAGTTTCATTTATTTTAATGTGAGATTAAAGTGAGGAAGAAAGTTATTAAAGCATAATTATAATATAATAAACCCTTCTATTTTTGTTATACTAAGAGAACTATAATACAATGAATTACTTTAATTTTATAATAGATGAAAGAAACATTCATTTGCAACTTTTGTTTAAAGAATTTAAATTAGAGGGAAACGTATGCTTACTTCTGTGAATAAAAGAAAAATAATGAAAGCAGGCTTAATAGAAATTAAAATAATAGGGAATCAAAGAAAAATGATTTACCAAAACTTATTATTTATTTACAATAGGTTTAAGCCTTTATATTATATAAATTATATATATCAGTAAAGGGCCTTTCGGCTTCTCTCCAGGACCCTTGGCACACCTATAAATTTAAGAAATCTTTCAATGCTCTTTTTTTCTGATGAATTCTTTTACTACAAATTAAATACTTATTGTAAGCAAGTAATATTTTATATAGTTATTATATTTCTTCATTTCATTAGGGTGTGCATGCCTGGATTCATTCTAGACAATCTCCATATGTGGTGTGTTACAGCTTTTGTTAATGTGTAATTAGGTACCATTAAAATAATAACAGCTGTCACTTATTCAGTATCTCCTACACCTGATGCTGTGCTAAACACATTACCTACATTATCTCAATTAATCCTCACAACAGGCCTATGAAGTAGGGATGGATAATAATTAATCCCCATTTTACAGATGAGGATTCAGTAGCTCTGAGAAATTAAGAAACATAACCAAAGTTAAGAAATACTGGAGCAGATTCAAACTAAGTTCTTCATGACTTTAAAACCTGTACTTTCATTTTTTAAAATTCTTTTAATGTTTACCCATTTGTGTGTGTGTGTGTGTGTGTGTGTGTGTGTGAAAGAGAGAGAGAGAGAGAGAGAGAGGGCGCGCGCGCGCGAGCGCACAAGTGGGGGAGGGGCAGAGAGAGAGAAGGAGACACAGCATCCGAAGCAGGCTCCAGGCTCTGAGCTGTCAGCACAGAGCCCGACGCTGGGGCTCGAACTTGCAAACTGTAAAATCATGACCTGAACCAAAGTCAGATGCTTAACGAACTGAGCCACCCAGGGGCCCCAAAGCCTGTGTTTTTAAATGCCAGAGTACACCAACCAACATTTGCTTATATTTGTATGTAACTAATGTTGCCTAAAAGGGTGTGAGACCAGATGTCCTAGATAACACAGAGAATTTGTCCGCTGTGTTAGTGCAGTTCTTCCCATAGCCCTGGAGCTATAAGGCTGAATGGCACTAAGCAATATAAATACTGAAATTACCTAGATGTAAACATAACCTGTCACTAGGCTTTAGCTTCAAGTGATTTCTAGTTGTATTTTACCTTAAACTTTGCTCATAAAGACCCTATTACCCAAATGTCAGACTGATTATGCACTTACTTCTTCTCTCTATAAAAACTCTGCTTGAAGAACACTAAATGTGTTTCAAATGGTTTTAACCCATAAGGACAGTAGGACAAGCGGAGAAGCAACAGAAAAGGATGCTTTGAAGATGGAGTAGGGAAAGATAATGACTTCCTTAAAATTATAAAACATGGAAATTGGTATACAAAATTATATTTGGAATAAAAATCAAAGGAATCACACAGAACATAGGACAAAAAGACAAAAATATGAAAAATATAAAAGAAATGGTAATAAAATATTTTCTAAAATCTATACATACTTCTAGAAAGAGAACAGAGAAAATAAAGGGGTGTATATTTGTCACATGTAAAATACAAAAGACTATTTGAAAAGTGAAACACACAAACCCCTGGATTTAAAGTGCTCAGTGAATGCCCAATGAAGTCAGTGGAAAAAAGCACACTATCCCAAAGCACATGATCTTCAAAGTCCAGAATGCTGGAGACCGAAAGGAAAGCTCCCAGAGAAAAGAAAGTCCTTTAAGAGGAACAGGAACTAAAATGGCATCGGATCCTCAACAGCAACAAACACGGATTGTAGAAGACAATGCAGTCATGTCTTCAACATTCTAAGGGAAAAATTACCTGTAACACCAAATTTTATATACAGATCACTCAAGGGTGAAGGTAAAATAAAGATATTTGCAAGTGTGCAAAGTATATTCTATTAGTTGAGACAACAACACTTGCTAAAGAGAATATTAATATGTATGTTTTGTATTTACATATGCATATACCTATGCATTACATATTCAAATATAATTGCATATTATTTCTTGTTTTCCTAACAGGTAATAGTAGGTATCAGCACTACTAAACAGGACTCTTGTCTCTGTGGTCATTCAGGAAATTCAGACTAAGGAAGCCCACACACCTTCCTACGTCACCACGATTTCTCCCTCCCATTACACACAGCCAGGGAAGGACTTAGAGGGCCATCCATGTGAAGTCTTTATAAGCCTGAAAGTGGCACATATTATTTCTTATAGTCTACTGGTCATCATTTAATGTTTCATGGAAACTATAGTCTCATCAGGTGCCTAGAAAGAGGAAGAAATGGAATTTGGTGAACAGCTAGCAGTCTTTACCATCCAAGTCTCCAAAACATAGTTTCAATGCTTACTTTTTTTAATTTATTTATTTTTTAGAAAACTAAAAATTGCCATCGCTGTGAACCCTGTCTACAAATGGCAGCTTTGTGGTGACCAATTCTCAGGGAATATTTGTTCTCCACTCAGAGAGATTCCGAAACAGGCAACTTTCCTTCTTCCTCCTCAGGTGCCGAGAAGAGGCAGCTGTATTCTAGTTCACCCTTGCCTAGAGAGTGTAACCCCTGTGGGCGCTGCTGTCTGCGGAGCTGTCCTATTACACTGCACGCTCTAGTGAGGCTGGACTCTGTCCTGCCCATCCCCACGCTGCCCCCATGAAGCTGTGAAAACTGGATTTTTCTGGCAGCACTTTCAGGATTTGGGCTCTGCTTTCCACCTCATGTTCCCACTTTTATTGACCTTTTAGTTGGTTTCTGAGAATTCTTTAATTTCTAGCCAGATCATTGCTGTGCATTCAGTACTGGGAGAGTCATTTTCAGCAGAAGGCATTCAGGGTCTCTAATCTGCCATTCTTATGAAAATGTAGTGGGTATGGTTCGGCTCTTTATTTCACTGTTTCAATACTCTTTGGTTATCTAACTATGTGTACAGGTATTAATAACCGAAACTTCAGAACTGGTTATTTGTTTACTACATCCAGTTTCATAAACCTAACTGGAAATGGAGTTTCCAACACTTGCCAAAAGTCATTGCCAAAAGAGAAAATATGAACATGATTACGCCAGTCTATAATTCGTATTTCCAAGCCAACCAGGTGAGATTCCTTTAAAATGCAATTCATTATTAAGCAAAAATTAACTTTTTCAAAAATAATTTCTTTCCAACCCCAAACACCCTTCTCACATAGGCTGCCTCAAGGTTCCACTCGGAGTGGGCAATCGGCCACACGAACTGGATCTCTGGCTGCAATTCATTAGACATATCCCATAGCTAAGCCACTGACATCATATTTCCTGGAAATTTGAAACTGGGAAAGAGGGACCCTAATAAGGTCAAAGTTAAGCACTGAGACTGTGAACTTACGTAGGGCAAGGAGCGACTTTCATAAATTTATTTTCTTTATGATCACAGAAGACACAAGAAAGCATCATTGATAAGAGACCATTTGGTCACAGAAAGAGGTGCAGCTTCTGCTGACATGTAAGGTTCCTTCCGAGGCCCGGGTGTACTTGGTTCACTTTTGTGGTTAAGATGGTTAGCTCTCAAGCCAGACTTAAAATACTGTTGCATCCAGCAACATGATATTGGCAAAGTACTTGGGCTAACTTTACTCCAGTTTTTTTCATGTGTAAAATGAGGGTGATAATAATACCCACCTCATAGGATTACTGTGAGTGTGGCAGATTGGTGTTTGTTTGCTTATTTACAGGTAGTTGTTGCCTTCCCTGTAAGAAGACTGTACATCCCCCTTTCCCAAGCACAAGTGACTGACAGTCCATCCCTGCATCATGACAGTCAGATTGTGTGACCTGCTTCAAGAAGGGGAATATGAGCAACAACAACAAATAGCACAACTGAGCAGAAGCTTTAAGGATCACTGCATAGTTCAATTATTGCTTCTTATACCTCTGCCCCCAAACCCAGATCCTCAGATCAAGAAAACATTTCAGACAGTGCCATAAACAGTGCTGACCCTTAACTGAGACGTAACATAAGAAAGAAAAAAAAATCTTTGTTGTGGTAAGAATTTAGGAATTGTTTGATACCATAGAATTCTCTAGCAAAAGCTAACCATACGTCAATTGGTACATAATTGCTATCGTGGCTAATAGCACAGGGAGGTGATTACAGTCAAATAGCTAAAAAGCAGAGAGTCTTTTTGAGACACTTGCACTGCCAAAGAACTGCTTGCCTGAACACTTTTTTGAGTGGGAATGTCCATGTCTCACTGCTCTACCTTGGCTTTGTGCATGGAAGACAACTTTTCTTTTTGGTTCATATGATTCTGAAGGAAGAGGAGCACCATTGGGTCTAGAGACAGGAGAAAAACATCAGAAAGCAGAGAAGCAACTATTCTGTTGAAGAGAAAGAACTGAGGATGATTATATTACTGTTTTCAAATAATTTCTGCTCTTCTTCTAGGAGAATGATACATCCCTATTTGTTGACATTTGATTTCCAGGGCCACCTATGGGAATAATTCATTTACCCATTCTACTGACTTTTAGGTTTGGCCAAGGAACTTGCTTTGTTCAATGTACCATGGCCAAGTGGAAGCTTTAGGAGACACTTCATTGTTTGGCTATTTCTGTTTTCCTCTGCCTTCAAACAAAAATAACGGCTACTACTTCTGTTGGATCCCTACATGAAAACCTACAGCCAACATATAATGGAGTGAGAAGTCAATCTTTGATATCTAAGCTACTGAGATTTGGAATTGTTTGTTATCACAGCATAACCTAGCAAAGACTGGCTAATACAGAAATTAATTAGAGGAGTGTTTCAGATAGTTCCTGGCAAATAGCAAGCGCTAAGTGTTTGCTATAATAATACCTCTTTATAACCCCAATACTATTCCAATAAAAGTCTCTTTTTTCTTAAGCTACTTGTGTTCTTTGAAAATCAACACTCTCTATATATGATCAAAACATTCTATTAAAAAATACAACCAATTAGCTCGTAACTGTTTAGAAGTTACTCTGTGACCCAAATGTCATAAATCATTGACAATGTAATTACAATCGTGTCATCATACTAGACAACACAATGTGTGGCCTTTCAAACCAGGGCTATTATTTCTATGGGATAATTTCCAATAAGAAGATAGTTATCTGAAATGAAATTTCCTAATTTAATAAGTAATAACATAAAATCCTCATAAATTGTGGAATCATATCTTTGCTCTTCGGTTCTTTCTACTTTTAAAGGGAATGGAATGAATGAAACATCAATGGAGAACATTATAATTTGTGGGCAAGCTGACAGAAAGCTCAATTTGAAGTCATAGAAACTTCATTAAAACCACCTATTTGACCATCATTGTAGATAAAAGTAATCTCATTATAGTTACAAAGATCTGTCAAATTTTCCCAACAAAACAATACTTATAAATAAAATGTTCCAATCTTTGAATGTCAAGATTGTTGAGACACAGAAGTTGGATTCTTTTTACCCCTATAATTTCTCAAGTCACACTTACACCATGTTACACTGACCCAAATTTGCCATTGTTAAATTCTCAAAATACAATATCTTACATGAGTTAAATTCACTTTCCTTAAGAAATATGGGAATTACATATTGTGTTTTATTGGATATGCCAATTAACTGAACTGCACACTATCTACAAATTATTATTTAAAAAATGCAGTGTAAGTCTTAATCCCAATACTACCTGTAATAAATTTTATTATGAAGTCTCTGTTTCTTTTCTTGATGCAAGGATATCATCACTATTAATTACAATAATACAATTATGTGCACATAAGGTGTGCAGAAAATTCATATGAAACTGTAGCACAAAAACTCTATCACATACGATAGATATTGTTCTTTAAGGAAACAAGCCACTGCCATCACCAATCCATCTTTGAGTTTCTTAAGCATCTAACACATGCAAGCTATTGCCTGGGTGTTGTGGGAGAAAAAAACCAAAAGACATCATCTTTGCTTTTAGTAAGTTTATTATCTGGTACAGGTGACAGAGTGAAGAACTTGCAGGACCACACAATTTCATACTCTTCTACTCAATCCACAGGAGTCGTCAATCCTCTTGACAGAGTTGTCTCTACTCCTCCTTACCCACTCACTTCCAACCCACCGTTGAGTGGCTTCCACCTCCATTACTCCTTTGAAGCTGTTCTCATCAGACCACTCCATTGCTGAATCCAGTAGATACTTCCCAATTCTTACTCTTAACAGGGGTTGCTTGCTCTCCTTGGAATGCTCTGGGAACCCTAGGTCTCATGTTCTTCATCGTCTCTTCCTTTCTGTCAATGGTGACTCTGTGTCCTCAGCTTCTGAACTTCTCATCCCCTGACATTCTATAATTTTTTGGTGCTACCTAGCCTAATTTATGTCTTATCTCATCCACCCCTGGGTTTACATTTCCACTTCTATACTTATGAATCCCAAATAAGCATCTCCAGTCCAAATGTCTTTCTGAATTACAGACACAGACCTCTACTTGGATGTCCCACAGACATCTCAAACTAAACATGTCAGAGTCAAGGCCAAACCCTTTAACTGGCTTATTCTTGCTTCTAACTCTAATTCCCTAATACATCATGCTTTCTCTCATCCCCAGCCTTTTGCTAATGCCAGTATTCCACCCTTTCCTGACCCATTTTGTCTGACCTTAACCGCCTGTCAAACTTTAATTCCTCCTCAAGCCTTAACTTGTACTCCAAAGTATGAATTTGGGATCCTCATAGGTACTTCTATTACATGTATCATAATGCCCTGTACCCCTCATTAGACTGCGGGTCTTGGGATAACACATCCATGTTGTTCTGCATTGTCTCCAGAGCCTGGCATGGTGGTTGCTCTAAAGGAGCTGTTCTACCATGTGTAGTATACTAGAGCGGCTAAGGGCTAAGACTCCAAAGCAGACAGCCTGGCTTTAAGTCCTATTTCTGCCATATAATACCTATGTAACTTTACACAAGCTATTAAATATCTTGTTACCCAGGCCGTGGGTATAATAGTTTGTTTCACGGAATTATTGTGAGAATTAAGTTAGTTTACAAAGTGTGCAAAAATAAGTGCCTAACATATAAGAAGTGCTAAATAAATATTAGTTACTATTTTCAGTTGAAAATGTATTGTGTTCTTGTTGTCCCTATCCATCAACAAGTTTACCACAAGAAGCTTCAATGTAATGCTGAGCATTGGCCTATGAAGACAGTGCAGTCTAACTGGAATGTACCATTAACTACAGCTGCCACTTTACAATGCACACAGTGTAGGGAGGAGTCAGTTTTACAGCCTCTGTCTATGCCTTCTCTGCTTAGACCTTCTATTTCCTCCAAGAAAAGACTTGATTGGTTAGAGCCCACAACTGACTGGACCACATTTGCTCTAATGGGGCTCTCAACAATTGCGTAAGACTAGATGGGAAAAATGGGACATTCTTTTTAGATTTGCAGCATCTACTCTCTTAAACTGCCTTCTTCCAGCTGTCAGAAGGGAAGAAGGAGATCTCGCTTAGACTTTGAATATAAACCATACATTCCAATGTAGCCTTGGACCAGAATTCTCCTTTTGGGAATCAGGTGCTTGCACAGCAATTAAAGCCCTCTGATTCACATTCTGCACCTGTTTCTGCATTCATTACACAGAATGACTTGGGAAAATGACAGGGCAAGATTCTAGCATTCCCATGGCCTTGACTGAGCACCATCATAAAATAGAAAAGTGGCCATTTATATTCCTTACACATGCCAACGTCCACCAGGGGCACCAGACTAGGGATGGTAGATTACCTGCGGCTGGGTCCTGTCCTAGATATAGAGAATACAAAGGGGGGGGTAGGACAGCCCTGCTCTCCAACAGTGTGGGCAATCTACTAAGGGGGGCAGATATGTGTAATACACTACAGCAAGTGTTTTAATAGAGATACATGCATACATAGGTAGGTATGAGGGAGTTGTCAGCTCCCTTCAGTTGGAAAAAGCTTCAAAGGAGAAAGCATTCAGGAGTTTTTGAGATTTACAAAAGTGGGCAAATGCTCTCAAAGGAAGCAAGTGCAAAGCCACAGAAAGGTTAAAGAGCAGGATAGATGTGAAGAAATAGAAGTAATTCCATCTGTCTTTAGGGTAGAAGCAGTGAGGGCACTGGCTATCAGTGACACCAGGCAAGAGCCACATAGATCATGGAGGACTGCATCTGGTTGGGCTTTATCCTATCATGGACGAAGATGCCAGCAGAGAATTAGAAGTAACTCTTGTCTTGGTTTTGGTATAATCCTACAGAGGGAAGGTGGTCTGAGGACAGAAGTGCACTCTTCCCAGCATGAAATTTGTTTCCAGGGTATGAACTGAACATTGAAAGTATACGGCTGCAATTCCTTTAGAGGGAAGATAAAGATATTAATTCATGTTGCCATAACCACGAGCAATAACTTAAAGACAGAGTACTCTAAACACAATTCTAATTTGATTGCCCCCTAAAAATGAAACGAACCCAACTAGCAAAACAGAGACAATTTCAAACCATTAAAATTAGAAATGAGCTCATGTTTAAGTTCAATTTTATAGTCTTTTTTATGTGGGTTTCAGAAAATCTAGTAGATTCAATAAAATAAAATATCCCAGACACCTGGTACAATTAAAGCAAGTGAACCAAGTGGTAAAAATATCTCTGATTGGGGCTATGTTTGATGTCTAGCCAGAAAGACTACAGATTCTGTGACTCTACAGTCTGAAATAAATACATTGGCTGGGGTGTGGATAGAACAGAAATATATTAATTATTTCTTATGGGTCAGAAAGTCACTACCTTGTTTTAAAAGGACTAAGAAGGCCAGGAGGCTTTTCACTGGCTCCTTAAATAGTTCAAACCCATGTATCTTCCTAGATTTATCCCATGAAATATCCAGAGGCAAACTAATCTGTTTGAGGAAAGCCCCCAGATGCTTTCCCATTTCCTTTTTATTCACTGGGAGAAACTGATCTTTACTTGTTGGCCACATCTAAAAGATCATATAAATGATCTTTTACTTGTTGGCCACATCTAAAAGAGGTTGCTTGCAGTTTTCCACACCAGTTCCTTGTAAATGATTCTTAATTGCAAAATCTTCATTCCCCATCACTTAAAATGTCACCTTTCACTTACGTACCACAAGAGTGTTAATTCTAGTAAGGGATGCCGTTAGCAGATAAGACTGTTTTGAAAAAGTATTTTTAAAAAGATTTTGAAGTTCATTAAGAAACGATTTTTCCTTCCCAAGGAGGACGGGTGACAGGAACAGCAGAACAGCAGTTACTGTAAGGTGTTTATAACTTACAACTTTTACACACTGTGATTCGGCCTCTGATGCGCAGTTTCCATAGCAACTACCATATCATCTGATCCTACAGATATTTTTAAGATGAAGATAAATTTTTTTAAGAATATGGATCAGGATCTCAAGGTAAATTTATTCCCTAAATCCACTGTTCCCAGTGACACCAGCAAGAGGCTATTTTTGACAGAAAATGTGCTAAAGCAAGTATGTCTATGTATATTCTATTCACTGATTTTACAGGTTATTGAACTTAATGTTCAAATTTATTTTGAGTAGGCTTCCTTTTTCTTATTTAATAGCTTAATTGAAATATAATTAAAATACAGAAAACTGCAAAATTTAAAGTGTAAAATCTGTTACATTTTACATATAGATACATTGTGAAACCATCACATCTAGGTAGTGAACATATCCATCACCCTATAAGGTTCCTAATAGCCTTTGTAATCCCACACTCCTTCCTCTCCCCACACATCCCCCACCATTCCCAGAGAACCATTGGTCTGCTGTTACCATCAATTAGTTTACATTTTCTAGAAATTTCAGTAAATGAAATCATACAATATGTGCTACTTGTTGTCTGGCTTCTGTTGCTCAGCATAAGTATTTTTAGACTCATCCATGTTTTAGTTTTTATCAACAGTTCATTCACTCATTTTTATTGCTGGGTAGTATTCCACTGCACATACAGACCACGATTTCTTTATCCATTCACTAGTTGATGGACATTTGTACTATTTCTAGTTTGGAACTATTACAGAAAAAGTGGTCATAAACATTCATGTGTAGCCTTTGTATGAGCATATGATTTCATTTCTCTTGAGTAATTACTTAGGAATGAAATGTGTGAATCATAAAGTAGGCAATGTTAAGTTTTAAGAAATTGTTGATATTTTTTCCTAAAGAATTTGTTTCATTTTCCATTCCCACTAGTAGTGATGAGTATGCAACTGCTATCCTTGCTAACACTCAGTAGAATCAACATTTTTTTTTTTTATTTTAGCCATTCTAATGCCAGGTGCTGGCCATTATTTCCATCTCAATTTGCACTTCCCCAGTAACTAATGAAATTGAACTTCTTTCTGTGTGCTTATTTGCCATAAATATATCTTCTTCGATAAATTGTCTGTTCAAACATTTTGCTCATTTAAAAGAACTGGAGTATCTTCCTATCACTGAATTTTGAAAATTCTTGATTTAGTATAGACACAAGTCCTTTGTCATATATAAGATTGGTATTTTGTTCCAGTCTGTTTCTTGTCCTTTCATTCTTTTAGTAGTCACTTTCAAAGAGCAGAAATTTTTAATTTTGAGGAAATTCAAACCATCACTTTTTGTTTTATGGATCATCCTTTTGGTGTTGTGTCTGAGAAATCTTTGCTAAACTTGAGGTCAAAAATCTGTATTTCCTCCAGTTTTGGGGTGCCTGAGTGGCTCAATTGGTTAAGTATCTGACTCTTGATTTCGGTTCAAGTCATGATCTCACAGTTCACGCTTGCTCTCTTTCAAAATAAATGAATAAACTTTAAAATAAATCTCCTATGTTTCTTCCAGTTTTATAGTGTTAGGACTTATATTTAGATCTGTGATAAATCTTGAGTTAATTTTTGTGTTTGGTGCTAGAAATCATTCTCCAAATTCCGCGTTAGTAGAATTTCACAAATCTATTTTCATTCAGTTCAAAACACTTCCAGATTTCCCTTTTGAATTCTTCTTTGTATTTTGGAGCCCTGACATTAGGTACATAAATGTTTAGAATTGTTGTTTTCTGGATGAATGTCTTCTTTTTCATGACAAAATAACCTTCTTTACCCCTGATAATATTCTTTGCTCTGAAATCTTTATTTGATATTAATACAGCCACTACAGCTTTCTTTTGATTAGTGTTAGTATGGTGTATCTTTTTTCAAGCCTTACTTTTAATATGTTTTTGTTTTTAAATTTAAAGTAAGCTTCTTGTAGTAAAGTTAGCATCACACAGGTCGTTCTTGCTTTTGCATCCACTCTAACGGTCTCTGTCTTTTAACTGGACTGAGTTTTGTTTTGTCTGTTTCTGTGTATGTGTTTTACCATTACATTTATCTTACCTTTTTTATTGCTGCAAAATCAATTACCAGAAATTTAGCAGGTTGAAACAACACCAATTCATCATCTCCCAGATCTGTAGGTCAGAAGTCCAGGTGGGCTCTAATAGGTTCTCTTCTTAGGCTCACAAGGGCAAAGTCTAGGTGTTGGCCATGTTGGCCTTTTATCTAGAGGCTCTATCAAATAATTTGCTTCCAGCTCACTTAAGTTGTTAGAATTCAATTGATTGTGATTGTAGAACTAAGGTCCCATTTCCTTGCTGGCTGTCAGCCAAGGACTCCTTTCAGCTACCAGAGGCTGTCCAGGATCCTTATCATATGACCTTCTCAATCTTCAAGTATCCAATGGTACACTGAATTTTTCTCTCACTTTGAATCTCTGAATTCTCTTGCTCCCAACAGAGAAATCTATCTGCTTTTTTTAAAAGAGTTCAGTGATTAGGTTATACCTACCTAGATAATCTCCCGTCGTCCTATAATTTAATACAACCACCCCCCTCATACCTCATCACATTCAGTCGTGTGGTTTAGGGAAGGAAATCTTTTGAGGCTGTTTTAGGATTTTGTTTACCACAACCATTAATGTGATCATTGATATAATCAGGTTTAAGTCTATGATTCTGTAATTTATTGTCTTCTTGTTCTATTTTTTCTTTCTTTTCTTTTTTTTTTTTTTTTGCTTTCTTCTGGATTTAGTATATTTTTATTTTCCCCTTTTATCTCTTTCATTAAATCTTTAGCTCTAATTCTAATTTTATTATTTTAATGTTTCTTTTGGGGTTTATAATATACATTTTTGATTTATCAGAGTCTGTCTTCAAGTGACATTATACTAGTGCGTGAATAATATAATAATGTTATGATAATATACTTTCATTTCTTCTCTTCTGGCCATGTTTTGTTGTTGTCCTACATTTTATTTGTACATTTAATAGAAACTCGTACTACCTACTATTTTTTTAAATATTAACTGTCTTTTAATGGTTTTTAAATAATAAAAAAATAACTTGCATATTGACCCACACGGTTCACATTTCCAGGACTTTTCATATTCCATTGTACAGATCCATATTTTCACATGGTATTATTTTCCTTCTGCCTAAGAGATTACCTTTAACATTTCTTACAGTGTGGGTCTGTTGGCAATGAACTCTCCTGGGTTTTACAGGTCTGAAAAACTTCATATTTTGCTTTCATTTTTTGAAGTACATTTTCAGTGGGCATAGAATTCTAATTTGTTTTCCTCCTTTCAATACTCTAAAGATGCTGCCCCACTCTCTTTTGTTTACATTGTTCTCAAAATAATCAGTTGTCATGCTTATCTCCTTCCCCTTTGTATGTAACGTGTCTTTTTCTCTGGCCACTTTTAAGATTTTCTCTCCATCCATGGTTTTGGGCAAATTGATTATAATGTGCTTTTCTGTAGTTGTCTTCATGTTTCTTATGCTTGGGATTCATTGAGATCTTTAAAACTCTGTGTTTAGTAACACTATATGTTTGCTATATTTCAATAAAAAATAAAAACAAAACCCCCTGTGTGTTTATAATTTTTATCAAATTTGAAAAAATTGTGGCCATTATTTCTTTGCATGTATTTCCTGCCTACATTCCTTCATGGAATCTAATCACATGTGTTTTAGACTGAGGCTGCTTCAGAGCTTTCATTCTTTTCCCTCAATGTGTTTTATTTGGATAGCTTCAATTGCTATGTCTTCAAGTTTACTAATATTTTCTTCTACAATGCTTAATCTGCCATTAATCCCATCCAGCTAATTTTTCTCAGACATTGTAGTTTGATTTTGTGATTTTTTATGATTCATATATATATTTATTCATTATATATATATGAATATATTTATTCACATATATATTTCCATGTCTTTACTTAACCTGTTAAATCTTTCCCATGGTTTTCTGAATATGTAGAATACAGTTATTATAACTATTTCAGGATTCTTATTTGCCAATTCTAACATCTGTGTTAGTTCTGGGTTGGTTTCAATTGATTTTTTTTTGTCCTCATTCTGGGTTGCTTTTTTTTTTTTTTTTTTTTTTTTTTTTGCTTCTTTGCATTCTATAATTTTTTATTGGATGCCAGACATCGTGAATTTTGCCTTGTTGAAAGCTGAGTATTTTTGTATTTCTATAAATACCTTGAGTTTTATTTCTGGTATGCAGTTAAGTTACTTGGAAACATTTTCATCCTTGCCTTGAAGATTTGCTAGGTGGGATCAGAGCAGTATTTAGTCTAGGGCTCATTATTTCCCACTACTGAAGCATAACCCCTCTGAGTACTCTACACAATGTCCTGTAAATTATTCATTTCTCCAGTCTGGCTAGTGGAAATGGGCATTATTCCCAGCCCTGTGTGGGCTTCCTCTACTTTTCCTTCTAACCATTTCATTTGGTTACTCTCTTAGTCCTGGTTAGTTTCTTCACATACGTGTGCTGATTAGTACTCTGCTGAATACTAAGGGGAACCCTACGTAGACTTCAATAGTGCCCTTGCTGTGTAGTTCTCTCCTCACTATCTTCTGTATTAAAGCCACTTCGGTCCAACGAAAGTCTGTTTCATCTCCTCAACTAAGGGAGTCTATCAGGTTCCATCCAGACTCCCTCTCCCTGTGCCAGAGCTGGGAAACACTCTCAAGACCAGAAGCCAGACAATTGTAGGGTCACCTTTGTTTGTTTCCTGTCTCTCAGGGTTCACTATCCTTAGAAACCTAATATCCAATATGTTGTAAAAAAAAATTTTTTTTTCAAAAAAAAAATTGTTTCAGGCAGGAGGGGAATCCAAGTCCCTTATTCCAGCTTGTTTCAAAGTGGTCATATAAATTTACCTTTTAAAAGTCTAGTAACATTGGGGCACCTGGGTGGCTCATCAGTTAAGCGTCAGACTTTGGCTCAGGTCATGATCTCACAGTTAGTGAATTTGAGCCCTGCATTGGGCTCTGTGCTGACGGTTCAGAGCCTGGAGCCTGCTTCAGATTCTGCCCCTCCTCTGCTCTCACTCTGTCTCTCTCTCAAAAATAAATAAACAATAAAAAATTTTTTAAATGTAGTAACATTGACTCTTCAAAGTATGAAAAGCATATGTGATTCTAGAGAGATAGTTCAACTGAAATAACTAAAGAATACTGATATTATAGAAACTGTCTTAGCTATGATGATAGGAATTTGTAACTGAAGTATAACAACATTTATATGTTGTCTTATGTAGAGAGATTAATATTGCTCACAGTTACGGTTGTCCTGAAGTTGATATTTACCACAGATGTAAAAATAGTGAATTATAAAATTCTACTCTTCACATTTTCAAGCAAAGCCAGATTGTGCCAAATTACCTGAAAACTGAACCCATCCAGATAGAAAAGGATTTCTATAGCTACCATATAGACCCAAGCACATAAGCCCATTACACTCAGCCACTGATGTTAACCATAACAGTGATAAAATTCTAGGTTTACCCAGTAGATAAAGAAATTACTTTTAAAAAACCTATCATTTTCCAAATCCTTAGGGAAATAGCATAATTTGTGCACCCTTTCTATGGTTTATGGACATTTGGATTTTTTTCCAGGGGTTGGCTATTATAAAAAAATGGTGCAATGAACACTTGTGTATATGTTTCCTGGTGTACATGGACACGTAACCCTTTAGGGTACATATTTAGGAGTATAATTCCCGAGTCGTGTGGCAAGTATATTTTAGATATACTAGATTATGCCAAACATGTTTACCAATTTATAATCCATCAACGGTAGTGAATGAAGATCACTTTTGGTTCACATCTATACCTACACTTAATGGTTTTTTTTTTCCTCTTAAAAAGATTTTTTTTTCTTTTTAAGAAGACAGAGAAAATTATAAAGGTTATATTCATTATTCATTCTTTCTTCCATACATTTTCTCATTACATCTAGTTTTTTCTTACTTTTGGGGTGCTTTAGATTCAAATATAAAGACAATATAACCCTGATTTTCACTAGAGGACTCACAGACTAAGGGATACAGATTTAGTGTAAAAGATAAAAGACTCAGGTTTGTGATAAATAGAAGGTCAAAATAGGATCAATCTGTTTGTAATCATACCATAGAACTATAAACATTACCAAAAAGATTCAGTTGACTGATGAGGAATCTTTAGTTAGCCCAAGGTTTATAGTCTATAATTAGGTAAAACAGATGTGTCTGGTGTGTGTGTGTGTGTGTGTGTGTGTGTGTGTGTGTGTGTGTGTGTTTAAGTATAAGGAGAGAAAGAGACATTTTTTAAGGACAAATCAGGAATCAAATAAGTCCAAATCCTGAAAGTCCCCTTCATAGGATCAAGTCCAGAATTTATGATAAAGATCACAAAACTTTTATGGTAAAGGCCAGATAGTAAATAGTCTAGGGTTTGTGGGCCATAAGTTTTCTGTCTCAAATACTCAACTCTGCCCTTGTAGTGTGGAAGCAGCACAGACAATACATAAACAAATGAGTTCAACTGTGCTTCAATCAAACTTTTTACACAAGAACAAGCTGTAGACCTGATTTGGTCCAAGGGCTATCATTTGTGAATCCCTGATCTAAGGCATGAAAACTTGAGTCAGATGATCCACAGACACCCTGTTAGTGTAAGTTAGTATCAGTTTTCCTATACTTTAGTGTAAATGAAGACTTCAAAAGTAGGTTATGATAGAGAGGATAGAAAGGAAGGAGAAAACACAATGAAGATGCCTGAGGGCACAGTAAAATACCACCTCCACCATAACTTTACCTCAGGCCAGTACTAGGATATATGATTCAGTGGAATTTTGCATTTCCAACGACAATTATTATGCATGTGACAGACAATATATGTGACAGCAATATGCATTTCAGTGAATGAAAGGACTTTCTGGAAGCAAGAGTAACTTTACCTTTAAAAGACCAACACATTTCATTTTACTAATGATAAGTTTAAATTTTTTTCATGTTTTTATTTATTTTTGAAGGAGAGAGAGACAGAGCATGAGCGGGGGAGGAACAGAGAGAGAGGGAGACATAGAATTTGAAGCAGGTTCCAGGCTCTAAGCTGTCAGCACAGAGCCCGATGTGGGGCTCGAACTCACAAACTGTGAGATCATGGTCTGGGCCGAAGTCGGACGCTTAACCGACTGAGCCACTCAGGCGCCCCGATAAGTTTAAAATTTTTAAAACTTTTTTTAGGTTCATTTTCAAGAGATGGGAACAGAGTGCAAATGGGGGAGGGGCAGAGAAAGAGGGAGACACAGAATCCGAAGCAGCTCCAGGCTCTGAGCTGTCAGCACAGAGTACAATGCAGGTCTCAAACTCACAAACCACCAGACCATGACCTGAGCGGAAGTCGGACACTTAACCGACTGAGCCACCCAGTTGCCCAGGTGGTGATAAGTTTAACGTGTCCCACAAGTCAAAGTGTTCATGGAAATTTTATCCCTAAAGAAATAAGTATGTAGGGTTGTTTTTTGTTTTGCTTTGCTTTACATTTACTAGCTGAGAATTTCTTAGCCCTTACACCTTAGGAAATATAAAATATTGTGCCAGATTATTAAATACAAATGTTGCTTGAAGTCAGTACTTCAGAAAAGCAAATTATCTTTTAGTTCACTGAAACTCTACCCAATCAAAAATACCATTAGTATCCCAGCGAGAGAGGCTATAGAATCTTTTCTCATCTATAATATTCTTAGTGAATAATTAGCATAATAGAAAATCTATTTCATAATATTTAAAATAATAAGAGCTACTGCGAATTAAAAACCTATTATGTATCTGTAAAGAATTAGTCATAACAACTCTATCAGGTACAAAATATAATTACCACCCTATTTTACAGATTAAAAAAAACAACAACAGAGACGCAAAGAGGTTAAGTAACTTCCCCAGGGGCACACAGCTAGTAAGTATTGGGGCTGGGATTCAAACCGAGGCAGTCTTCTCTCAGGGTCTCTCTCTTTAAACAGTATGCTGTTCTGCCTCCAAAGAGATGATACCATTTATACTTCTTTTCTCAACTAGTATGTATTTAGGACCAGACTGTATGTAGTATTTAAAATTAGTCATTGACTAACTCTACCTTTTTTATTTAGGTTTGAAATTTCACATGAAGTTTTTTTAGTAGAGTTGACACACAAAGTTACATTAGTTTCAGGTGTACAACACAGCAATTCGACTCGCTTCCACATTATGCTGTGCTCACCACGAGTGTAGCTACCATCTGTCACCATACAATCCTATTACAATACCACTGACTATGCTCCTTATGCTGTACCTTTTATTCTCATGACTTACTTGTTGCCTAACTGGAAACTTTACCTTTTAAGAGTCCAACACGTAATAGAGATTTGATGCTTTAAAGAAATACAGAAGAAAACTTCCCACTCTGTTTGTTTGTTCCTATGCGGTATGTTACCAAAGAAAAAGACACTTTCCTCTTGTCTAGAACAACTTTGCTATGGACTGTTTGTGCACCCCCCAAATTCACATGTTGAAATCCTAACGTTCAATGTAATGGAATTAAGAAGTGGGGTTTGGGGGAGTGATTAGGCCATGAAAATGGAGCCCTTGTGAATGGGATTATAAAAGAGAGCACTTTTAAAAGAGAGCACTCTTACCTCCCCTGCAGTGTGAGGTCACAAGGAGAAGACAGCTGTCTCTAAACCAGGAAGTGAGTTCTCATCGGACGCTGAATCTGCAGGCACTATGATCTTAGACTTCCTAGCCTTCAGAATAGTCATAAATAAAAGTTTAAGTCCCACAGTCTATGGTATTTCTGTTACAGCGGCCTGAAAGACTAAGACTAACTTACTTATAGATTTTTCCAAACTCTGTTCCTAACTTTTTCCTCATCCTCCTGGCAAATTGGTCATACCGTCCTCAGTGCTTCCAACGGACCTTATTCCTACTGTTAATATGGCACTGATCCCATCGGATGGCAATAATTTGCTTTTATATTTGTCTTTTTCTCTGGACTATGGACTCCTCAGGGACAGAAAGTTTGTCACACTTCTCTTCATGTCTCCAGAATCTTCACAGGGTCTACTATGGAAGGCACTTAAATGTTTGATGAATGGTTGAATGCACACACGAATCGATGCATTCCAAGCAACGGTTCCACGATTGTTACTCCCCCAAAGAAGAGATATGCCAATATCCAGCAGTGCTATAAAACAAAACAAAAAAATCCAAAATCTTTTGAAAAGATTCTCTCTTAATCGAACACATCTGTTTCACTTATTGCAGGAGTGTGTAAGCGCGACTGGGGAAGGTTGCTGCCCCAAAAAGAGCAGGCTCTGTAACTTAGAAGTTATGCTAATACATGCTAGCTGTCCCTTAGCGGCATATACTACTGCTTTGAGACTCTTCCACAGGGGCACAGCTATGGTCCATTTACCCCCTCTCAAGTTTTAATAATATTGTTGAAGAATCGGTTATAAGAAATTGCTGAGAATGCTGAGGGGAATTGCTAAATAATTCCGCAGCATTTCCGCTTAAACATCTTAAGTGCTAGGCTACCAAAGACCAGTGCTTTTTCATCTGGCTTTGCTTTTTGTTTTCGTTTTGCATGAAACAATGTATCACTACTGTTGTTCTTCCAAATACAGTGTCGAAAGAAATTGGATTTTCAAAGCTTTCCTCTTGCTGGATTAAACTGTAATAAGTTTAAAATTTAAAAAGTGGTGTTTCAACTTAACACGGCTTTTTAAAACACTACAGTAGAAGGGGGAAATTGCAAAGTAATTTTTATTCTTTTGCTTTGTCCTTCATGACATGAAATCCTTTGCTAAATTATTCTACTTGGAAGGTTCAGGGTTGCCTTTTTGTGATGGCATGTATATTTCTTTTTGTTTGTTTTTGTTACAATGTAGGATTATTGCTTTTCAAAGGGTGGTGTCACAAGAGGATGCTGTAAAAATCCAGAGATGCTGCCAGTAATTAGGCAGCTGGGTGGCCTAGAAATCCTCTCCATTACACTGTTGCTTCTCTGCCAGCTCTCCCTGTTCCCTCTTCTGGGGAAGAGAAAAAAAAAAAAACACCCAAAACAAAACAAAACAGTTTTTTTTCTTTACATAGTTCTTATAGGCAGAATGAATAAACCTTTTCTTTTTCACTTGCCAGAGTCTTCTGACACAACATCAACTTCCATATTTATGATTCATGGTCCTTGCTTTGATTTATAATTAGTTGTCAAAAACACGTTTAATGAATGATCAGGGCTATAATATTTAATGTGTTAAGGGAGTTCTACTCACAAATCCATGGGCTGCCCACCTGTACATATGCTGTCCACATGGATTAATACTGTGTCCATTTTTTAAACCAAAACAGTTCTCAAGTATGTATCACTGATAACCAAGCTAATACATGCCCAGAGCTTGTAATAGATGAGTGTCAGCCTAAGGACACAGAACAGGTTTTGCTCTTCTCCATCTGTCTCTACCTCTCTTTCTGTCTCTGTCTCTCTCAATCTCTGATGTCTCTCCTTTCATTCCAACATGTGGTTTTGAGAAATGAACCCAAATGCATGTGTGTGTGTATGTTTTGAATTGTCTTATTAGCGTATGTGCGGGAATTTGTAGGCTATGTGTGGTGGTGCTTAGTAGGCATTCCATAACTATTTATCGAACTGAATTATGGGTATTTGGATTTCTTTTTCAAAACTTTTTGAGGCTGGGTGTAGAGGGCTGAATAGAGCCCCCCGGCCCCCCCCAAAAAGGTATATCAATGTAATAATCCTCACAACTTGTCAATATTACCATGTATAGCAAAAGAAACTATTACCTTACATAGTAAAATATTACCTTAAATGGTAAAAGATGTGATTGAGTTAAAGATCATGGAGGAAGAGCTTATCTTGGATCATCCCATAGTCCCTAAATGCGATCACAGATGTATCCTCGCAGAAGGAAGCAGAGGGGGTCTTGAGGCAAACACACAAAGGAGAAGGAGGCAAAGTGAACACAGAGGCAGAGTTTCAGTAATGCAGCCACAAACTAAGGAATGCCAAGGAACACGAGGCAACCACCAGAAACTCAAAGAGGCAAGGGACCAATTCTCCCCAGAGTGCAACTGTGCTGACACCCTGACTTCAGACTTCTGACCTCCAGAACCATGAGAGAATACATTTCCGTTGTGTTAAAGTGCCCAGATCGTGCTAATTTGTTGACAGCAGCCCCAGGAAACTATATGCAGCTAACCTCAGGAACCAGGCAGGTAAGGGCCTGCGGATGCGGGAGAAGATGCCCAGACCCGTGGGGGAGGCCAGGAAGGCTCCAAAAGTAAGGCAGAAAGTGAGGAAAATCATATTGGCCCAGATGTTGTTCCCTACGTAGGAACACAGCAAACCAAGTGTGATCCAGGCAAACATTGATATTTGAGGAGACCCAAAATAGCGCAGAGGGAACTGCAGCAGTAATTCAGACAGCTGGGGGGGGGGGCGCAAGGACGTCAAGTGGGCATCAGGATGAGCTGTGATTAATTATTAATATTCATAGGAGAAAACATTACCTTAGAACTCAGTTTCCCAGGCTTTGAACTATCACTCACCTATCAGGTAGGTTTCATTTTTCCCATTTTATACATGAGAAAAATAAAACACAATGGAGCTTAAATTAAAAATAAATGTTCAAGATCACAGAGATAGTAAGTGGCAAAAACAGGATTCAAACTCAAGTCTGTCTGACTCCTAGCCTATGCTTTCCACTCGTGTGCTGTAAGCCCCTCTCTGCTTTCCTGCCCTAGTCAGCAGAGTTGTAACAGCAACAGGATCCAGGCCCGGTGGGCGGTTGATAGGAGGTGGACTGTGCCAAGGCTCTGCCCCGTCCTGGGCAAACCTCCAGACCAATCAAGGAGGGAGGGTAATGAACAGAAGAGAAATGAGTGTGGGGTTCAAGGTAAGTTACATTCAGGTTCAGGACTGACCAGTGGCTGGCTGGCTGATCTCTGTCCAACTTCTTCATCTTTATAAGTGTTATCTATCCCACAGAATCAGTCCATGATGTTATATATGTAAGTAAAATGACTACTTCAGTATCTGTTGAGAAAAATGGCTTCCTGTTACATGACAGGATTTTGAGAAGGTTGGACAAATACTGACAGGCATAGTTATCGCTACTGTAAATTACCACACAGTCTTATGCTTTGTTTTTTTGAAGTAAACACTGACTTAAATTAAAACTATAGAAAAATATATGTAATACATAAATATAAAATTATATATATACCATATTAAAACTATAGAAAAATATATAATTTTATTTATATATAATATATATACATATAATATATACAATTATATATACATGTATATATACTATAGAAAATATATAATTTTATTTATATGTAATACATTTATATGCATACAATATATAAAACTATATATACATATATACATCTCTCTCTCTCTCTATATATATATATATAATACCATAAGCTTGGTGTCTTAGAAACAACAGAAATTTACTTCTCACAGTTCTAGAGGCTGGGAAGTCCAAAATCATGGTGCTGGTAGATTCCAGGCCTGGTGAGAGCTTCCTGGTTCATAGCCATCTTTTCACTGTGTCTTCACATGGCAGATGGGGAAGGGAGTTTTCTTGTGCCCCTTTTATAAAGGCATTAATCCCATTCTCCATCCTCATGACCTAATCACTCCCAAATATCCCACCTTGTAATACTATCACCTTAGGGGTTAGGTTTCAACATATGAACTTTGTGGGGACACAAATGTTCAAACCATAACAGTTTGGTTTGATGAAATGGTCGTGTTATTAGAAATCCAATCCCCTACAATCCCTTGGTTTCCTGTCTCCACAATTAGCTACATTTGCAAAGCACCTGGGTTTCATCCCCAAAAAAGGCATGTTATTTATTACAAATATAGATAACTATTTAAAAATTTTTTAATGTTTATTTATTTTTGAGAAAGAGAGAGACAGAGCATGAGCAGGGGAGGTGCAGACAGACAGGGAGACACAGAATGTGAAGCAGGCTCCAGGCTCTGAGCTGTCAGCACAGAGCCCGACGCGGGGCTCAAACTCACAAGCCGTGAGATCATGACCTGAGCCGAAGTCAGATGCTTAACTGACTGAGCCACCCAGGCACCACGATAACTATTTTAAAGGGCTGATCTGTATTCTGACATTCAACATATATTAGGCTACATGTGATGTAATTTTGATTGGCTTTCCTCATCAAAGTTTTGGGATGTGAATTTGGAATCATCCTCTTGGGGTGTACCAATCTTCCAGGCACAGGTTCTTACTTACAAGCACACAGTGTTCACATTTCAATGGAATTATTTGATAATTAAAAAAAAAACATATTAAATATAAAGCATTTTGTGTTTCTAGAATTTTTCTCAACTGAACATTGCAAACAGAGTTGATTTGAAATACAAGTTGAGACTGAAGAAGAGATAGGAACATTTTTTTCTTATTTTCTAAAATAAGAGAGTAAATGGAGGCAATAATAAAATATATACATACATATAGATACATATATAGATACATGTATACGAAATATATGTACATACATATATATACAAATGTGAGTGTGTGTGTACATGTGTATGTATATAGTATACACACACGTGTGTGTGTGTGTGTATATATATATATATTTGCTGTAGTAAAATTAAATAGATACTTCAAATAGAATTGTTTGATGGATCACTCAAAAACTTAAACAAAAACTTTCAAAATCCTCCATTTGGCTTTAAATAATCACTTAACTTTAAAAAAAAAAAAAAAGACACTCTGAAAGTTTATGAGCTGTTCATGCTTCAGAAGTAAAGATAATACCATCGACCCACCACCGGTAAGACATGTTCTTTGAGTGATTTTTGTTTTAATATTGACAGTGTTTTCTGATAAATGTGAATTCTCTCTCATGCTTCCTTTACAACCAGCAGCACACATTTACAAATGGCTGACTTTGGTTATTGAGGCATCAGAAGCATAGAGCTAGAACAAAGCATACTTGCACTCATTCATGTGAGATCAAATCAATGACCTTCACCTCATTAGCACGTTTTCCAACCAATGGATAAAGCTACAGTGAACTCCTTCCTCTGGGAGGAGTTGTCAAAGCTGACTCTTACATGAAGGCCTCAAAATCCTTTCCAAAGAACAAAATGAGAACAAATAATAATCCAGTCCTTACAATCTGACTTTTAGATCTACACTTAGTCACTGGTTGATCCAAGTGAGTGAAGGATGGCGATAACCTCATTTTTATATTTGGATGTATCAGAGATATCAGATTCTTAGGAGCATGAAAGGTTCAACTTGGTAGTGCTTTCTTGGGAGGAGGTAAAATATCATGTGTCCAGGAAAGAAAGTGTAATAATAGGGACCAGAATTACTTAGTTGTATACCAGAAGACATATCGGTAGTTATTTTAAGTGATTACAGGCTGTATCTTACAGTGTTTAAATGGTGAAAAGTCATGGTCAGCCTATGTAAAAATTTGAAAATAACCCATAAATAAAACCACACCTTGACATCAAGCAGATTCCATCCAAAGGTACATGATAGGCTTGACTGAATTAATATTACTTAGTAGGACCAGCACTGAGAGCCTGAAAATATCCCCACTTGTTCTGAAAACATGAGAGCCTCCAATGTAACAACAGCTTTTCCAAATTTATTGTCTATCTTTTTGTCTTTGTACCAGAAGCAAATAATTTTTTTTAAATGCTAATTGGCGGTTCTGCAAAGATTCCACAGTGCCCCCACACTAATTGCATCACCTGCAGAATTCTCAGTTGGACTCCACTTCCAACCTGTACAGTCAGGAAGTCTGACAGGCAAATGTATGCTCAAAGTTCTCAACAAAGGGGAAATTACTTTACAGTCTGCTATAAACATGTGGAGATAGCTGAAAGTTATTTCATTTCATTCATTAGGGATGGTCTAACTTGGCTAATCTACACTGTGTTTAAATTATATAGCTGCTTTTCCTAATTTTTGGGTAAGTGCTATATTTATGGCCCACATGCTGAATATTTGAAATAGTTTGAACCGATATATATGGCATGATGGCTTGTTTATACTTGAGTTGATTAAATTGCCCACTCCACATTTTGCATGGTTCTCACATAAATTATTTTGATCAATGTAAAAGTTGCTTAGGCTGAAGGAATTATGTGTTTGACAGCTGGTTGTTAGTTGTTGGCTCCAAGCAGTTGATCAAAAACGAAATTTCAAATTGGGGTGGGGGGAGCCCTTTGCAAGACTGAGAAGCTGATTTGCTACAAAACCCACAGAGCACATGGGAAAGAAAAGTTTAAAGCCATTATACACTTCTTTTTGTGGTTCTAATTGTTACAACTGTGACTTACAAAAAGTTGATTTCCTCATGCCTGAGATTTGTCATCTGTCAAATGGAGCTAACATTTGCATCAACCATATGAGACTGCCAATTTTGTAGATCATAAATGGTCAAACTTCAGCAATTTCATATAGTTCATTCTAATAAGATCCATATCGTAGGATTATTAGAAGGATGAAATAAATTAATGTAGATAGAGCACTCAACACAATGACTGAAATGTATTAAGTACATGGACAATAAATGTTAATAATTTCTAAAATATTATTCCCATATTTAAGGCTGGGTTAATGTAAAGAGAAGTGCACAGTACATACCAGTAATTTCTGCTTCAAATGTTGTTTCTGTACCATCTCACTTTTCACTGGTAGGTCCAGGTGAGATATTACTAAGCAGTAATCCAGATTGAGGCAGGGCCACCTGTTCCGTAAGGTGGGGGTGGGTGCCTGATTCAAGACAGGACAGTCCACAAGCAAAGCCAAGTACAAGGAGGTAATAAGCACAGGTGCTGAGGATTGAGTCTGGGAACCATTAGTTCATTCCAGAATCTGGTCACTGAAGCTGAGTTTGGAAAATTCAAATAATATAGCCAAGAGTGGCTAAAGAGTCAAGTTGTAGTCATGGGTCATGAGTTAGAGAGTAAGTCAGAAAGACTCCAAAGCTTCAGGTATAGGATGAAATATATAGCTTCCAACTGGCAATGTCAATGATAAAGTCCCAACCCAGGACTAGAGGGTTTGAGTCATCACACAGCATCCCAAGTCATAAGGTGCTGGCTATCTGGGGAATGTGTTTTTGCCTTTGGATGCCCTGGGTCCTGGGAGCTTCCTGGATGGTTCTTAGCTCTAACAGTGTAATTATGTTTACTCTGTGGATATGAAAGCACTCTCTTTGTTACAGTTCCTATAAGATGTTATCTCCCCAGAGAAAGACAGATGAGGTCAGGATATGAATTTGATATATTTTCGTGCTGTTCAATCAAAAGACCACAGCACCTTCTAAGAAAATTGCCACGACTCTCAAAGCTTCAGTTTCCCCACAAATTATCTACCCAGCATGTTTCAAATCAAATAAGAATATTTGGTCTTCATATATATTACCCATCTTCATCATGAGGTCACTTCAAGATTTAAGAGAAAACCAAAAGAAATATTAAATATCTCTTGTCTTAATTTTAATAGAATTCAATTGTAATAAGATATATTAATAGTAATACCTATAAATGTTAATATCTATGAGCAGCATGTATAAAATAGTAAATACTTTTTCATACTATACTAGATACACTGAATATTTTAGTTATAAATGTGTGTGTATTCACATAATTGAGGAAAAATATTCTATTTAATGCTATAAAGGAGCTTACAGATAAGTGAACCAATAATACATCATACTATATTTTAGAAGAAAATTTTGTAATGTAAGACTATCAACTCTTCACTAGTGATTTGTCAGTGATCTGGTGTATCTTTTGATGGGTATGCTATTATTGACAATGAAGACTACCCATGTGCCTGTTCTACGTAGACCCACTTTAGTCCATGCTACTTTATACCAGCTATTTGAATGGCTATTATCTAGAATGGTAAAATGAAGACAGCTTGAGACAGACACAAACCTGACTCTCCCAATTACTGTGTCAATGACCAGCAAAGTAATTATATCTCCAGGTCTTGGTTTCGTCCTCTATCAATAAAAGGGGGAATTTTTACCTCAGAGGGCTGTTGTGAAAAATACATGGGAACTAAAGATACCACCACAGTTCTGTAGAACAGGGATATACTTCTTAAGCCTTAATCTCTACTTCTTGTCCCTAGAATCACAAGTCCCATCAAGGGGTATGGGTTTGAAGTAAGCTGTACCAATGTAATTAGAATTATTTGCTACAATAACTTTGGTAGGAATAATAAAAAAGTACCGGCTGCGTAACTCTACATAAATTGCTTAGTAATAGCATTTAATCCTCATAAAAATACTGCTCTCTTCATCTTACCATTGAAAAAGTATTGAGACTCAGGAAGCCTAAGATCACAGAGTTGACAGCATGGTTTGGAACCGAACCCAAGTCTTCTGACTTGAAGTATACTAATCTTGCAATCTAGTCTCTTAAGTGGGGATTATCCTGATGAAATGCCTTAAAATTTCTTATCCAGAGAAATGGGTTTTCTCATGAATGATCATCCTACAAGGTAGAAATGATATGATATTCGTCATAAAATATTAATGCATTATAATAATATAGAAAGTGAGAAATAGCTGGGAGATTGCCAGGAGCTCTAGGGCTGACCCCTGACTTCCTAGTCAGGCTGATTCTACTTCCAGCATCTATGTGGCTGGATGCCTTTCCTTTAGGGACAAGCCAGGTTCACCTACCAGTAAATTTAGGACATTTTCCTTCAGTTAATTAGCCTTTTAGCCAGACATAGATTCAGTAAAAAGGGGCCTTGGGAGAATCCAGTCAATTTGCCAACTAGTAACTTCCTCCTTCTTGTGTGCAAAAAGGAGAATAGAACCTGCTTTATAGTATAGTCAAAGGGCCAATTCAATTGGAAATTTTAGATCCAAGATGTTGATGTTGAGTTGGTAACCATTATGTTGTAAAGATGCAGCTAAAAACACATTGTTATGAAGCTGTAAAATCACTGATTCCTTTTTGTTTGTTTGTTTTGTTTTGTTTTGTTTTATCTGATACACTGGTTTCATCTGTGCTGGTCCTTGACTCCACATTTTTCAATGTTGATGATAGTTCATGTATCAAATGGAACAGTGTGATATTATTACTGGAAAAAGGTGAGACAGAAAAGGAGCTTCTCTTTTTTCTGATACCAAGATTATCAGATCCAATGGAGAGGAGAGGAATATAATACAAGTTGTAAATGTCAGGACTTGCTAAGTTTCTTGGAAGTTCTTAGTTGAGGAAGAATGGATATTAATTTCAAGGAAATATCTGTCTTCTAGCCATTACCATAGGAAAAAATACGTACACATTACTTACATATTGGGCCTTGAAAGGCAAAGCATACACATAAATTGTGAGATATCTGTCCCTGCTTAATTTAATAAGGTTAATATCCTTTTATGTTTCAAAGCATCATTATTCATCAATGCTTGCTCTTGTGTAGAGGATACAGTCCTTGCCGAAGTCATTACATCTTTTGGCAACTAGAAAGCTTTTTCCAAGGATGCCTCCATCTTCTCCTCCACATGTCAAACTACACCAACTGCTACACCTACTGGCAGTGGTGAAATTGCAGGGGTGCCTCCTGCCTTTCTTGTCAAGAAATACATCAGTGCTCTGAGGAAATAAACTGGGCTGGAAAAGGTCTGGCAATGCTCTTGCTGGTTTGAACAGAAAAGTAATCTACATATCACTGTCATCCCGTACCTCTGAAGATGTCAGGAGGCAGGTCATTTCTCTTTGCTGAAGTGCTTTTTCTTTTATTACCAGCCCTATAACAAGATTATTGAAATGATTCAACAATAGTCATGCCACAGCTATGGATACTTGTTGAAAGTAAATAATAAAAGCATTTTATCTGAATGGCTGTCATTTTCCTGTTGAGGGATACATCTGGTACATAAAGTACATTTGTATGCATGTCTGCCTTATGTGAACTGCTCTAATTTGGTTATCCTGATAGGTGCCATTGTAGCTTCATTCTAACAATATTAGCAGAGAGGAAGAGGTCACCCGTTTTCAAACTGTAATTTGCAGTCACTCCAGTCAAAGGGATTGCAGCAAGATTGAAACCTAGTAAGAAAGGATTTTAAAAAGACTCCTGGAAAGGATTCAAGCACCATACCATAATTCGACATTTAAGTTCACCTGAAGAAAACTCCATTAGAAAAAGGAAACCAGGGGGGGTGACCGAGTGGCTCAGTCAGTTAAACATCCAACTCTTGATCTCAGCACAGGTCTTGTTCTCAGGTCTCAGGGCCATGAGTTCAAGCCCCACATTGGGCTCTGTGCTGGGCATGAAGCCTACTTAAAAAAAAAAAAAAAAAAAAAAAAAAAAGGAAACTAGTGCACCGTGTTGAGACTAAAAAGTAGTAACAAAGTATAAGTTACTCAAAATTAGAGGGTCACATGCTTTTTTAAATTATGTAAGAGCTGGGTCACTTTTAAACAATTAAAGTGTAATTGTAACTCTATGTTTAATTTTCTTAAGTTCCATTTTCCCTGAACATTTTAAGCAACAGGGACTCAAGAATTGTTAATTATTTCATATTTTTCTATTTTATTCCCAGCAAGAAACCAAGAATTTTACAGAGATTTAATTAAGTAAAATTTTCATTTTCCTTATACTTCAAATAAATAAAGTAATCAGAAACAATTGCTTAGATCAACTTACTCAGTGCAGAGAAAAAATGTCATGTATATCTAGAATCAATTCACTGTATTCTAAAAACATTTCTTGAGTACATCTTGTGTGTCAGGCATTTTGCAAGGCACTAAGCAAAGAGTATTGTCTT
This sequence comes from Herpailurus yagouaroundi, assembly GCF_014898765.1. Classification (NCBI taxonomy): domain Eukaryota; kingdom Metazoa; phylum Chordata; class Mammalia; order Carnivora; family Felidae; genus Herpailurus; species Herpailurus yagouaroundi. The sequence continues at coordinate 5,252,655 of NW_024412417.1, forward strand.
TATGGACCTTATTGCCCACTTGGTAGGAAGCAGATACCAAACAAACGAAAACAATGAAGTGTGCTAAATGTTAAAAATAAGATGTTCTCTGGCTAAAAGTCAAGCAACCGGGAAGGCCTTATGGAAGAAATAAAGTTTAAACTTTTAAGTAAATGATTGAGTGGAAGTTAGCCCAAGAAGAGATAGGGAAGAGGGCATTAGGACAAAGAAACAACATCCACCCAAGTCCATTCTCCAGACAGAGCAGAAATTTTAAGCAAGTTTTGTATAGTAAGAGTATAGAGTACAAGGTGAGGAGATGTCAGAGATGAGGCTTAGACCGTAGAATCTGGGTTCGAAATTGGAAGCCACTGACCCCATTTTATAGTTTAAAGTAGGGGAGTAACATGGTAAGATGTGAGCACTGGAAAACCATTCTGACTACAGTTTCAAGAATATTTTAGAAAAGAGCATGACTGGGAGAATGGGAGAATAAACAGAAGTTTATTTCAACTGTCTAGCTGAGAACTAATGGTGCCCAGGCTAGGGAGTTGGTAACAGAAATGGTTTAGGATATGGGATGTAGCAGAGTTGATGAATAAATATAAGAGATGATGAAGAACGAGGAATAAAAATCATGGGCTTTTGGGGCAACTTAATGGATGGCAGTGCTCTTTACTGAGACAGGAAATATTGGAGACAATCAAGGCTGACTGAAATTCTGAAATATTAAATGCGTGGCAGAAAACAGAAAATATTACATAGCTATTTAGTTCTCTTTAAGTATATATTGTATATAAAAATATATAAAGATATAGGATGCTTTATTTCATTTTTCAGAAAACTAGACTGCATAATTTGTTAATCACACTATTTTAAGGAAATGGAGATCTGAAACTATTAGTATGCTTTCCCAAGAAGGAAAACATTAAGCACTGAACAATTAAGTGGCCTTCTCAGAACAACCTAATAAATCAAAGATTAGATACAGGACAAGTTGACAACTTTTTTTTTTTTCTTATATGGAATTCAAACATTCAAGCTGAAAATGCCAGGTTGACCTAACTTGTGTCTCCAAAATACACTTTCTATTCATGGCACTGAATACTGAACACCTATATGCTCAGTACTGCCTTTCAGTCCCACGAAGAAAACAAAAAGTATATACACATTGCCTCTCACTTAAAGTTTCTTATAATTATTAATTCACTCATTCATTAATTAGTGCATTGCATACATATTTTGAACACTCACTATTAGCTCAGTCAGGTTTGACCCTTGCATGGGTTTACAAAACACAAAAGATACACTCCTTACTTTCAAAGGGCTTGTTACCTGGAAAATACTTAGACTCTTTCTCTGTACTCAATGCAGTATCAGTGGTTAAGATAGAGAAATACAGAGGAAGGACTCTCAGGGAAGGTGATGCTTGAATGGTGGAGCCGAACCCTAAAGATGAACAGGAATTGACTAGGAGAAGACTGGAGAAGGAGCATCAAGAGGTAGCTGCACATGGAAAAGGACAGAGGTATGAAATCACTTCATGTATTTGGAGAAGTGCAAGCAGTTGGAGAAGCAAGGAGGCAGGTAGAGACTCTGAGGGGTATTTTTGTTGTTGTTGTTGTTGTCAGGGAAAAGAGATTGATTTTGTCCTGACAGTCCTGGGAAGCCACTGCAGTTATGTGACCTGTCTATATTTCCTATACTGGAATATCTCCAACATGGTAGTTAACCTTGAGCCAGTCTGGAAGTAGAAAGCCTCGTTCAAAGGCCATTTATGTGGTGGTTGTAAAGGTGGAAAGTTAGGGACAGATTTGAGAAAGACTAGTTTGGTGACTGACTAAACATGGAGGGTGGGGCAGGGAGATATCACAGTCTGAGGCACCTAATAAGCATGTGATGAATGTTCCCTTCTATACTCATCAGTATTTCCCATGCACCAATGCTGTATTGCTATTAAACTGACTCTTTAGCTTCTCAAATCTAATACATCACAAAGTTTACTGATTTCTTTATTTCAAGATATTTTTTTTTAGATAGGCCCTCTTTGATTTTCCAACTGCCACCATCTCATGGCAAATTTACTACAATTTTCTTGACTTTCCTGCATAGCTCTTGATTTGATGTGTCAATTTCCTTAACTGTGTTCCTTTTGGTGGAAAAGATACTTTGTTCTAAGTATGTAACTAATTTATCCTAGAGAAATTCTCAGAAGGAAAAAAATAATATTTTCTTGGTGACTGTTTTTTAAAATCTTGAAGTTAGGAAAAACATGGCCCTTGACTTTGTTATTTAAGTGTATTGAAATGATTTAATGCTCAAGGTTCTATCACAGGATTAAGCACATTGCCAAGAAATCGTGATTTTTATGTTCCTTAATTTTCAAATGTATATTTCCTGATATTTCCAACCTGCCCATGGAAAACCATTATAAAACACTGTAAGGTGAATTGTGAGTGCCAAAACCTATCAAGCATAGTCAGAGATTGTATTTAAGATTTTTCTTGTTAAAAGGAAAAGTATAACACTTGACTAATAAATGAAATACATTTTTTCTTGTAGTTTTTTTTAATGTTTATTTTAGTTTTGAGAGAGACAGACAGAGTGTGAGCCGGGGAGGGGCAGAGACAGACAGACAGAATCTGAAGCAGGCTCTAGGCTCTAAGCTGTCAGCACAGAGCCTGATGCAGGGCTGCAACTCACAAACCATGAGATCTTGACCTGAGCCGAAATCGGACACTTAACCGACTGAGCCACCCGGGCGCCCCTCTTGTAGTTTTAATTGTAGTAAAATTTTATTCTTGGAAGCCATGTTCTAAACTTGATCATTAGTACTGAGTGTAATAGAAACTGCAAGTCCATTGCCATCATTCCAAAAGTAAATTCATTGTAAAGAAAGTGACTTTAAGTAATTTTTTTTCAATATTTCATTCTAGGTAACACACAATCACAGGCTGGAAAATATTTTGAAGTTATACCAGTGAATGAATTGTGTTAAATTATGGACTTATTTCTTTAGTTTTTTTAAACTTGGGTTTATAAGTCTATGAAATGTATACAGTCTTATAAACTAAACACTTCACACAAGGTAAACTTGAATAAAGTATAAATAGGTTGAAAGATTAGAAAGGTTAAAATGCTATTGTAGGTATATATATAGCATCAAAAGTTATGATTAAGAAATATGATACTTCACAATTCATATGTAAAACAGTGTAGCCTAGAAATGCTGTCATATTTTGTTTTCCATACAAAGATTTAAAAAAACACATAGAAGTTATTTTCCTATCTTGCACCATTCTATACATAAGCATCCATCAGCTGGCCACTTTCGATGAGGAAAGAAGCTGAGTTGACAATAGTTAATGAATGGAAAACATGAAGGGTAAATCTTAATGGAAAGAGAATTTCATCTGACCAGGAGTCTTTTATCCATTTCATCCCAGTGGTGCTGTTGTTACTTTGACATTGACATTCAAATGAGTTATAAAATGAAAAAGAATTTCCGTAGAAACAGCTAGCCAGCTTTGTTAAGTAAAACAAGTCCTTTTACCTTCATAGTCTAATATAGGAGTAAAGAACAGTGAATGAGAAGAAGGAACATACTTTCCCCTCTGGATCCTCTTAAATGTTTGTATTTCATGTAATTAGGAGGCTGTTCTTATCATTTTATAGATACATTCAGTGGTGCTATAGCATTTAATTTGCTTTACATTTGAAAATTTTCGTTTGAAGGTCTGAAATTTTATAAATCACAAATAGAAACAGGTGACTTAACTCAGGCATTCTGGGTTGTGTCTTTCCTACTCAGCAAAATTGTGCCAGTGCTCTCTGGGAAATCCTAAATCTAAGTTTCAAGAACAAGAGGCAGTAAAGCAACAAACAGTTATTGAACACCTAGGCTTGGATGCAATATTTTACTAGGTACTAAGAGAGTGCCTGTAAAAGCAATGGCAAAGGTAACCCTTGCTTTCAAGGAAGCTTGCAAGACTTTTCGTGGAAAGCAATATATCATGGGAATGCACACATCATTTTGTTCATCAAGAAATTAACTCCAAATACATAGGTAGTGAAATTAGAGGTGCTTTATTATTTGCGTTCTTCTATTAATCTACTTTCTATAAAGATCACTGTCAAACAATCTGCATTCATTGTTAACGTAGATGGACATTAATGTTTATCATATATACATTTCATTATACCCTGAAATACAACATTAGTAAACTGAAAGAGAATTAGCTTGAGCCAAGGCTTGTTCATCCCATTTGGAGATAAAATTTAGGGAACAGAATTATGTTTGCTGAATGTTAGCTTACTATGAGGTAGCTACTGTCCTAGTTCACAAAATACATCATTTTATTATATCCTCATAATTCCGTGGGACAGGCATTATCCCCATCTTTTTAATGAAAAAGTTAAGATTCAGAGAGACATCAATTAAATTGACGTTCTCACGTATTCTCTGGATTGACTCGACTCTTTAGTTTTTTCCTGTTACATGTGCTAAAAGTTAAGTTCCACTTACATAGGAGGAGGAAAAACACATTTCTAATTTATAATGCCATTAAAACACTTAGGAAAAAGATTGGTCAGAATAATGTCAGTTTTAGAATTAATACTAAAAGTAGCGAATACATCAATGCTATAGTGAAGTACATTTTTTACCCCCCAAAAATAGCAACTGGTAAATTCAGGTGAAGAGAAAATGAAAAAGTGTGCTAAAATCTATAAATACTACAAAGTTTAGTGAACTTCTATTCATCCTTCAAAGACCAGCTCAAAGGTGACCTCCTCAGGCAGAGTTAATCACTGCTACTGCTGTACATTGACCTGTATTTCAGTACATGGCAATTGCATTAGCATTATTTGTGCACCTGTTTCTCTCTTGGTATGTTGAGCCTCACAGAATTTGTATCTTCCTTTTGTCCCAAGATTTGGGGCTTTAATAAAAGTATGTGTGCTCTACAAGTGGACAGATTAGTAAATGCTAATCATCTGGAGCATGAGCGTTGTTCAGTCATCAGAAACACATTCCCGATAATTTTTTTAGCTCCTTTTTCTCTTTTATTGGTAGTGTATTTCTTCCTAATACACCTTGGGATTTTTAAAAAAATTTTAATATACTTCCATTCTTTATTAATGTCATGACATCTCAACAGTTAGTGTCCATTGTATTCAACTTTATAACACAGTTTTGAAATAATTTCACCAAAATTTATGTAATTTTACTTTGATATCATTGTGTCTATGTTTAACACTGATAGACCTTTTCTTTTGGAATTCTAAGATAAAATTGATGGCCAAAATAAAAAAAAAAACAATGCATTAAAATCTATGTAGTTTCCCCCTCCTCCCTTTCTATAAAATAAAGATGAAAACAAGGTCTGTTATGAATTCTCCATATTATCTACTTTTTTTTTTATTATCCAAGTGGTTCAAATATGGGGAAATTGCTTTAAAGAGCAAACATATAGGGGAAAAAAGCGAATGTGTGGAAAAATAAAAGCCTCAGTGTATAGTACTTTTCTTCAACAAACCCTGTTTTCTTTATTTCCATATTAAACAAAAGGGCTAGTCATATGTAAGTTAATAAAGTGAGCACAAGGGAGATGTACCTCCAAATTAGAGCCAGACGGTGAATAACATAGCAGGAATGTACTTAAAGCCCGGTACCAGCTCGTGACAAGGTCTGTTCTCTGTCTTAGCCCTTGATTTTTGGAAAGGCTTCAGGAGCTCTGAGAAAAACTTTCAACCTGACAAGCACTGCAGGGCTGGGAAAGGCTCCTGTTTTAATTCAGCCCAGATGTGATCTCTAATGAAAGCATTATGACTCTGCAGCTGCAGTGGATGGTAGAAGCATTTTTAGAAGAATAAATTATTTTAAAAGATTTTCTTTTTCTCTCTTAACAATTATGCTTGACCTGCGCTACAGTAAAATCTTAAGATACACTATAAAACAATTTATAGTTCCATGCCTCGTACTGTTGGAATATTGTACTAAACTTCATGCAAAGGAAAGATACGAGAACTCAGGATGTGTGTACTATATAAATAGGTTTATCATCCTGAGATAGATTGCCTAATCCAGTAATTCTCCGAACGCTAAGTTTCAGGCACATGTAGCATGAAAATATTAAGCCAAGCAGAAAACTGATTCTCACGATAGAAGCTCAATTATGCACCCGGACATTACTTGCTTATTCATATGTGCATTATATCACAATCCCCAGTAGGTATACATGCACGTATATAAATATTATGTTTGTTAATTTACATTTTTAAAAGTAAATGTAAAATGAGTATCACTTCAATACAGGCAATGATAAGACAAGATCTTAGATGGAGAAAATGCACTTGAATAATCTGACTTGCTCCTTCCATATTTCAGAAACATAAGATGCCATAGTTCCTAAATGTCAACCTGCCTTCAAGTCTATGTGAGGGGAAATCCTCCACTCAATATGATTTCTGTTTTCAGCAATAAAATAGAAAAATAAATAAACAATGTTTGGGGGGAAATGTGAAATTATGATTATTTTGAAGCATTCTTTGTTTGCCTTGTTTATTGTTTTGGAAATGCTCTAGTTGAGAGGCATCCAGTGGGGACTCAGGGAAGAGCATTTTACATATTTATAGAAACATTTGCTAACCATATAACATTCCAGCTAAAGAAAAACCTCCATTAAGCCCATAAAATAGTTTCTAAGCTGTTATAGGAAGTTATTTTCTAAGAGTAACAAGAAAAAAGAAAAAAGAGGGAAGAACCGAATGATTGAAAGGTATTAAATGATTCTGTTTGAGAGCAGGAAATGCAGGTTATTATTTGCTGACGGATTATTCAGAATGAATTTCATCATTCTTGTTACAAATGTGTTTTTTGACACTTTAATTATGAAGGAACTATTCTGAAACACAATATGAGCAGAAGATGCTATAAGTTTAAGTAAAATGCTATTACATCCTCATTTTACAAAATTCACAATCACACTGAAATTAAACAGCATTTCTCTTTTGTAGAAAGAAATGCTTATTGCAAAAATGGAATGCATGTGGATCCACTGACATTTTAATCATTTTATTTTAGACAGTATTTAGAAATAGTGAAAATGGAATGGGGAAAGCTTTGCAATTTAATGCATATACATAGCACTATGTATATGGCACACTCTTACAGGCCATAAAAATGGAGCCTTTTCTATTGCTATTTAGTGAAAAAAGATACTAAAATGAAGACTGGCGAGTACCAAACTGATGTTGGTACCTGAGTACATCCATACTCAGCTAAGCTCTGTGCATCTAGCTGGTTTTACTTTTTTACCCTCATGCCCCCAATTTACTAATGAACATCTCAGTTTATAATTTATTTGGGTACATTTACTCTAGAACAGCCAGCCAATCAGCCCAATGACCATAATTTAAACAAATAATCTACAAATCATTTTTACAAGCTATGACTATTAAATTGTGATGTGTTGATGAATTTAACAGAAAATATGTCATGAGAGGGGTTCTAACAAACACACATTCCGAATAATACAAAATCAACTGTTAATCTGTAATGTTGATTCTCAGAGCATTCTCAATCTGAGCTAATGTAGGAAATAGCCTCTCTAGAGTTGAAAATCCCATTCTTACTCTCAGCCAGTAGATATAGATTACAATAAAAAATTGATCCATAAAGACTGATTTCTCTTATTTCTATAAGTTTCCACCTAAATTAGAGGATGGCCATTTCAAATGTTCACTTCTATATGGTTATCTAGGCACATGACCCACATCTGGCAGGATCTCTGATGTCATGATTTTAAACCAAAGTAAAAGATTACATGTATGACTTTGGGGTACCTGCATCTGTAGTGTTTGTCTTCGATACATTTCCAAGCAGTTCAGGAAACGGACAAGTTGAAAGAGTACTGCCACTGTTATCACAAGGTGTCCTTTTACGCAAATAAACATGTCTGCTGCAATGCGTGGTAACTCTCAAGACTAGAGCAGAACACCACAAGGTCTGCATGTCAAAAAAAAAAAAAAAAAAAGCCAGCTGAGTGAGTTAATTACACGTCTATGCAAGTTGAGAAAATGTTTGGCCAGGACTTTAATTTGCTCAAGAGTGAAAAGGCCATTTTTTGCTTCCATTCTAGGAAAGGACTCTAGCTTATAGAAGAAGGAAAAGCAAAAACTGAAAAGACTATTCCATTGAGTGAGCTAGGGAACATGAACTTCTGTAATGTTTATTTTAGTTAGGCCTACTTCTCTAAGTACTAAACCCCCCAAATGGTAATACTTGAAAATTCCATCTCCTTGAGGGAGAGTAATACTGAGGTAATCAACTTCCTGCCACCGCCCCCCCCCCAGAAGCAATTCCATAATGGTAATAATAATAAATTATATAATAATATATTATTGAATATTGTGAAACACATATAGAAATAATTATCCATTTTACTTAGCCTGCATCTATAGAGACTTTATGTTTAAGCAACGTATATTACCCTGATTTATAACATCAATCAGTAAGTGCTTAACAACAGGTACTGCGTCAATCTCATTTTACAGGTGATCCATTCATGAATTCTCTGTTTTTACCAGTTTTCAAAAGCTGGCTTTTAATATTTAACACATGTATGATCAAATGTATACCCTCATAAAAATAGGTCATATGATCAAGCAACTATTGAGATATCAAATCATATACATATAGATGTATATATACATGTATGTATACTTATGATTTTAAAAAGAAAAAGAAAAGTTTTTATCTTTGGAAATTACAAAAAAAAATCCCCAGTATTCTTCTTTTGTTGTTTGTTTTTTAACAAAAGAAAGTATAATTTCAAGCTGCTTTGCCTCTTTAATCCCTTTTGTATGACTGGAAATTAGTGACGCATATGGTTCTGAAATTCAAATATAATGCAAAAGACTTTCTACATTTCAATCATTTGAATTCATATTTAATGTATTGAAAAATTAACATAAATGGAATATTTCCAAAAATGTACATATCATACGTGAAAATAGCATGAAAAATTCAATCTTCTTGGCTTTGTCTTACATTACTAAAGCTGGTTCCAGAGAGTTTTGACTATGGCAAGACAACAGTATTTTTATCCACTTCAAAGAAGCATGAAGGCCATCCCGCTTGTTTCTACATCTTTCCTGTGCCATTTTCATAGAAGATGCCCTCATTTAGCAACTACACCTCCACTGTGCAATATGCAGAGAAACATAATTAAATTTAATAGAAGCAGCCCCTGTTTTGAAGACACACTTGATTTAGAGCCACTCACAATTTAAAGCTGCAGGGAGATGTAATTAAATTTTATAGAAGCCACGGCTTTTAAATGAAGACACATGATCTATGTGCATGTGTGAACATACACACACATGCAGTAAAAATGAGACATTTAAAAAGTTATTCTTCTGTAATTATTTATATTATGATTCACAATACAAGACATTATTGCTCAAATGATTTTTATTCATATCATGGGTATGACTATAAGAATTTACCAAGATAACCATTATTGTACCATTACAATAGCACTTTATGACTATACTGATAAATAGTAATCAATATGCATTTTACTATTAATGTTATCTATTCTTTATCTGGCTCTCTCTATTTATGGCAATGACATCAATGGTGAAAATGCTTTAATCATGTGCTTGTTGTTTTTTGCTGGCTGTACCCCGAAAGACTTACTACAAAGATGTAATGTTATTTTAAATAACCTAAGAATGAAATATACATGTTTGCATGTGGATGTGATACACAGGTCATTTGAGCTGGAAAGAATTACACATGCTCTTATTATACATGCATATATAGTGTTTATTAATGCATCTAAAAATTCTAATATGTAGGGGGAATCAAGATACAAATCTATCATAAACCGCTTCCTACCCCCAAACTTTTGATTTAGTCTTTAGAGTTATCTGTACACTGTTAATATTAATGTATGTGCTTAAATTTGATCAGTTTTAAATTTTACTGAAAGGGCAAAAGATATAAATTAAGACTCCTAAAGTCATTAAATGTCTTATGTGGAGGAAAAAAACTCCTTTGTAGATTAAATCTTTGAAGAAGACCCTGTGAAAACTCTTCAGACTGGCTTTGTTCCTTTAATGTCTGTTTAATGCCTTGGAGAAGATATCTTCTGCTTTGACCCCCTTGAACCTTAGAGACTAGCTCAATAAACCACAGAAAGACCAAAAGTTTCAGAAAGAATGGTCTTTAAAACAAAAAACCTTCCTCAGGGCTATAAGCTCGCTTGTGAGAAGAAGCCCAAGGAGGGAGGGGAGATCTGCTATCTTCACCACCATTAATTATCCACTTAGTAATCCACTTCTGCCATAAATGTACTGCTTTCCTAACTGGACTCTCCTTTCCCATGCCTCAAGCCATGGATCGTCAACCAAACTCCAGCCCCCACCCACCCCGAAAAATCCCTCCTTTGTTGTTCAAGATTATCAAACTAGGTAAACTGTGTAACCAGTTTTTAAAGTACACAATTAGATCTTTGTTTTTACGCCGAAGCTCCTTCGGGGCCCATATAATGAATTGTGTGAAGGAAGAAGTGTGGGAATTTCTGGATTAAATGCGTAACATACTCTTTTTTATTTACTGTTATTCTGCAGTTAAAAAATGATACAAATTCTTTACATTACAACTGTTTTATGGCATCTTTTTGGCCTTCCGTCTTAAATTTCTGTCCTTGACTGTCTATACTTTATAGAATCATTGTAAGTTATATTCCATAATACTATTTATTGTATTTCAAGCCACAGAGAATATTCAGAAAAGAACTGATTAAAAACAAATCATATAAATTAAACTTCAAATCTTTTTTTTTTCCTTTGCGGAAACTAGTCAGTGTAATAATCAAACTGTCCAGTCACGTTACTGATGCCCTCATACCAGCATCCCCTCACAGTATGCTAGGTGTTTCATGAATGAAGATATCATAAAAATTTCAACAGCTGTTACCTATGGGTATTGGGATCATGAGTGACATTTTAGTTGTTCTTGCATTTTCTATTTTGAAATTTTCCCCAATAAGTATTTATTATATTATTAGCATAAAAATAGCATTTGTTTTATATATTTATTATATAATTATATTTATATTATTGAAGTATAAAGATAAATGCATTTGATTAATACTTAAAAACAAATATCATTATTTTACATAAACTATTTCATAAAAGCCCCCTCATTTTTTTTTTTTTTTTTAATGTAAGCTGTCACCTATCACCGTGTTTGGTTCATTATGGGTGGTGACTATTTAGATAATTTATTTCCTGCTATTATTTTTTTCCATGTATTAATTAAAAGAAATCACTACCAGCTTAAATACAGGATAATTTTGTGTAATAGTTTTTTTAAAAAACATAAATTCCTTTTCTATTTAAATGTAAATTTACATACCTAATTTTGATTTAAAACTCCCATCTAGCCTCTATTAATTCTCTAGTGGTTATTGGGTATCAAAATCTTACAGTTCATATTTGGGATTTTGATATCTGAGTCAAGATTTATTAACTTCCATATGCTAAAATGTTTAATTAAAGTTAAAGTTCTACTTAAAAGGAAGAAAAGAAAGCAGACAATTGATCTTGAATACAGAATTAGAGTTCATGACTGGTTTAATTCTAGTCTTCCTATCTTTGAACCTTAGCCAGAACTGATTTGTTTTTATTTGTGCTGTTATTTTTGTTTGTTTCCCTTTGATGAGCTGTTTAGTATAGTGGTTAAGACAAAGATTTTGTATTCACACTGCCCCGGATTTAAGTCCTAGTTTCTTCTCCTATTCAGTAAATTTTGATTTGAGTGTCTAATTTGTGCTAAGCATTGTCTGACCTTGGAACTCAACTCAGTTTCATTTCCTCATCTGTAAAAGACAGATAAAATATAACTTATGAGGTTATTGTGAAGATTAAGTCAGATGATCTAAAAAAGGGTTTAGCACAGCATGTGCCACACAATAAACATAGAAACTATTATTGAATAGCATCTGTTTATGTGGATATATTTATAAACTGCTGCACATAGATTTATGTATATATTTTGTTATTGTTAAGCATACAACAGGACTGTTGATGAGATTTTTACTCAGGCAGCATGTGAAAGTCAATTGAACTAAGTCTCTCTTCTTCAAAGACATTCAAGCTCTTTTCTACATTCTAGAACTAGCCTCTGTGATTATCAAGAGCCACAACATAAGAATATTTATAAATTTACTGAGGGCAGGGAACATATTTTATTCTTCCCTTATTTCCTTTACCAGCACACTGCCTGTTACCAAATTGGTGCTAAATAAGTTTTATTGAAGTAAAAACTAAAGTAGCAGAAAATATTGACATTAATTTGTGTCTCCCTTGTTCTGATGACAGACAAAATGATATATCAAATGCACTAATTTTCTTGAGAAAGAAATAATCCATAGAGTTACACATATGCTAACTGAGTCTTATAAGTAAAAGATTTTAAATAAGACTTCAAAAAATGAGGTTAACGTGTAAAGGTGATCAATGTGAAAAGGTAAACAACAAATATAGCTTCCTGAGAAATAACTCTTAAAATTGAAGACTTCCGTAAGCATCTAGGAAGAAAAAAGAAGAAGTTCACAGGTAAGAGAAGAAAAATCATGCAGATTTTCAACTTCTCCAAAATATTTAATGTCAGAAGATAATAAAATAACTTCTTTAGAGTACTTAAGTGCAAAAGGATGTAACTAAATTTTATACCCACCTAAATTGTCATGGTAGACAATCTCAAATAATTAATGATTCACAAAATGTACCACTAAAAAACTTTTCCTGAAAAAAATCTCTTATGTATGTTATTTACCTAACCAAGAGATGCACTATAATGAGCATGATTTAGCTTTAGAGGAAAAATAAGAACTTTTAAATATACTATAATATCTACATAATTCAATAAATGTGGTTATAAAACAAAAGGTGAAGTCTTTAACTAAAACTCTTGCTAGAAAATATTTAATTTATAATAAAATTCACCAACGATAAGATCAAATTACAAATTATATAACAAGAGTTGTACATAAGAAATTATGTTGAGGGCTCCATAAGTGTCATAATTTTCCTCTGTTTCCCATTATTTTTCTTTATTAAATTCTCTACAAGTGAAACATTTTATCTATATAAACAAAATACATATAATATGATAATAAATGAACAAGTTTATCAACTTATCCCATATATTTTTATATGAAATGTTAGTGACTATTACTGGAAGGATTCGTATAATGTGCTATTTGAATGAACATTATGTAAACCATAGCAAAGGACACATTCCTGACTCATCCCTGAAAGTAGCATTTCTTCCTAGCTATATCCCAGACTCATCTAAGAAAAGAGATACTTTCAAGTTATGATGTTTTTTTTCCTCTCCTGTATTTTCTCATTTGTTCTTCCTTTTTTAGTGGGACTATTTCCTAGGCTCTAGTTCCATCCAGACACAGGACTGACTAGCTTCTGCCATGCACCAGTCTCCCACTTCCACTAAAGGACATCATTCTTTTCCCTTTTATCATATGATGAATAGACAGTTCAGTTCTGCCCGACTGCTTATAATTACCCGGTTTTGGAGTCTTTCGGTCTCATCCCTAAATATCAAGGGGTGGAACCCATCCCTCCTCTATTCTGTCTACCTTCTCTGTCAATTATGATCCTTCTTTAAGCTTGGCAAAGCTTTAGTGCATTTCACATGGCAGTACCTTGCTGTGGTCAAATTCATAGCCCTAATCATTATTCCTGTTGACCTTGGTTGTGGCTTACAAGGTTTGCACGTAAGTCTTTTATGGTAATTGTTTGGTATAACTTTTTTTTTTATCCTTTACATATTCTTACCATCTCCATAATCACTGTAAGCTTTAATAATATTGGCCATTTACTGAACAACAATGAAAATTTATCATTATTTTTCTTTGGTAAAGAATAGAGAATATTTTATAGAAATTTTTATAAGGATTTATCTTCATGTTGGTTGATTTGTGAATGAAAAAAGCAGGAGGTCAAAGATAAAAAAAATTCAATGAAAAAACAAAGAATGTTATCAAATTCCAGTTTAGAATAGTGTCTGCCGGGCACCTGGGGGGCTCAATCAGTTAAGCTTCACTTCAGCTCAGTTCATGATCTCATGGTTTCTGAGTTTGAGCCCTGCATGGGGTGTCTGCTGTTAGCACAGAACCTGCTTCAGATCCTCTGTCCCCTCTCTCTCTGCTTCCCCCCACTCTGTCTCTCTCAAAAATAAATAAACATCTAAAATAAAAAGAATATGTCTGCCTGATAGCTTCTGATATATTCTCCCTATAATTCCCTTTAAAATATTATGAAGATACAAGTTTTTTAATATATATATATATATATATATAATTAGCACTATTACCCAAAATTAAAACATGTAGACATTTGGCCAGAATCGAGAAAATATTTCATCAAAAATAAACATGAGGAAGTAGGAATAAGGAAAATCTCTTAATAGCCACTTCATGCTTTATCTCACAAAAAACAGGTGGAAAACAACAGAAGGCCCTCTTAGATTCTCCTATTTTGAGAGTACAGGAAGGAACTGTCATGCCTTCTAACTGTCTGTTTTCCTTGGTTCAATGTTCAAAGAATTAGCAGCCCCAGATCTGGTCGCTGGTCCCTTTTATTCATTATTGCTATTTTCTGTAAATTATGCATTGCATTTTCCCCTTTTTACTTGATTTGTAATATCCCTTCAGACATGATGTCTTCCAGAATAAAACAGGACAGCAATAGGAGTGGATCAGTAGGAACACCTCACAATCATGGAAAAACTGAAGATGGGGTAGAGAGCATGTTTCCATCAGAATGATCAAAGCCTCTGAGATGGAAATGGGCATGGCATTGTTTAGAAAGGCTAATCTGGCTGGAGCATAGGGAAAAACAGAGGAATGGAGGGATGTAAGGTCAACAATAGCAGCTGTGTAATAAGTTTTACTTACTCCGATTACCAAACATTGCCACAAGAGGATATAACCGTGGGAATGACAGAAACTGGTTTATGCTTTTGAAAGGTCAATCCTACTATAAGTTGGAAGATAGTAAAAAAAAAAAAAAAAAAAAAAAAGCACCAAAAGTAGAGGCAAGGAGACAAGACAGAAGGCACAGTCACAACAAATACCTTGATAGAATAATGCTTTGTGTGTGTGTGTGTGATAGGACATCCCTAGCAGGACAGGGAGCTAAGGCTGTCAGAACCAAGAGTGGAACTGGAGAAGCAGGCAGTAAGTGTAGAGTTTAGAGCCTGGTGAAACTGCCTGGCTTTGAGGGGGTGGGGAGCAACCAGGGTCTTGATATGGCAACTCACTAATCCACAGTGTGAGCTGGGTAAGGGAGGCGTGAGACAGGAAAAGCTGAGGTGAGGATCAATGACGCAACACTTCTGTCTGCTAGAGCCTCTTAGATGAACTGTTTTCATTTCCTTGATTAGTTGGCTTTTACTGTGTGACAGACCACTCCCAAACCCAACAGATCAGGTTACCGATCATTTATTCTCATTCACGTGTCTGAAGGTTGGCTGGGGCTGACTAGTATAGGCCAGGCTCAGCCGGGCTTAACTTTATACTACAGGTTAAATCTCCCATGGCCAGGAGTTAGTTGAGACATGTCCTTCATACATGACATGTATGTCCTTCTGCCATGACAGAAAAACAGACGGACAAACACAGACATCTAATGCCTTTTTATGATCTAGACAAACCTGGAACATGTCATTTGTGTTCACATTCCCCATTAGCCAGAGAAAATCACATGGTCAAACCCAATGCCTTCATCCATTTGGGCTGCTATAAAATAAATACCATAAACTGGATGCTCATAAACAACAAACATTTATTCCTCATAGTTCTGGAGACTAGTTCTGCTGAGAGCCTGCTTCCTCACTGATGGTTGTCTTCTCACTATAACCTCCTATTGCACAAGGGGAACTGATATTTCTTGGGCTCTTTTATAAGGGTACCATTCCCATTCATGAGGACTCTACCCTCATAACCTACCAACCTCCCAAAGACTCCACTTCCTAATACCATCACCTTGGTGATTAGGATTTCAGCATATGAATTCTGGGGGTGAGGGGGACTCAAACATTCAGACCTTAGCACCTACCATCAGTAGGATGGGGGAGACACTTGCTTCTAGAGAAAGAACTGCAAAGTCATATGGCAAAGGCTGTGGACGTGGCTCCTTCAGTGGGGTGAGTTCCTTGTATGTCACACAAGTCTCCACGCTTAGATCCTGTGATTGGTTTAACGCTCTGCTGTTGCTATGTTGAAATTCTTAATTTTGAATTTTCAATTTGTAGTAAGTCCTGCAAATAATGTAGCTGGTCCTGGGAGTGGATGCAGGGATAAGTGAAGAATCTGGACCAATAATGAAATCTACCACAGAGAGAGACACACATTTTACAGCATGTTTTTT
The DNA here is from genome assembly GCF_014898765.1 of Herpailurus yagouaroundi. NCBI lineage: Eukaryota > Metazoa > Chordata > Mammalia > Carnivora > Felidae > Herpailurus > Herpailurus yagouaroundi. The sequence continues at coordinate 5,269,101 of NW_024412417.1, forward strand.
TTTTTTTTTTTAATTTTTTTTTTCAACGTTTATTTATTTTTGGGACAGAGAGAGACAGAGCATGAATGGGGGAGGGGCAGAGAGAGAGGGAGACACAGAACCGGAAACAGGCTCCAGGCTCTGAGCCATCAGCCCAGAGCCTGACGCGGGGCTCGAACTCACGGACCGCGAGATCGTGACCTGGCTGAAGTCGGACGCTCAACCGACTGCGCCACCCAGGCGCCCCGACACAGCATGTTTTTTAAGGCTCAAGCTTGCTTATGATTATAGCTAAAAAGCAGTAAAAATAGAAGAATAATGAGAGTGTGATATTGACTAATGAAGGAGCAATAGACTATTAGAGGAAGTGAAAGACAAATAAAATAAAACTGTAAGAATATAAGAGTGAAAGTCTCTTGGAAAGAAGTTTAAAAAGCCAGAGATGTGGATTGACAGATGAGAGAGGCAAAACAAGAAAGTAAGAAAATTCTAGGCAAACTAAGTTGGCCATAAGTTAACCATGACATTCACTTTCCAATTAACTGTGAAGCAAAAAAAATACATTTGTGTGTGTGTGTGTGTGTGTGTGTGTGTGTGTGTGTGTGTGTAGGTATTAAAATATAGCTCTCCTGAATTTTGTCTAAAAAATGTAAGATAATATTTTTACACAAATGATTAAATCTGTTAACAACTCTTTAAAGGCAATTATTATAAGATGGTTATGAAATAAAGTTAGCTTTTAATTGGGATAAAAATTATTTCTTATTGATAATTTTGGCTGGCAAGATTTCAAATACTGTATTAGGTGATGATCATATGTTTTGTGATAGGATTATGGCCCACATCATAAACCATTCTGAAATGTATTACAATATTAAAGTTATCAGCTACTTAAAACATCATATTTCAATTGCATTCAAATTTCACATCTGTCTATGAACTACCACATCAAGTATAAATACTACTAAATCACACACTCAACCCCTCAATCACCCTCACAGTCGTTATGTTCATTCTAAGGAAGTTTGTTGTGTGCCTACTATGTGTCCAGATACTTTGCTTCATTGTTTCAATGAAGGCTGTTACTGTAAGCAAAGTATCTTTGAAGACACTTCAATAAATTACTATGATTTCTTTTTAGTATCTCAAATAAATTCCACTAGATTAAGGATATCAAGAAAAGTTCCTCAAGTCTTAATTCAGAAGGATGTGTGAGAAAGTTGGGGTCTACTGGTTAGGAGTCCATACAGAGGAGGTGGTCCTTTGCCACAATATGCTGAAGTAACTGGGACTCTCAGTACAAATACTTGCAGGAGAAAACAGGTGGAAAAATAAGGTGTTTGAAGAGGCAAATGTTATTAGAAGAGATTAGGGGAAATAAATAAAGGAAGAGATTGCAGGACACATATAAAGGGACAAGCTTTCATAAAAAAGTATGTTGATAGCCATTGAGAAGTATAAAATAGGAGGATTCAGCAAATAGAGAAGGAGGCTGAATTGATAAGGTCAGTGAAATAAATTTACTTTTCAATCAACCTTGGTGCATGTTACTTTGGGCCCATTTTGTGGGGCTTTCTTGATAGCAAAAATGTAAGCCATTCAGCAATTTATTCCTTTGCCAAGCTCACAAAATATTGTTCACTGTTCTAACATACCCCAATGAATATTCAATAAACACAAGACTGGGCTAAGAGGAAGCTATATATACAGAAAACCCCCTATTTATGCTATCACAATTTTGCATTTTCTCATTTCCTGAGCCATGAAGTTGTCTATGTTGCTAATGTACAGATTTCTTGCCATTTGCTATCATTTCTCAGAAACTGTTAAAACATAATCTCATGTTTGCTGTGAAATTAGCCTTGAAAAGAAAGCTGCTGAAGAGTACATAGCACCTTCTTGAGTAGTACACACCTCTCCAATTCCTACCGCCTTCCCATTTGGGTAGAAAAATATTATATTTCCCTAGTCAGTGAACAAACAGGCATTGTGAGACACCGCTCTGGTGGTAGGCACTGTGCTAGCTACTGAGAGGATGCTTGAGAGCGAGCCAACCACACCTCCTCTAGAAAGTTACTGAAGAGTAATGAGCAAAGGAGGATTGCTCTGACATAGGTTATAGAAGGCTCACTCTAATTGCCATGTGGACAACAGACTGAGAGGCACAGGGGAGGAGGACCAGGAGAGGGGGCAGCCGTGAGGACAGAGAATGCTATCCGGGGCTACTGTGACAGTCCAGAGTTAGGACAGTGGCTTTGACTAGAGCATTATTAGTGAAGATTACAGAAAGTAGTTGATTTGAAATCCCTATTAGAAAGGAGTCAAAGATGGTAATGTGTTTTTTTGTTTGTTTTTTGGCTTTTTTTTGGTTGGTGTGAGGACGAACGATGTCATTTACTGAAATGGGGAACTTTAAGAAGGAGAAATATTGGAGGCTGTTAGTAAATCAAGAAGTTTGATAGGCCTATGAGACATATCAAGTAGTGATGCTAGGCAGGTGGGAAAGAGGTTGGAGCTTGACGATAGCTCTAAGTATCAGCACATAGATGGTATTTAAAGCCAGGAGGCAGAATGAGACCACCAAACAAGTAATCTACTCAGGGAAGAGATGTAGTGGCAAGATATCTCACTCCCCTGTGATAACTTGGCCCTCACCTCCACTCTGGAGCTCGGTGATCTTGACTGCTGGTCGCTTCCTGGAACTCACCAAGGAATCCACCTGCTGGCAGCATGCCAATTAGTCTGAGTGTGGGTTGTGCGCCTCCCCTCACTGGCCTTGAAACTTCTTCCTCTAGTCTCTGAGGTCATGGCTCCAGTAACACAGTGTAGTTATGTGTTAAAAGGATTGACAAAACCCGACACCCATTACAAGGAAATTCTGTTACAGAAAAGACAGACTTAAAAATCAGCATCTACTTGCCATTGCTTCCAACGTCCATGAACTCAAATGAATCTCCTGGACCCTTCTTCCCTCCCGAGCTCACGTAACAGGTGTTGCTCCCTGCTGGCTTCTCCCAAAGCCCAGTGCTCTCTCCTTCCATTCCAGGCCCCACTACCTGTGCCTTCCTCATCCCCAAGGAGGCCACATTTTTTTTTTAAATCACACAATTTCATTCTACTTTTTCTTAACTTCCCTGATCCATACAGATTTTTGATCTGATGTCAGTATATTCAAAAGTTTTAATAAAGTGTTTAAATAAATGCCCAAAAAAGGGCAGGGTTTTTTTTCCTATAATAAAGTCTGTAATTCCGTAGAATGTGAAAAATACTGCTTTTTTTTAAAGTGACATCTTCCATCTTTCCTTTTTCTAATTGTATTCATAGTACATATGATTTACATATCACACATCTAAGGAGACTCTTAAACTTACTTCTGTTTGTGTTTAGGTCTGGTACTTGAAAAAGTTCTGTCAGTTATCTAAGTCAAATTTAGGAAGTATGTTCCATTGAAATTTATAATAAGCCAAATAATGTACACAGCACAATTACACACACAATATTCTTTCTACTGATTGATTTTAATTTATAGTTTTTCCTATTATTATAGTCCTCTCCTTTCACTACACAAGTGAAATAGAAATTATTGAAAAGTAGAAACAGGAAATTACTGGAAACGTAGCAACAAAATTTGGGAAACAACCCAGCTTGGGAGCTGGATAGAGCTGTGTCTTATTTCAGCCTTCCTGATTCCTAGCTGTGTAGCCCTGAGATGCTCATTCAAATGGCTCTCATGTTCTCATATGCAAAACAGTGACCACCACGTTGCAGCGTTGTTCTGAAGATAGAGAAAATATTTATAAATATCTGCCATATAATAGGCACTAAATCCCAATTACCTGAGATGTTCGGTCTCTGACTTTTTGTTAGGACTCCAGAAGGTGGTCTAGCCACTGGGCTAGTTGGGCACAGCCACCGACCTTTTATATAAACCCTGACCCTGGAAAATGCAAGAGAACATTCCCTGGGTTGCCCATCTCACTTGTCAGCTATTATACTTGACTCCCATCTGCCATGTCAAAGTCACAGGGCTCCTGCTCTTGGCAGTGAGCCCTGCGCTGTCAGCAACTGCTGACAGGTGAGGCCCACTGGCCCAAGATCAGAAAGCTTGCTTGCATTGCAAAAGGACCCACCTCACCTGTCAGCTGTCACAGTCACTCTTTTTACACTACTCCACTCCGGGAAAGGTGATATCTCGTTCAGGAGAAAAACAGTCTAGAGTAATGAAATACAAACGAAGCGATGGCTGTGTGTTTATGAGACTGTGTGTGGTGTTTCTTAGAACTGGTTTGCTTTTGATGGGCACCATTAGAAATGGCTTCTTCCATGGCACTCTAGAGTCACACCTGAAAGTTGCAAAGCTGACTGCCGGCTGAAAAAATGGAATTTGTTGCTGAAAAGGCCCAAATTCATCAGTGGATTCCACCTGTCAGGTGACAGGCCAGGCTCAGGGTATGGCTGCCGTGGCTACATGGTGGGTTCCACCTGTCAGCTGGGCTCCTGGCCAGTCTTTCTGAGTTTAGAGACCCGGTTCTAAACATGAAACACTGAGATGCATAGTATCACTGGTCTGCCCTAAGCATCCATCTGAAAGAGAGCAGCTTTAACACATAGTAAATAACGTTAAAGAACCACAACCTGCCCCTTCGTTACCCCATAAGCATAAACACCATCTTAATTCTACTGACACTACAGACTGTAAGAAATATGACAATTGCATCTTTTCTGTTGCTACAAACACACACACACACACACACACACACACACACACACACTTTCTTATTTGGGGTCCAGAAATTGTAGCCTCACAGAAAAGATCTACGGTTTTTATTATTATTAATTTTAATTTTAGAAAGAGAGAGTTCACACAAGAGGGAGAGTGGGAGAGGGGCGGAGAGAGAGAGAGAGAGAAAGAGAGAGACAATCTTAAGCAGACTCCACACTGAACACAGAGCCCGATGTGGGGCCCAGCGCCGGGCCCCACTCAGGGCTCAACATAGGGCTCGATCTCAAGATCTTGGGATCATGACCTGAACCAAAATCAAGAGTCCAATGATTAACCAACTGAGCCAGCCAGGTGCCCTGAAAAGATTTTTTAAATACCCAAGTACTTAAAATTAGAAATAAAATAACGATCACATAATATTGGAGTAACAAAAACAAAAACATGAAATAAAGAAATTATAGCATTAATTTAAAAATATACAATTTTGGGGGTGCCTGGTGACTCAGTTGGTTAAGTGTCCAACTTCAGCTCAGGACATGATCTTGCGTTTGTGACTTCAATCCCCGCATCGGGTTCTGTGTTGACAACTCAGAACCTGGAGCCTGCCTTGGATTCTGTGTCTCCCTCTTTCTCTGCCTCTCCTCCACTTTCACTCTGTCTCTGTCTCTCAAAAATGAATAAACATTAAAGAACAATTTAAATACACAATTTTTGTTATAACAGTAATTCGTGGCCCTAACATTAAAAAAAAATAGAATACTTATAAAGCGTAGCAAAATAGAATGGTATAGAGGGGAGCACTTAAGTGTCCTCTTTTTCCGATTATTTCCACAGATCCTAATGCCATAGCTTTCTAACATTCACACTTTCACTCATTGCTATCTTTCCCTGCTGGGATTTCACCTCAGCTAGAGTTTGCTGCCCTATAAGCTCACCATAATTTCACCACTGTTGAGTTCAGTGCCTGGCACAGGTAGGCATTCAATATATTTGTGGAATGACTGGATATGTACACTCTTTCATTGAAAGTCAGTCCTCCTTTGGCACTGGATTGAGAACCTGAAGTGTAGAATTTTTTTTCAATCAAGAACACTAAGTGCCTGTACTTAGTCTCATTAGTAAACTCCATCTTGTGTTGGCTGCCATCCAGCTCCCATCAAAAAGACAGTTAAGAAAAATCATATTTGAAAAACAGTGTCTAAGGCAGTGTTTCCTAACTTGAATTATGCTATAGACTGCCAAACTCAAAGTTTTTTAAACAGACAAAACAATTTAGGGAATAAAAAGGGAAGCAACCAAGTTACTAAGGATGAGGTTAAGATGAGAAATGGCCATTAAGTGACAAGTTTTCTTTCTGGAGTTGGGTTTGGGCTTGGGAAATAGATTCATGTCATCTGTTCTTAACCCGAGACAGGCAGAGATTCTAGGTAAGTCATGAGACAGATCACTGGAAATTCATTACTAGTAAGAAATAAGTGGATAATGTGAATGCATTCCTTTTAATGTAAATTAAAAATGACTGAAGGCCAATATTGTCACTCTCACTCACACGTATTTGTAAATTCTTTCTTGTATGGCAGAGAATGGCAAGGCATTTTAGCAATATACCTACATATGCATTTCTACCACACTGAAAATGTGTCACACTTACTGAAGGCACCCTTCATGTGCATTGTGGAAAAAGCAGCAAAGCATTATTGGTCTATAAAAATATTTAACATTTTGTTCTCTGAAATATATATCTTTATCAGACTAAGACATCAGAGGAAAACAATATGAATGGCATTACTTTCCTTAGGTAAAAATATTTGTACAGGGCATGTAAATCCTTTTTCTTTCATACGGGATAATAAAATTGTTGTTGTCTTCTAATACACATTAATTTTAGGTTGAGCATTGTTCTATGATTCCATTCCATTCCTTTGTTGGCTCATTAGCTATAACTCTTTGTTTTGTTATTTCAGTGGTTTATAGCATATATCTTTTATCATATCACTCCACCTTCATGTGATACTATAATGCTTCACCTATAGCATAAGAACCTGACAACAGTATGCTTCCATTTCTTTCTTCCTGATCTTTGTATTTCTGTTGTCATATATTTCACTTCTATGTGTATTATAACCCCCATACTACACTTTTTACTTTTGCTTAGTCAATTTTCTTTGAAAGAGATTTAAGTAGTAAGAAAATAATCTTGGGAGCACCTGAGTGGCTGAGTCAGTTGAGTGTCCCGCTTCGGCTCAGGTCATGATCTCATGGCTCCTGGGGTTTGAGCCCTGCGTTGGGCTCTGTGCTGACAGCTCAGAGCCTGGAACCTGCTTCAGATTCTGTGTCTCCCCCTGTCTCTCCCCTCCCTGTTTGCGCTTCTCTCTCTCTCTCTCAAAAACTAAATAAATGTTAAAAAAAAAATAAAAGAAAAGAATCTTGTACATTAACCCAATGTAGCCACCATTTCCCATGCTCTTTATTCCTTTATGTGGATCAATATTTACTTCTGGTATCATTTTCCTTCTGCCTGAATGGCTTCCTTCAACATTTCTCACAATACAGGTTTGCTAATAACAAATTCTTTCAGCATTTGTATGTCTGAAAGTCTTGATTTTGCTTTCATTTTTGAAAGATATTTTCCCTGGGTTGAGAATTCTAGGTTGACATGTTTTTTCTCTTTTAGTATCTTAAAGAGGGTGCTCCACACTCTAATCATTTGTGCTGTTTCCAGTGAGAAATTTTCTGTCCTTATCTTTTTTTTCCCTTGACTCCTCTTAACATTTTTCTCTTCACTGGTGGTATTAAGCAATTGAATTATGATAGTTTTCTTCAATTCTGGTACTTAGAGTTTATCGAAATTCTTAGACCCATGGGTTTGTAATTTTCACCAAATTTGGACATTTGGGGCCATTATTTCTTGAACTTTTTTTTCTGCCCCTCCCTGTAGGTACGTCACAATAAATAATGATATGCTTATTGTTAGACCATTTGAAGTTTCCCAATGCTCTCTGATACTGTATTTATTTATTTTTAGACTTTTTCTCTCAGTGTGTTTTATTTTGGGTACTTTCTATTACAGTCTTCAAGTTCACTAACTTTGCCTTATCAACATCTAATCTGCTATTATTCTCATCCAGTAAAATTTTTCATCTCACAAATTATAATTTTATTTTATATTTTTTAATTTATATGAAATTTATTGTCAAATTGGTTTCCATACAACACCCAGTGCTCATCCCAAAAGGTGCCCTCCTCATTACCCATCACCCACCCTCTCCTCCCTCCCACCCCCCATCAACCCTCAGTTTGTTCTCAGTTCTCAACAGTCTCTTATGCTTTGGCTCTCTCCCACTCTAACCTCTTTTTTTTTTTTTTTTCCTTCCCCTCCCCCA